>NC_056478.1:31136849-31491439 GCF_008729295.1 Plectropomus leopardus | reverse complement strand
CTACCACTGCTCTCTGACCCCAATAGAAAGTCCCCCGGCAGGTTGAACCTATGTCAGCCAAACTATGGGCTGGTCCGGGCAATCTGAGCCAGCCCTAATTATAAACTTTATCAAAGAGAAAGGTCTTAAGTCTACCCTTAAAAGTGGAAACGGTATCTGACACTTTCTTTCTCACTTTGCTGTTGCTGGTTGTTCCTTGTCTCTGTGCTGTAGCCACTTCAACCTTTTCAGGATGCTTCTGCTTCAGATGTCTTGTCATTTCTGCACAAGGCTTCTCACAATAAAGGACTTCATACAGGATAACAGATCAAGATCTTTAATCAAGCATAGCTCAGTGCAAAAGTATCCAAATCAGTAGGCAAAAGACATGTAGCAAAGAGTAGCAAAGGCCCAAACACACATTAGGATTACTAAGACAAAATGCTGGCACTCTTACAAGAAGGCAAAGGAGATCTGGCTCAGGAAGGATGAGAGGACATGGAGTAAGTAGACTAGTAGAGGGAAGACAATGAGACAACACATTAGAGCAGGGCAAGCAATCACACAGGTGGGACCCTTGGGGAATAAAACAACATTAACATAGAGCTTGTTTATCAAAAAAGTGTCAGTGGAGGATCCTTCACATGCTCCGACAGAGGTCCTATCCAAGCCCCTAATGTCCTGAAATCCAAAGAAAGGCCCTTAAATCCTAGAAAATCTCCTAAAATCCTAGAAATGTCCGAAAATCCTAGACAGTCCTAAAATCCTGAAAATGTCCTTAAATCCTATGTCCTTCTCTGGCGCCACTTCCCCACACGCCACCTCAGATCATCTGATGCCAGCTCTCTGACCCCCATCACCAGGACCAAGCACTGTACCTTGGGGGACAGAGCCTTTGCCACTGCTGCCCCAACCCTCTGGAACTCCCTCCCTCCAAACATCTGTATCTCAGACTCACTCCCCTCATTGAAAAATGAAATCAAAATTCTCCTTTTCAAAGCCTCAAACACCTGTCTCTACTGCCTCCCCAAATCCGAACTTTCATATGTTCTGAATGTCACTGGTTTTTTTTTTATTTTGTAACGTGCTTTCTTTAAATTGTTTTTCAACAAATATTATTATAGACATATATGAAACATATATTTTTAACATGTATATAAACATGTATTTTGTACTCTCTTTTTTGCATGTTTTTCTTTTTGCATTTCGTGTTAAGTGTCCTTAAGTACCTAGAAAATCGCTATATAAGTTCTATATATTATCATTATTATAATAATAATAAACTTTATTACAGACTCAATGGTCCAGATAAGAGCAAGAGAATACATACAAAAGATATAAAAGACACATAAAAGTACCATACACAACATATTCACAGTGCAATAAGATCACTTAATAAAAAAAAAATAATAAAATAATAATAATAATAAATAAATAAATTTTAAAAAAAAAATCTCCTTAAATCTTAGAAACATGTTTGAGCAAGTTTGGCATCCTCAAGACAATAACCACTAAATGTAAGAATTTTGGTGGGGCTTAAGATGTCTACGACGGGCTATAGTGGGACAGGTGGAGCATTTTGGGGAAACATCCAAGTGGTGTGTGTAGGTAGCGATGCCAGAAAGAGGAGACAGCAGAGCAGGATGTAGGACATGGAAGGACGTGACAAAAGGAACGCAGAGAATGGAGCTGAAAGACAGAAAGAGGACATATTGACCTGTAGGGGGACAGCTTCTAAGGTGGAGACATGGGAGTGAACATTGTAGGAGTTGACGCTCTCCGGAAGATGGCAGCAGTGCGACACGTAGGATGAAAGCTGCCGCAAAAAGCAAGAAGAAGAAGTGACACTGTAATTTCCCAGCATTCAGCGGGCTATCATGGCGGACACTAGAGAAAAAGCGCTGCAAGACTACAGGAAAAAATTACTGGAACACAAAGAAATTGACGGGCGGTTAAAAGAATGTAAGAGACAGGTTAATTTTGACTTTAGTGGTGTGGTGTTCACACGTGTGGTTTGTTTGTTGTAGATAATATCAGCGAGTAGCCAGTATCAGCTAGCTGCTCTGCTAGCTAGTGCTTTGTCATGCAGTTAGCATCCTCGTAGGAATGAATAGAAGGAAGGCTAACCCGGCTCCTGCTAGCAGTTAGCTTCAGACTAGTAAACAACTGTAACGTTAGTGTTTTACCGAACACTAAAAAAACGTTACGTTGGGTTAACAACTCCTAAAATTCAGTGAACATTAGCATGTGCAGCCAGGACTTGAAGTTACTGCTACGTGTTTATTTCTTGTCGTATCCGTTTACTGTGTCTACAGTTTTATATTAATATAACTCCGACCAGCTAACTAATAACTTACATTAGCCTTTAGAAATCTGGGTTGACATCAGTTTATCGTGCTGCGTTCAGATGCCTTTCACAAGCTGTGTAACCCTTTGACGCCTGAGCAAATTGTTTTTTCTAAAACAGCAAAAAAGGGCAACTTTGCACAAAACGTCTCCCAAAACAGCGATAAAATAGTAGAAAAAAAATGACAATAAGTGGGAAAAAAACCCTAAAACTGAAAAAGTAACCCTATATTGTTTAAACATTGCAATGACATATATTATAACCACACCCACGTGTATCCTTTATGTAATGGTTTTATGGTAAAAGTCTCATAGAGATTTAAAATCTCAGTAATCCTACTTGGAGGGCAGCATTGAACATTGTTACCACGATGAACAACAAGCAAACAAATACAGCTGTCACACATTACCAAGAGCCAGCACATCCTCCAGTTAAAATGCAACATAACACAGTCAAATATATCAATATGTGCAATTTTCAACTGAGAATTGGAGTAGCAATCACTTTGACCAAGAGTGCTATTTTCTTTTTAATAAGTTACAGGAAAATATGTCCATCCGTATATATTTTTAATTGATTTTCTCATTTTCTTGTTAGTTTTTTAAACTTTTTTCTGTACTTATTTTCACGCAATTTTCTTGCAACATTTGACTAAATTCTTGCTCAATTTTTTGTTATGTTGCTCTTTGCCTTCTCTTTATGTTTTTTAATGAAATTTGCTCAGGTTTCAAGGGGTTTCACTGAGCTTTCATCCCGCAGTCTGCGTGTGTTTTTGAAACTAACTCTAGCTATCTCTCTTGTTTGTTTTCTAGTAAGAGAACAGCTGAGAGAACAAACGAAACAGTACGAGAAATCAGAAAATGACCTAAAGGCTCTGCAAAGTGTTGGTCAGGTAAGAATTTTTCTGTAGCCTACTGAATTCCCATGGGATGTCTTGGATGTTACTTCTGATTTGTTAAAGTGGCTGAAACAGTCGGCTTAAATTTAATGTTACACAACACACAAACAACACATTTACAATCAGTCACCGTAAATTGAACTTCCCTAATGAGGGTGAGTGTGACAAACTTGTGCCGGGAGAACATGTGTCAGACATTAGTCCGCACGTTGACATGATGTTAGAAAAAGTCAAATTAATTAGGGCTCAGCACCAAACGGTGCGAGGACCCTCTTGAAACTGAAGGAATTATTATTATTATTATTATTATTGTTATTATTATTTTTTCCCTCTCAAAAGAATTGCCTTGTTGAGGGCTTTAACATATTCAAAAAACTTTGCAGACTTATCAGGTCTGGTGAAAAATTTGATATTTTCATGGTCTTGTGCGTGGGTGGGAGGAAATGTATCAGTGGCGCCCCCGACTGATTTTCAACAAAGCAGCCCCCGCAGCATGTTTTACTTAGAGCTGTGAAACTTTGGAGGCCTGTGCAACACCCCAGTACCTACAAAAAAGTCTCTTGGGGTCATACCGTAAAACCAACAGAAAGTCGGGCAGTTTTATTTGAAGTTGTAATTTTGGTGTAATTTTGGCCTTTTCAGGGGTCGTAATATTTCTGACTTGTCCAAGAGGTTTCATCAGATTGACTTCAGATGTTATGACTACCTTCATAAAACCTTTGACAGTAAAAGTTATTCAAATCATGAGTTTTCATCACACCGTGTGATCTGTATGAGGCATCTAATTTGCATGTTCTGCCATTAACCAGGAAGTAAACAGGAAGTGGTATGTAACTCTACTGTAAATAGTCCAAGAGTCCCACCCTGAACACATCTATATGACATTTTTAAGTGATAATGAGAGCGCCACCTATTGGCACAAGAAAGGCAAAGTTTTACAGTAAGATGTCCAACTCGATTGCTCTCAAAATGATCTCAAAAAATCTTTAAGGCGTCGATGATGCTTGAAAATGAATATTGAGAGTTTTCATTGAAAGGTGTTTCCACATGACATCAAAAACTCTTGTAACTTTGCCCCAGATGGTCAGATCTTTACAAAATTTCACAGATTTGATAAGAGCCCAGGCCTAAAGACATCTGCAGTACAATTTTGAATCTTAATCACAGCGCCACCCATTGGTAGCAGGAAGTTATTTTTTTTACTCTTTGATTTTTCCCCTGTAGCAGGTAAACCTCATTGACCTCATATCCAATTAGAATACTGTAAAGACCTTAATGATGCACAGAAATTACACTTTTGAGTTTTCATCAAAAGCTGTTGCCAAATTTACGCATTATTCACCATAAAGCACTTTTTGAGAGGCAAGCCATGCACCAAAACTCACCAAACTTAGCACACACATCAGAAGTCCTAAAATGTGATATTTAGTGTGATTTTTTTTTTGCCAAAATGGCTTTGTAACGCCCCCTAGTGTGCATCCAGTAAAGAAGAATACTGTGATCAGGGGACAGACTTTCAATACAAAGCAGATAAGCCAAAACGCATGCGCACACACACACACACACACACACACACACACACACACACACGTCTCCTAAAGCAGCTACACGTATCCAGCTCCAGTGCTACATGGAGGAAACAGTAATTCACTGCTGCATGCAGTGTACCCCTTTCACAGAGAGACATGGCCGCATCAGTCGGCATTGTGCCAGTAGCCCTGACATGCGTGGAGGGCCCGTCCATCGCTGCTTGCAGCTTTACTGTAGAATTTGGTTTGTCTGACTAAAACTGGATTTTTAAAATGCACGCACACTTGAAAAGATATTATTCTATATTTATTGTAAATTTATTTGAATCATTTATTTACATTTATTTTTAATTGCCGTCTGTCTGCTACTGTAAAGCCCGCTACTTCTCGTTCTAAAAAAGGAAATCTCAGCGTTATAACAGTTGTTCTATTCTGTGCCATGTTGGATCCTTGAATTTGAGGGGAATTGAGTCTGGAAAGTCCTTGGATTAATATTAAGGAAGGTGTGTTGATGCTGTTTTTTTTCTCCTCTGTACCATGCAGATTGTCGGAGAAGTGCTCAAACAGCTGACGGAGGAGAAATGTAAGTTCAGTGGCCGATATTTCACATTTACATGTGTCACATAACTGGTTGTACCAGTCAGAGGGATTTCATCACCGCTGAGCCACACACGTGCATACACAAGTGCCCAGCTTGTCAGTCAGTAAGAGCAGGATGCAGGACTTCCTCACTGAACCATGGTGATCCCAGCTCGACCCATTTTCTGCCATCACCTCAGTCCTAAATAAGCTCACTGCTTTCACTTTGTTATAGGTCAACAGATCACTTACTGTCCATCGTGGTCTCAACAAAATATTGCTCTGTGCATTCATCAACACGTGGCTCTCATGTTTGCCACTCTCAGATGACTTGGCAGCCGATGAAAAATTCTGCATATCGACGTGTGACTGTGACATGTCAAACAGTGATTAGCATAGTCATGTGATGCTAATGTTTTCTTTGTTGTTCTTTAATTCCAGTCATTGTGAAGGCCACCAACGGCCCCAGATATGTGGTCGGATTGCCGCAGACAGGTATGTGCTGGACAGATCCAATGTGCCAAACATTCTTGTTGCAAATTTTTAGAAAAATACCTGATTTTTGCAGCCTCTTTTCTAAAAAGTTGCAAAAAGAGTTGCAACTTATTAGCCCTTTCTTTGCAATGAAATAGACGGGTCAGACGAAAATTGCAAAAAAAATAGTTATTACGCTGTCTTTGATTTGGAGCTTATCAATTTCAGTCAATGTTTCCCACAGAATTAGGATCTGCGATGGCTGGAGGTGGGGGGAGGGGGGGGGGGGGGGCAACAGCTGGTTGCCGATGATTGACTGTTGGTGTTGTTCTGACGCAGCACTGAAGGACTGCTTGGTGAGGTTATCTCTGTCTCTCTACCCGGCATGAGCCAACAGAACAGCGGTGACGATCATCAAACTGGTGCCATTAATCATCCCAGTAATCTCACACCAACAGTGAAACAGCTCAACTCTGTCACTAAATCCGCTGATAAAAACTGGGTTATGTAAGCTGTTTGATCCTAAAAGTTAATTCCATCAATGTGTGTGTGACTCTGTCACAGGCGCAGTGTAATAAACAGAGTGGGGCAAAGAGGGGCTGAGTGAATCAATACGCTGAATGCGTCTCTACAGTGACATGGGATTTTAATGTTACCAGTTTCAAATAGTCACATTTTCAGTAAAGTTGCTGGGATTGGACACAACTGCAAGGTCATGCTGAATTTATGGGGACTGGCTAAAATAGTTGCAATGGCAACTTTGAGAAATCCTGGGGGGACTGAAGACAGCAGGATTTGCCTGTAGCAGTGGTGCAGTGGTGAAGGTAGGGCCAAAATGCAGTAGTCGATGTGAGACAATAAAAGCTTGGACAAACTGTTTTGCATAAATTTACACTGCACCAACAAATAGTTTTGAGGGGACTGAAGCCAAATATACTTATCGACCCATCAAAGTCTCACTACTTTTTGACCTCAGTGTTTAGAATCTGTAATCTGTGATATATTTCCATTTCAGTTGGACAAGTCTCAGCTGAAGCCAGGAACCAGAGTGGCTTTGGACATGACCACACTCACTATAATGAGGTAAGCTGGAAATCCTGAACTCGAAGAATGAGAGAATATTAAGGATCTCTCTGTACACCTGTTTCTGTCCAACACTGAACTGGATGATTATAGCCTGTGCTTTGGCATATATCCCTCTGCATATCAAGCAGTGACTTCCTGAATGCACCATGTGCTCAATGATGAGTTTTGTGTCTGTTCCTGTTCTTCCAAAGGTACCTGCCCAGAGAGGTGGACCCTCTGGTGTACAACATGTCCCACGAGGACCCTGGCAGCGTCTCCTACTCTGAGATCGGAGGCTTGTCCGAACAGATCCGCGAGCTGAGAGAGGTACGGCAGTGAAATCCCGGAATGATTGCATGATTTGCAGTGTGTTGTACTTTCAGAGAGATTCCATATATGTGCGGGCTGTCTGTTTTAGATGAGATCTGAGGCCGTATCCACAAAGCTTCCAAGTATAAAGGATGATAAAATTCTAAGAAAATTCTTCGTATTATGGCATTGTCTTTGAATTTCTCATTCACAAAGGGTCTTAGCCCTTGAGAGAGCTCCCTAAGGTCTAAAAACTGTTAGTGAGGAAGACTTTGAAGAGGCTTAAGAGTTTCTCAAACAGAGGAAAAAGCAACAGGGCCATCCACTGCTCCTCACTAAGGGCAAAGTTTCTGTCTCTCCCTGCTCAGAGCTCTCAGAGACATTTCTAGTAAGACATCCTAGCTGAAGAATTATATAGTTATATATAATTATAAACTTCTCAGAGAATTCTTAGAAAGCTTGTGAATATGGCCCCAAGTGATATATTTTGACTTTATTTTCTGTCTATTAAGACAAAAAACAATGGTGCTGTTATTTACTGTCAGGTGATCGAGCTGCCTCTGACCAACCCAGAGCTCTTTCAGAGAGTGGGGATCATCCCGCCGAAAGGCTGTCTGCTCTATGGACCTCCAGGTCAGTACTGCAGGGACAATACATCTGTCTTCATAAGGCTGTAAATCAGCTGCGTCCATGCACACGCGGTTCAGGAGGTAGAGCGGTGGGGCACTGTGTATGGCAGCCTCAGCCAGCTGTGTGTGTGTGAATGGCTGAATACTGCTTATGGGTGCTTTAAGTGGTTGCTAATAAGACTAGAAAAGCACTTTAAATGCAGTCCATTCACCAACATGTCCAACCATTACCACTGAGACACCAGCACATTTGCTTTAATGTGTAAGCTTACTGGAGTTCAATTTTATTTTCTTCTTGTTTTTCGATTTTTGGTGATTTTTAAAAAAGGCAATATTTTGTTTATATTTTGGCAATTTTTATAGAAAACTTATATTGTGTTTTATTTAAAAAAAAACCAAACGGTTTGTTTTCTTTAAAAAGTTTTGATTATTATACATATTTTTTTCTCCTTTCAAATTTTTTGGGCGATAATTATTTATTTTTTTCTTAAATTTGGCACATTTTCTTTAAAATCCTCAAAATTACATCTTATTACAAATTATTGTTGGATTTTCACATTTTTGGGGTTCTTTGAACACATCACGATGTGGGAGGCTAGGCAAGTGGGATTAAGGAAAAAAGTGATTGGGGGTCCTTGAAAGGTCATCAGAATCTGGTTTTTAGCCATGCCATTTACACATACAAGGAATGTGACTTGGTGTTTTGATGCAAAACAATTAACATAAAGGAAGAATAAGTATAGTGAATTTAAATAGAACATAAGATAAAAAATATAGAAGCAATTTAAATGTATAAAATGACAAAATAGAATGTAAAGGACACAAAATGTATGTTCAAAAGGTGCAGTGGAGGGATTATACAGTTTTCCAGAAGTGTAGTTACAGTGCAAATGTTAAGTTTAAATAATTCAGTTGACCTAAAGTGTGCAGTGTACAGAAATCCAGTCCAGTGTGCGTTAATGTAACGCACTGTGATGTGACGACGGACTCAATGACGGCGGTGTAGAAGTGCGCCATCATTATCTTTGGCAGGTTGAATTTCTTCAGTTGCCGCAGGAAGCACGTCCTCTGCTGTGCTTTCTTGATGAGGGAGCTGATGTTCAACTTCCACTTGAAGTCCTGGGTGATGATGGTCCTCAGGAGGCGGAAAGACTCCACAGTGGAAACTGGGGAGTCACAGAGGATGATGGGGATGGGGGCGGCAGTGATCCTTCTGATATCCACTACCATCTCTACTGTCTTGAGACCACTTAGCTCTAAGTTGTTCTTGCCGCACCAGGTCACTAGATGGTCATCCTCCCACCCGTAGGTGGACGGACTGGTGGCTTGAGGTGCAGCTGTTTGTGTACAGGGAGAAGAGGAGAAGAGAAAAAAACGCAGCCTTGAGGGGAGCCGGTGCTGATGGTTTTGCCGTCAGAAACATGCTTCCCCAGCTTCACCTGCTGCTTCCTGTCAGAAAGGAAGTCTGTGATCCACCTGCAGGGGGAGTCAGGCACGTTCAGCTTGGAGAGCTTGTCCTCTAGTAGAGCGGGGATTATTGTGTAAAAAGCAGAACTGAAATCCGTATAAAGGACGCTGGTGTAGGTTCCTGCTGAGTCCAGATGTTCGAGGATGAAGTGGAGGGCCAGGTTGACAGCGTCGTCTACAGACCTGTTGGCTCTATAGGCGAACTGCAGGGGGGGTCCAGGAGAGGGTATGTGATGTGTTTCAGGTGTGACAGTACGAGGCCCTTAAAGGATTTCATCACCACAGAGGTCAAGACGACGGGTCTGTAGTCATTGATTCGTGTAGTCCTTGTTTTTTTCGGGACAGGAATGATGGTGGAGGCCTTGAAGCAGGATGGCACATGGCATGTCTCCAGCGAGGTGTTAAAAATGTCTGTAAACGCTGAAGACAGCTGATCGGTGCAGTGCTTCAGGGTGGAGGGGGAGACAGAGTCCGGTCCAGCTGCTTTGCGGTGGTTCTGTCTCCTGAAGATCTTATTATTCAGTCATCATGGGGGATGGTTTCAGGACTGGCCCATTGTCTCTCAAAGCGACAGTAAAACTCATTCAGGTCATTGGTGCGCCGTAAGTCATTCACAGAGTCGGGGGTTTGGGGCGTCATGGAAAAGTTCTGAAATTCTGTCCATTACGGTGTGTGGGAACCGTGTTTCTAAAATGTATTTGACAGTTGTGGACCTGTGCGTGGTGCTGATGACAGATTCCCTCTGAACAGGCACCGGGAAGACCCTTCTTGCCAGAGCAGTCGCAAGTCAGCTGGACTGTAACTTCCTCAAGGTGAGTGTGGTTGCCATCGCCGCGGTCGAGGTGTACTGCCACAGCGTCAGCGAGCTCACGTTTCCTGCATGTGCGTGTGATTGAAGGTGGTGTCCAGCTCCATCGTGGACAAATACATTGGTGAGAGTGCCCGGTTGATCAGAGAGATGTTCAACTACGCCAGGGACCACCAGCCCTGCATTATCTTCATGGATGAGATTGATGCCATCGGTGAGTGACAGAGTTTTCCCCCCGAGGCCTTATTTAGTATTGTAGTTTCAGCTAAATGTACTTGAAAGAGTATGGGGGTAGGTATACAAATGCTGCACTCACTGACAAATGTGTCATTTTAGTTTATTAACGATGAGTTTCACATCAGTGTAGTAATCATCCAGTTGGTTGGACCACGTGTGTTGTCAGTCGCCGCTGTATGTTGCTGTATGTGTGCTGTTCCCTGCAGGCGGCCGTCGTTTCTCTGAGGGAACTTCTGCTGACAGAGAGATCCAGAGGACTTTGATGGAGGTAACTGAGTCACTGAAATGTCCCAAAACACACCTGCACCAGCACACATATGAATCTATATTGTATTATGTAAAAAATTGAAATCATTATTTTTAAATGTAATAATTAATTGCCTGTAAAAGGGGATTTATGGTCATGTCTTAGTTCTGTGCAGAGCCTACACACACCGCCTACGACACTGTAAGCACTGACACTGCATGCTGGTGTGTCGGTGTCAATCTGCAGTTCCACCTCCAAAAAGCTAGCTGGTGGTGGGCTTTCTGTGAAGTGCTGTAGGCAGTGACAAGATCAAACACAAACACACAAATTAGCTTCATTATAACTCACAAGGTTCACAAATAAAACACTTGTCTTTTTGCTGGACACTCTCATAACAAATACAACATGCTAATGTTGTTAGCTCAAGCCTATAGCATTTTACATTGTATAAATGAACCTAGCGGCTAGCAGACACGTCATCTACTCATAAAGCTAGGAATCACAGCAACACGTAACTAAGGTAACGTTACAAAATTAGGCTCCATTACAACTCACAAAGTTTACAGACAAATTAACTTTATTAGACACGTTCTCCCAAAAAATACATTATGCTAACATTGGTAGCACAAGCCTATAGCGTTTAACAGAGACCACAAAGACTTAATCATGTGAGTCATGTGAGTAAATGTGACTAAATGTGACTAACATAACTTAAATCAAGCTTTTAATACAATCAGTCATTTTCTGTAACCACTCGCGCTGTCATCGGGCGGAAGGCGGGGTACACCCTGGACGGCTCGCCAGACTATCGCAGGGTCGACACATATAAACAGACAACCATACACACTCACAATTTAAGGCAATTCAGAGTCACCAATCAACCTGAGCTGCATGTCTTTGCACTGTGGGAGGAAGCCGGAGACCCCGGAGAGACTCCAACCGGGTTTCGAACCGGGGACCCTCTGTTGCTGTGAGGCAACAGTGCTAACCACGACGCCACCGTGCCGCCGCTTTTAATACAATACAGTCAAATTAGATTAACAGTGAAGACATCAACTCCCATAGTGCCATGCTTCTCCATGATGTCATCAAAGTCCAACATTGGATATTGTTGTGATGGAGACAGCACAGCATGTCAGAGGCGCAGCTGTCAAAGTCAGTCCAGTGGTGGTCGTGGTGATTGAGCTTCTTATTATGGTGAGTCTGCGTTTGTGTCCTGTCAGCTGTTGAATCAGATGGACGGCTTCGACACTCTGCACAGAGTCAAGATGATCATGGCTACCAACAGACCGGACACTCTGGACCCGGCCCTGCTGCGGCCTGGCAGACTGGACCGTAAAATCCGTAAGATCCCACTTCCTGTTCACCATTAGCTCTCTGTGACGGTGACAGAGACACTAATTTACTGCTGTGTTCTTCAGACATCGAACTGCCCAATGAACAGGCTCGTCTGGACATCCTCAAGATCCACTCCAGTCCCATCACCAAGCACGGAGAGATCGGTGAGTGAGCACAAGTCCATCCAAAACAAGTCCCACTCCCACTCAGTGTCCCACATTCACTTTGTCACTCACCAGCCAAAGAGTAGATGAAAAAAAATCCACTGGCTGAACGCACTTTCTATCAAAACGAAGGTAATTCTTGAGTTTATTTAAAACATGTATGTATGCATGTTAGGTATGACTGAAGTTTTTAATTATTTTAATTATTAGCTTTAGTAAAACAAGGTGAAAGTGATCAGAAAGGTACCTGGAGTCCTGTAAAAGGAGATATTTATCGGGGTTTGCTGATTACAACTTGATTTGATTTTGAAATGAAATTTTTCAAATCTGCCTGTGTATGTAGAGAACGGGATATTGTTATGTTTTTAGCAACTAACAGGGTTCCCTTGGTCATGTAATACCTGGAAAAAAACATGGAATTTCCCAGTCACATTTTCCAGGCCTGGAAAAGTCATGGAAATAGTAAAAATCATGGAAGGTTTTGGAAATATGTTGTGTATCTTAAATCACATTGATGTAGAGTACCGGTGAATTTGTTTTCTGTTGCAGATGACGAAACGCAACTCTAAAATGAGTCAACTTTTGGCAACTTTTTTGTTTTTTTTTCCAATTGCTATTATTTTTTTATTGCCAAAGTTTCTTTAAAGGTGATTTTTTCCCCCCCATTATTTCTTTTTCTTGGCAATTTTTATAGAAAAGCTTTTTGGATTTTTTTTTTTAAGAAAACATTTTGAAAGGAATGTCTCTTTTTAAAACGTTTTGGCAATTTAATTTTTTTTTTTTTATTTTTTGGCATTTTTTTTTTCCCCTTGAAATTTCCTGGCGATTTCGTGGAATAAAAAAAAAAGTCTCTGTTTGAAATCATGTTCTTAAAAAATAATCATAGCCAGTGCAAACAGAAATTGTTTCTTGTTTGGGCAAGTAGGGCAAGAAAAAAAAATGCATTACATAAAAATAGTCATGGAAAGGTTTTGATATTTTGTCCATGACTGAAAGGAGAGATAGAGGGAGAGCTGCAATCCTCTAATGGTCTCTGTTTGTCGTCAGATTTTGAAGCCATCGTGAAGCTGTCAGACGGTTTCAATGGAGCCGACCTGAGAAACGTGTGCACAGAAGCAGGTTGGATGTCTTCGCTAGTTTCACTGCCTCAGTCCGTGGTCTTCCCAGAATGCTCCGCTCACATGTTTACGTATTGCTGCGTCCGCAGGTCTGTTTGCCATCCGCTCCGACCGTGAGTACGTCACTCAGGAAGACTTCATGAAAGCCGTGCGGAAGGTGGCCGATTCAAAGAAGCTGGAGTCCAAGCTGGACTACAAGCCTGTGTAAATCCTCTGTGTGTCTGCTCTGCATTACCTGTTGGTGGATCTGCTGCGTTCGTGCTCCGAGCCCAGCAAAACCAGTTTGTTAACGGGAAGTAACATTAGAAAAGTACGTGTCATCACAGTTGCCAACTAAGTGACTCAGTAAGCCCTGTTTCCACTGTTAGTCTGACCTGCCTTTTTCACACGGGATCAAAAGATGCTCATTGATGTTACTCCACAAAAAAAAAAACTTCTAAAAACATGTCATTAAAATGTCTTTATGTACTTAAAATACAACATTATAACCAAACGTCTATTCTGGTCTCTCATTGCCTGCGAGTGAGTGTGAGTGTGAGTGTGATGCTGAGTTCTCATCTCAGTGAGCGCAACACGTTTGTTCCTCGTCTTTAAGGTACTTTCTGCTCCATGTGATGGTTGTCTGTGCGTTTATGACCAACAGTCACAATCATGAATGAAGTACTGCATATAAAATCAGATGAAACAGAGGTACGAATTACATGCAGGAACGTTTAGTTTATGGGACAGCATCAGTCAGATTCATCAGACTAAAATGAAAATGACAGAATAAGAAAACAAAAACTGCAGAAACACTAGAAAAGATTTCTAATATTAAAAGTAGGCCAAGTACTAAACTACATGTTGGTATTTTTATATATGACTGAAAACATGAAAACAGTATCAGCATCAGAGGTCGGGGCCCCGGTGACCTCACATTCATCAAACTCTTGTGAAAACTATCTCAAGATCACCTTGAGGGAATTTAAGTGTTTAAATTTCAAGGTCACTAAGGTCACCTTAGATCTGTCACAGTCTCGTAAATGCCATATCTGAAGAATATCTTGAGGGAATTGCCTAAAATCTGGCATAAACATTGACTAAGACTCCAGAATGAACTGATTTTGGTGGTTAAAGGTTAAAGGTCACTGTGACCTCACAAAAAATGTTTAGTGCCATAACTCAAGAATTTAAGTGCTAATTATGACAGGATTCACACAAATGTGCAATAGGATACGATGATGAAGTGATGATATTTGCTATCCAAGAAGTTCAAAGGTCAACTGTGACATCATAAACACTTTCCTGTCCGTTACTCAGCATCATATCTAAAGGACAGAAGGCGGGACATTCGGTCAGATAATGAATTGGTGACACTGATGTTGAAACTGTGCGTATTGTGGAGGTCTTCTGTGCTGAAGATGTGTGTGAAGCATCCGTGTTGCTAGTTGATGACTGATTAGTTTCCTCTGACCCAAATGTTGTATTTAGAATCGAAGGAGCCAGAGTGGATTTGTTTTCTCTAAAAAAAAGATAATCTTTGTTTTTTATTTTCAGTGATCACACAAGTGCTGATCTGTACAAAATCACTTTGATACACCGTTAGAAAGAGGAGAGTTTTATCTTTATAATTATATCAGCAGTGTTTTTGTACTCTAAATATTAAGCAAAATAAGTCACATTCAAAATGACTTGCGCTGAGCCAACATTAAGAGGAAACATTTGTATCACAGTGGCCAAAAAGATGCATTAATGAGGCAATTTGCCTTCTAAACTGGGAGCACATGCTTTAATCTGGGGGCTGTCCCGAAGTGAAAAATACACGGATCCCCGGGACATCGGCAAACCCAGTCTCTCCAGATGTGCCGCAGTTGAGCAGCAGCTGCACATGCCAGCAGTGTGGCTGCTGTAACCTGGTAACATGAACGTAGAAAAAAACGGAAAATGGTTGCAAGAACATTACTTTTTATTGTCACCTCGTGAATGTATTGCATATTGAGTAGACTGAAAATGGCAAGAGATGGCTGAACGCAGCAAACTTGCAGTCAGTGGTGAAAAAATAAGATACTGCCCAAGCCTACACTCTGGTACTTCATGTATACTTAAAGTACAAAAAAACTACTCCCAGTGTGCATCACTTTATTTTGATTGTGAAACAGAAAATGGTTGTAAATTGAGTATCACTGGGATACAGTATCCTGAACAGGCCAGCAGACCAATCAAAATTCAAATAAAAACTTTCAAATTACAGGAATCATCACTGTGCTCTCCTGTGTGATGGATCTGTTGATGAGGTCCCTCTCCTCATGCTGATGAGTCACTGTGTTTGGTCTGCAGGTGTTTCCTCACTCATAAAAAACAGCAACACACCCAGGCCGGATTCATCTATTGAATGATTCATCACTTTTTAATGAGCTCAGTCATCTGCAGTTACAGAGTCAGAATAAAGCTGAGGAGCTGGTCGTCTGTGGTCAATAAATACTGTTAAAGAGGTCAAATTATCACCTAAAACATTCACAGACTTCAGGAAATATAAATAATATGCACATAAAACATCATCTACATCTGCATTATTTACAAATATGCAAACAGTTTCTTCTCTTCCTGTGTGATCTCACACTGATGCTAATTGTATTATTATTATTTTACGTATTAGTATTTTTAATCTAATAATTTATGTATGTGTTTTGGTCTATTTGTATTCTGTTATAATGTTATTTTCTGTTATTATATGATTATTGTTATTGTCATTGTTCATTGTATTTTCTGTCTGTCGGAGTGTGTGACAGATGTATATCTGTACATTGATTTATTTATTTACATTGGATCCTCATTAGTTGTTACTGTAGCAACTATTCTTCCTGGGGTCCACACAAACAAAACACAACATACAAAATCAATCAAATATACATTAGTAATAAAACAATAATGTGCATGTTTTGATGTACAGTTGAAACTTCAATAACAATATTGAGAAAAAAAAAACATTGCCTGCAATTTCTTTGCCTTTTCTCTCAGGGCTTCCACAGGATGTCCCCTTTTTTTTTTTTTTTTTTTTTTTTAAATATAGACATTTCTCATGTTTTGCTGAGTGCTTAATGCTGCACACAGCCTGATGGATTTATCTGTTTGCAGACGGAGAAAAAGATGAAGATGTGTCAGGAAAGCTGCAGGGATGACTGTGCATCTTGCTGCATGATGTCTCTTAAACAGCATTGGCTTGTTGTGTGTGAAGTCAGTGTGGTGCAGCGGGTCCCGGACCCGGGTGCAGGCTGAAGGACTCCTGGACGAAGGCCCTGCAGATGGGGCAGTGCTGGAAGTGTGACACGCAGCTGTCACACACACATGCATGTCTGCAGGGCAGCAGCACCCTGTTCACTGCTGCGTTCTGACACACCACACAGTCTCTGCCCTGCCCCTCAGACCAGTCCTCCTCCTCCTCCTGCTCCTGCTCCTCCAGACCTGGACTCTGTTCTGCTTTGCTGGCCTCGGCCTCGGCTTCACTGGGCTGGACACTCTGCTCTGACTCAGGAGGCTCAGAGGCCCCCCTGCTGTCAGCTGACATGAAGAGAGGCTGCAGGAGACAGGAGACAGGAGACGGGAGGGACGTCAGGGTCAGGGACTGCCACTAAAACATGATGACAGTGATGTGATCCCAGATCAGGCTCACAGGTGACTCATCTATAAGAGAAAGTCTACATCAGCCCGTCACCCAACCAAACACTGACCCTGCCCGACCCTGCTCAGCTTCTGAGATCATGAGGAGGATTTCAGGCCATTTTTAGGGGCAGAGGAGGACCACATCTGTTCTGCTGAGTCACAGTTTAGTCCGAGCGTCTGCCCAAACAACTCACCAGCTCCGCGGTGCAGCTCCAGGCTTCTGCAGTGCTTTAGGTCTCATTTCATTTTTCTGATTTTCAACAATGCTTTGACCAAAATAGGAGGGAGAGATTAGACTATGTATTTCTTTTATTAACTGAGCCAAAAACAAAAAGGCAAAACGGCGTGCCTTGGAATTTCTGATTTTGACTTTAACAAAAAAAAAACAACAAGTATAACCTCTCCCTCTTTTTTTTTTTTTACATTTTTTTCCTTAAATCCAAAGAGCACCTGTTTTTGAAAAAAACAATGCTTTGAAAAGTATTTCAGCTGTCAGCATTCACAGCACATTTTCTGCTGGAAATACAACTCTACTTTAACATGTTAATGTCTGAAAGGCACTGCTGTCACAGTTACGTAAAAGCAGCTGCCTGTGTGTTTAGGAGGGAGGCGGGAACGTCCTGCTGAAACCAAAACATGACCCACCTTTAACTCGTACATGTTCCCTGTGGAGGTGAGAAGGTACTGGAAGAGAGTGCGGGCAGAGAGGCGGTACTTGTCATCAGGGACATGAAGAACTGTCACATTGGCCACCTGAGAGAGGACAGACAGCACGGTGAGTCTCTGATTCTGTTTTCATCCTCAAGTCTCTCCTGTCTCTTTAGCCTGCAGGAAAAATACTGAGATGAAACTGAGCAGCTGATGCAGGTCTGGTCACCTGACCCAAACACAAACGGGAGGTCAGAGGAGTCAGGGATGGCGTTCTGAGGAGGAAAACAAACAGGAAGAGGACAAAGACAAATGAGACACACAGAGGAGTCAACCGGCTGAAGTAGCTAGAGCAAAAAGGGTTTTTCACGCAGTGGCGGGCTGCTTTAGAAAGCCGCTGTAGTGCCACCATCAGGACTATTAACCCTTTAGTGGAGGAAGTCTGGCTTGAGACTTGACCTGTGTGCAAGGTGTGGTTTACCTGCATGTGCGGGAATGCAGATGTCATGGTGGGAAGAAGGAGGAAGAGGAGAAGAAGAAGAAGAAGAAGAGGAAGAAGAAAACAAAAAAGGAGAAAAGGAGAGGGGAGGATGAAGAAGAGGATGAAGAAGAGGAAAAAGGAGAAGATGAAGAACACAAAGAAGAAGAACAGGAAGAAACACAGAAGAGGGTGAAGAAGACAAAGAACAACCACAGAAGAAGATGAAGAAGATGAAAAAGACAAAGAGGATGGAGAACAGGAAGAAGACAAAGAAGAAGATTAAGACGGCGAAGAAGAACAAGAACAGGAAGAAACACAGAAGAAGATGAAAAAGACAAAGAAGAAGTGAAGACGAAGATGAGGACAAAGAAGATGAAGTAGAGGAAGAAGCTGAAGAAGAAAAAGAAGAACAGGAGAAAGAAGAAGGTCATTGACAAAAACGGGCGGGAGCAGCAGCTCTGACAGGCTCATGTGTCAAACTGTCCGGTGGGACAGAGGTCTACTCACGATGTTGTACGTCTCTCTGGCATCCGGCTCTGCCAGCGTCAGCACCGCCACGAGAGGGTAGCGATCCCGCGGCAACGGCCCAAAGTCGGTGACCCCCTGCTCAGCAGGAATCTGTGTGTGGAGGTCCAGCGAGTCTTCACTGTCCACACTGGCAGCGTGCAGTCAAAGAGGCTAGCCACAGGAGCTACTGTAGGACACATGAGCCAGACACAGAGGGACAGACCCTCACACATGTCTCAGTCAGCAGGAGCATGATGTCCCTAGGATAACATGACCGCTGTATGATGTGGACACAGGAGGACCGTGTGGACTAAGTCCGATTTTCCTGTTAGGTGTATTTGTTTTTCCTGCAGGAAACATGAGTCTGTCATCAAAGCACAGACCCTCTAGTCACAGAACAGACAGAAAGGACATCGGCCAGACAGATGGAGAAAATATTTTAAAAAATAGAAACGGATCTTTTGAGGTATGACGAATGCACCAAAATGTTCTTCGCAAACCACCAATAAACCTCAAAGTAGAAGAAGTGGTTGAGTTTGAAAACACACGGGGAAGCTGCTGCATTATCGGCTGCCATGAACGTCTTCGTGCGATTTTGTATTTTTTTTTAGCTTTCCAGCTTGGAAGCAAGTACATTTTATCTGAGGTCGCAGACTAAACAGACAGGCATTGCATGGCATTATGGGTAGCAGCCCTCAGATAAGTTCAGTAATCCAGTTTAACTGTTATGTAGTTACCATTAGCTCAGCTACACAACCATCACTGTTATCTTTCTTTGTTGGTAGTATCAAACATTTTTTTTTTTTTCTGGGCTGCAGGACATCATGTGACCATATAATCACACTGTTTGCCCACTAATAAAGTAGTACAGAACCAATCGGGTTTCAGCCCCTTCAGGATTAAGTTCCTAAAGGGATTTAGTGAACAGGTGATGCTATCCTGCAGCTTTTTACAGTCAGATAAATTTGCTCCCGCTAACTCTTTGTTGGTGATGAAAAGGATACTGGAAGCTCTGGCAGTGGTGGTAACGGAGGTGCAGGGCCTCCTGGAAGTGCTGGGGGGTGCTGAGCAACAGGCCGTGCTGGTGGGCCTGCAGCGCCCCCTGCAGGGCGCTGACCTCACAGCCCCAGAAACAGCTCAGGACACAGGGCTCCAGACAGCAGGGCTTCACCGTCACACCGTCTGCAACACAGTGTCGGCTGATGTTATGATGGCCTGGGACACATTAGATAAAGCTACAGCTCAATGGTAATATTGGACATCTAGAGGCTGAGACATTTGGAGGACACATAACCCTACACATTTATAGCTGTGCACATAGTATACTGTTGATTTTCATGTAATCATACGAATGCGTACGACAGACAGAACTGGAATGATATCTGACACCAAATAACTCATCTGCAGGGTTTCCGCACGTTCATGCCACAATCAAAACATCTGCTGCCTCCAGCAGATTGTCTCGCACTATTGTAAGCATCATTGCACCACACTGCTGAAGAGTGTACTGTTGTCACAGATGGAGCAGCAGAACAGCAGGTGCAGTTAGAGCGACACTTGCCCGGCCATTGTTCTGGGTCTAAAAGTTTGCATTCACTCACTCTGCACTCTGCTTCTCCTCTCATCCATCAATCCGTTCAGCTCTGAGTGGATCAACTGATCCACGCTGCAAATCAAACTGCTGCTGAGGGATAAAAAATAACTCATGAGTTTCCCCTGTGCTGCTTTCATGGACCTGCAAAAACCTCCAAATTTAGAGACGAGGCACAGAATGATTATAAAGAGGGACACGTGTACACAAGCTACCACCACAGATAGACTTCTGATTGTGTGGGAAACGCTGTGATATCCACACGTGGGAGCAGCACAGTCCTTTAGCTGTGGTGCGCTGGAACAGGAGGGACTGATTGTCATTTTCTTGTAAACATTTGTTGGACGGATGGAGCACTTCACATCCACAGACAGTTTAAATCCAAATCTGGCTGTCTTCAACCGTCCCAGTTCTCACCAGTGACAGACGCCGGCCCTGAACCCATCCGCATGCTGAAGGGATTGGTCGTCTGGACCATTTGCTTCTCAGGTGTTGGTAGGAGGGACTCTGTCTCATCGGAGCTACGAAGGATCACCGGGACATCGAAGCCAAACCTGCTGGACAGAAGACACGGTGAACAAATTGTAAAAGAACACAGGTTGCTCTCTTATTTTGTGTTTGACACTAAATGACTTTACTAATTTGCTGTGGATATTCATGGATCCAAAATTTGTTCATAGGAGTAACACGTATACATTTTGAAAATGGTTCCTCTTTGATTTTTTACTATAATTTACAGTTAATATTGATATATTTTCTTTATCTGCTCTTTACCTTTAAAACCTGGATAGACATCACTTTTCTCGTGCTGCATTAAGTTTTTTAAACCTTTGAACCCCCTTTGGTTTGATTTCTTGAGAAAAAAAGGGGGAAGGAGATAAGCAACTGTCGTGAAAATTGCAAGAAATTAGTAGATTTAGATTTTTTTTTTAAAAAAGGTAGAAGGATAGGGGTAAAATTCCAGAAGACGATATTTATAATTATCATCATTATATATTTAACATTATATACCAGAATTATTGTGGATTTTAAGCAGGTTTTTCATTTCCTTGTGTTTTTATTTATTGTGACTCTCCCTTTTTTGTTTGTCTTTGTTGCTAATTTGAAGCAGAAGAACACCAGGTGCAGGTCATTTTTGCTTATTTTCAGGTATTTTTTTCTTCACTTTCCCATATTTGTGTTTATTTGTTTGTTTGTATTTTGTTGCTAAATCATTCATTTATCTGTCTTGTACTTTTGTTTGTTTTTTTAAATAATTTCTGGGTTAATTTGTGAGAAAATAAAAAGTTGGTCATCGCTTTCTTTCCAAGCTTTTTTAAAGAAACACTGCCAATTTGCCCAGGTTCCAAAAGGTTAAATAATACGAATCAGTGCGCCAGTATCTTAAAACAACTGACTTTTCCACCCGTCAATGCACCATGTTGGTGTAGCGTCAGCGAGATGTTCGTGTCTGCAGGTCTTAATACACTGCAAGCCTCGATGAGAAATTTGATGTATAAATTTATAGGTCGGCTGAACAACTCAGAGAATTGTATAATCATGGCTTTGACAAGCATCAAACTGAGCACTACACGCTATATGTCCAGGATATGGAAGCATTGGTATAGTAGTCTCCTCTGTGGTCACTGACTTTTTTAATTGTTTTTAAGTGATCTGTACATATTGCATTGGGAATATGTTTTGTTGGTATAATAGTCTCTTCTGAGGTCATTGACTTTTTTTTTTGTTTTTTTTTTTTTTTAAATGATCTTATTTTTGCATTGGAATATGTTGTGTTGGTATGAGTCTCTTCTGAGGTCATTGACCTTTTTTTTTGTTTTCTTTTGGGTTTTTTTTAAAGTGATCTTATTGCATTATGAATATGTTGTGTATGGTACTTCTATGTGTCTTTTATATCTTTTGTGTGCATTGTCTTGCTCTTATCTGGACCATTGTGTCTGTAAAAAAACTTTTACATTTGGCCAAAATATGTCTGTGAGAATCAGCGATGGTAGCTAAGTTGCAGTCAGCTGGAGCTGCTTCAGTTGTTCTGCTCTTGTTTTGTGTAACGTTATCATGATAATGAGGCGATCGTGTAATCCAAGTGCCAAGTCATTAAGATAAAACAGTAAGAAAAGTTGCCTGAATGGAGGCAGAGTTGGTGGAGCCGTGTGGGTGAACTGTGAGTGGAAAGTCTCTAAGTGTTATTAGCAGGTCAGTGGCTAAGCTAATGTGGCTAAATAACACTCACCAGCCGAGCACCATGGCGGCGGGTAACGACGAAACACAGAGAGACCACACTGATGTAAAACAACGGGGAGTACTCATACAGCGTCACGAGGAAAACCGCTGCCATTTCATTTGATGTGTGTCACAGAATGAGCTTAAGTTATTAAAAAAATCCTTTGCTAAACACTTTCCATGTCAGCCATGACAGGAACCCAGATGGAACTACGGTGGCCTAGAAGGTAAAGAAAGGACAGAAAATGCATGAAGCATTCCTACCTAATGTGTTTCAGGACCGCTGCATCTTTTATTTTGGATACTTGGATGCTTAACGTTTTTTCCCAGTTTCTGGCTGTGATAAATTGTGTAATTTTGGCAAATTTTACTTTGGTGGGCTCACGGGTTTTGAAGGCGTTGTTTCTTTCAAAAATGAAAAAGGGTAAACATTTTTTGGAGAAAAACGCTCTGGCCAAAAATTGAAAATAAAAAATTGAAAAAAAATATATAAATAAATTTATATATATTAAACAAAAAGAAAATTACCCGAAATTTTTAAAAGAAAAAAAGAAATCGAAAAATGTTTGTAAAAATCCCCTCAAAAAATACAGAATGTTTACTGCCTAGATTTGGAGAAAATCGTTGTCCTTGAGATAAGGTAAGTAAGCTAGAGAAAGGTAACTACTTATATGACAAAGTAACCCATGGTAAAAAAAAAAAAAAAAAAAAAAAAAAACTACTTGATTTGTGTAATATCTGTTAGTATTTATTTAGATATCCATCACATACACATTCAATATTTTCACAACAAAATTTCATAATAAAAAAAAAAAAGATTCAATTGTATAATAGATCAAATATAGAGGAAAGAAAGAAACATAATAATGAGTATCAAATTTTCAATAGATGTCAAGTATATTTCAGAATCAGTATCACTAAAAATATTAAAGGTGTGTGCTTTTTCAATCCAAATCATTTTATGTATGGATTTTTCTAAAATAACAATCAAACAAATAACATATTTTTTAATTAGCTGATTATTTTAAATGGGAATATATCTAATTTTGTCTTTTGAAAAATTCTTTGAAAAGTAATTTTTTTTTAATTAAACCAAAAAGAGGTGGCATGTAAACAATCTTCAAACACGTGTTCAGTGGGTACTCCTTCCAGTGGCCTAAGGTGCATTGGGACGTCAACATACATATTACCCAGCAATCAACATTGCATATCTGCTGCTCAAAAAAACAGAAAATAGAAAATAAGAAATTATCTGTTTAATTCCATTGCTTGTTTTTATTGTGTATGTATAATTAGGATCATATTATGTTATAGGTGAGATAAAATCAAACAAAGAGTACATAAAACTATGACAGAGATAGGTTTGCCTTTCTAGGGACATAAATAGTTCAATTTTAGGAAAGTAAACACAGGTGTGTTTCTAAGTTGATGTTTTCTCATATTCTATGTAACATATTATTGTCATAGGTAGTTGTAATAGTAATAGCAGTAGAAGTGGTAGTAGCAGAGGTAGTATTAGTAGGAGAAGTAGTTGTGGCTATAGCAGTAGTAGTAGTTTTGGTAGTAAGTAGTATATCCGCTTTTATTTTGAAAGTCACCGACTCTTGTTCGCGGAGTTTATTTTGAATGTTCCGACAGGAAGTTGTGTTTGTTGTCATGAACTTGACGTCACGGAGCAGCTGAGATTACCATCGTAGCTCGTGCCGTTCATTGAATATTTTCTGCAGTTATCACAAAAAAACACCCAAAAAAACAGGCAGGCCTAATCTGAGCGGTCGTGTGCACAGGCCGGAGGACAGGAGGACATGTTTGACCTGTGCGGGTCATGATTGTGACATGTGTAGCTGTCATGTTTAGACATTTTGCAGGGTCAGACCGGTTCGCATACAGATGTTAGCAGCTGGGGAGAAAGAGACCGTTAATCCGGTGTAGTAGTCTGACGGCTGGGACACCATTGTGTTTTTTATAACGCTGTTTCCATGTCCTGGGTGTCGTTTTTGGGCAGACCATGAGCATGATGAAGGAGAAGCCGACCATCCGCCAGCAGAGCTCGGAGAATAACTCGGTCAGCAGCAGTGAATGGGACATGGCTAATGATGTATTCGTGTCCGGCTACGACGACAACCCGATGGGAGACGGGGTGTCAACTGGGGACAGGGACCCAGAGCAACCCGGTTTGGACAGACACCTACCGCTGTTGTCCCAGGACGGCATGATGCTGGGCCTGGCCGAGGACGAATATGCGGCCACATCGTATCTGGGCATCGACCCAAACTACACCGAAAGTGACGGGAATGTGACCACCAAGAAACGGATCCGGTCCAACAGCTCAGGCACCGCGGGGAGATCGTCACGGAGCTGGGACCGGAGGAGGTCCGCTGGTTTTACAAAGAGGACAAGCGGACGTGGAAGCCATTCGTCGGACACGACTCTTTAAAAATCGAGGTAATTTATCGGAGATTCAGTGAGCAGAACCCCGAGAAAGTCAAACGCCCCGTGGATCCCGCCGACGCCGAGTGGAAGGAGGCGTCCCGGTCCGGGGAGATGCAGCCGGAGAGCGGGGCGGGAGATGCCCGGGTGGAGTCGGTGGCGCAGCGTGGCGGAGGGCAGCGGCTGTCGGTGTCAGAGGAGATGAGGGAGCCAGAGGACAGCAGCGTGGAGGCAGTGTGTGTCAGAGGAGGACTCTATGAAGTGGACATCAGGGAGAAGGAATGCTACCCTGTCTACTGGAACCGTGAGCATGCCAGTCAATGCATCACTGTAATGATAACGCTGTGATAATGATAACGCTGATAATGATAACGCTGTGATAATGATAACGCTGATAATGATAACGCTGTGATAATGCAGGCGTCTATTACCGCATATTTACTGATATTACTTTTAGCACCACCAGCCTTAAGTTACTACTGTTACTGTAACACATCTGTTTAGGAAGAAGGGACAGGTCCCTTACCACTACTTCCTCTGCTGCCACCATCTGCCTACTATTACTACTTCTACCATCACTATTACTATTACTATTAATACTAGTAGTACTTACTACTACTGCTACTACTACTACTACTACTACCATCACTGCTACTATTATTGCAGTTGCCACAATCAGAATCAGAAAAAGATTTATTGCCAGGTATAGTTAACACAATATGAGGAATTTGTTCTGGTGGGTTGGTGCAACATAAATATAGATAAAAAAAACAAAAAAAAAAAAAAACAGATAAAATAGAAGATACAAATATAAAATATAAAAAAGTACGAGTCTAGCAGTGCAAAAACAAAACAAGTAACACAAGTAACAGTGTAACAGTGCAAGAAACAGAACCATGGAATTAAAGTGTTATATACAAGAATGGTTGGAGTGCAAGATATATATTGATATTTACATTGAAATTCACATTTATACAGGTTTGAGTGCAAATCATATTTATGTGTGTGTGTGTGTGTGTGTGTGTGTGTGTGTACATATCCCTTGACAGACCACTTTATGCTAGTCCCATGCAGTTCTTAGCTGTCATTTGAATAACTTCACTACGTCAATATATATATATATTATATTATATATATAGAACTGTTTTGAAATGCTAAATAATTATAATGGAAATGAAAACATGAGATGAAAAAAAAAAGTTATTGATCACGATTAACTGCAGCAATTCTGCGATTAATCGCAATTAAAAAATGATTTACGTATGTTTGTGCGTGTGTGTGTGTGTGTGTGTGTGTGTGTGTGTGTGTGTGATAGAGTCAAACTTGGGATGAGAGCATGTTGGATGGTCACAATAAAAGGCACACTGCAGTATAAGCGTACACTAGTATACATACTGTATATGATTCACTGTGCATATTATACTATACTATACTATACTATTCATACTACACTGTAGATACTACAATTTACAAACTATACTATACTATGCTATACTATACATACTACAAACTGTATATACTACACTATACAAACTATACTATGCTAAGCTATGCTATACTATATCTATTTCTACATAACACTATACTATTCTATACTACTATACTAAAAGGTATATACTATACCTTACTACACTACATGGCACTATAACATACTATATAACATACTATACTATACTGATTTTCACTTGTTATATGAGTGTATTAGTAAAGTCAGTTTTATTTATAGAGCCCATTATCACAAAACATGGTTTGCCTCTGATGGGTTTACAGTGTACGACATCCCTCTGCCCTTAGACCCTCACATCACCCAAGGAAAAACTCCCCAAAAAGAACCCCTGTAACGGGGGAAAAAAAGGGATAGAGGCACAGCAATAGTGGAAACAGACGCATGTCATATTACAATAACGACAGGTGTAAAAATTATCAAATGCAAGTCCCCCGGCAGGTTAAACCTATGTCAGCCTAACTATGGGCTGGTCCAGGCAGCCTGAGCCAGCCCTAATTATAAGCTTTATCAAAGAGGAAGGTCTTAAGTCTACCCTTAAAAGTTGAAACGGTGTCTGCCTCCCTGACCGAAAATGGAAGATGGTTCCATAGGAGAGGAGCGTGGTAGCTGAAGGCTCTGGTTCCTAACCTACTTTTGGAAATTTTGGGAACCACAAGTAATCCTGCATTTTCAGAGCGCAGTGATCTTGAGGGTTGGTAAGGAACTATGAGCTGTGACAGATAGGACGGAGCCTGACCATTTAGAGCTTTGTAAGTAAGGAGGAGGATTTTAAATTCAACCCTGGATTTCACAGCGAGCCAGTGCAGAGAAGCTAAAACAGGAGAAATATGATCCCTTTTCTTGCTTCCCGTTAAAACACGAGCAGCAGCGTTCTGCACCAGTTGGAGAGACCTAAGTCATTTGTTGGGGCAACCGAAAAAAAGGGAATTACAGTAATCCAGCATAGAGGCGACAAATGCATGTACTAATTTTTCAGCATCTGTTTGGGAGAGGATATGTCTAATTTTTGCGATGTTACGCAAGTGAAAGAAAGCCGTCCTTGAAGTTTGTTTTATATGGGAGGCAAAGGATAAATCCTGGTCAAATAAAACTCAGAGGTTCCTTACAGTTGTGCTAGAGGCCAAGGTAATGCCATCTAGAGAAATTAAATTGTTGGAAAAGGAGCTTCTGAGGTGTTTTGGGCCAAGAACAATAACTTCAGTTTTGTCTGAATTCAACATCAGAAAATTACGGCTCATCCAGGCTTTTACATCCTTAAGACATGTTTGAAGTCTAGATAGCTGATCAGTTTCATCTGGTATTACTCCGTATCTTGGTCTCATTCACTTGACTTCTTGATCTTGACTCCCTCTATTATTTCAATGCATGTGTTTCCCGTACTTTGTTTACAACAGGGAAGTAAATAAAGCAAGCACTGAGAAAACAAGTTATTATAAAGTGTGGTAAACATCATGTGGGGTCCCTCAGAGCAAGACCGTATTCCTGTGATGAGGGGTCAGTGGTTCATCGATGGAACATGGCTTCCCCTGGAGGAGGATGAGAGCGACCTCATCGAGACGGACCACCTTGCCCATTTCCGGGGGCAACAGATGAGGGACACATATGAGATGGAGGTGGTGACCACCACAGTGGACAGTAAGGACGGTAAGCAATGTTAGACAAAGTGTTGATAAAAGTAGACCTAGAAAGATGTGTGTGTGTGTGTGTGTGTGTGTGTGAGACAGACTTACAAGATAGGTGTTCAGGCTTCTGGTGCTGTAAAGGAGTAGCTGCGTGCTGCGTGCAGTCTCTGTCATGCCTATAAATGGGCTTCAGTGCACTTAAGTGTCACACACATACAGAGATATTCTACACATCCTCACGGGGAATGTTACAGTAATTATTCTGGATGAAGTGTGTCACTTGCTGTTAATCACTGTGAGACTGTCTCTCAGCCATCCACAGTCTGAAGCTGAGCAGGAGTCATGTGGACTGGCACAGTGTGGACGAGGTGTACCTGTACAGCGACGCCACCACCTCCAAGATTGCACGCACCGTCACTCAAAAACTGGGCTTCTCCAAAGGTAAATTGAAAAATTTCACAATCTTTACCAGGGATACTCAACTCGCTTTGCTCAGGGGCCACTTTTTCACAATGACAGGAGGCCAGGGGCCAGTCGCAGCAACCCCATACATGTTTCTAAAGTTTTAGGACATTTCTACGATTTTAGGATACTTCTGCAATTTCAGGGTGTTTTTAGGATTTTAGGACATTACTCGGTTTTTAGGACACTCCAAGGATTTTAATACATTTTTAGGATTTTTGGGTATTTCTAGACTCAACGATTTTAGGACATTTCTACAATTTTAGGGTGTTTCTAGGATTTTAGGACATTTCTAGGATTTTAGGAAGTTTCCAGGATTTCAGGACATTTCTAGGATTATATGACTTTTCGTGAATTTTAAGACATTTGTAGGATGTTAAGATGTTTCTAGTATTTTATAACATTTCTAAGACTTTAGGACATTTCTACAATTTTAGGGTGTTTTTAGGATTTTAGGACAATTCCTCAGATTTTAGGACATTTCTAGGATTTTAGGAAGTTTCCAGGATTTCAGGACATTTCTAGGATTATATGACTTTTCGAGAATTTTAAGACATTTGTAGGACGTTAAGATGTTTCTAGTATTTTATAACATTTCTAAGACTTTAGGACATTTCTACAATTTTAGGGTGTTTCTAGGATTTTAGAAAGTCGACACTTAAGGACATTTCTAGTATTTCAGGACATTTCTAGGATTTTAGGAAGGATTTTAGAACATTAGGGAACCTCGGACTGCTTTCAGGTGGTGTGGGGGATCCTCCACTGGCACTTAAACAAGTTCTATTTTAGGACATGGCTAGAATTTTAAAATGTTGGTGCTGTTTTATGCACTCTGGCACCTTATGTGTACTAAAAGTACAAAAACAATTCCCAGTGTGAATCACTTTATTTTTATTGTGAATTAGAAATTGGTTGAGGGGCCACCTGGCACCCTATTGAGGGCCAGATTTGGCTGTAAGTTCAGTATCACTGATCAATTCTATCCACAAATACCATCCACAGAAATTGAAAGTGTTGTTGCGTGTATTGTGACACAAATACAGTATTCAGTATGATCAGACTCATATATGAACATGATCTGTGGTTTGCTTGGTGATGTGGAGGGGCGTCAGAAAGTTGCCTTGTTGTGTTTTGAACACTGCTGGTAGTGTCACAACACATCAGCTAAGGCAGTAAGGTTCCCTCTCATGTCCTCAGCCTCCAGCAGCGGGACGCGTCTCCATCGTGGATACGTGGAGGAGGCAGCACCTGAGGACACCCCACCTGAGACCACACACATTGTCTTCGTGGTGCACGGCATCGGCCAGAAAATGGACCAGGGCCGCATCATCAGGAACACCAGCATGTGAGACACTGAGCGGGCTCCAGTGGGGGACGCAGAGAATTGAAAAGGAATTAGAATCGTTGTTAAAGTAATTGTTTTGTGTGGGCTGGTGTGCAGGATGAGAGACGCCGCCAGAAAGATGGAGGAGAAGCACTTCTCTGATCGCACCACAGAGCACGTCGAGTTCCTTCCTGTGGAGTGGAGGTCAAAACTGGCTCTGGATGGAGGTACGGTAGCCCTCAGGTCACACACGTGTAATAAAGCTGTCTGTACACAGGGGAAGTGTAGTGGTGTCCAAAACAACAGTAGAAAACAAACACATTTATCTATCAATCACCGCAGGATTTTGCAGGCGCTTTCTTTAATTGTTGCAGCTTAAAATGCCTGATTTCACAGCTGATTTTCTAAAAAACTGTCACAGTATTTTTAGGCGTTTTTTCCCCATAATGATAAGAATTTTATTTTTTATTGTTTGAAAAAAAATTCTTTTTCCTTCTGTTTATTTAATATTACTTTTTTTATTATAATAATAAAAAAAAATCAATAACAACGGATGCACATCATGATATGCATTTCAGAGCCAATGTTGTACTATAATTTTTGGTTTTTTTAGTTTTTTAAATGGTGCTGGTCCAAAGTTTTCTTTGCGACACATCAGAACCAGTCACTAAGATTTAAAAGGCAACATCGCACTCCACGAGGATGACGGGCGCCCCTGATTATGAAGACAGTTGAAGAACACTTTTTTGCGATAAATGGGAGTTTTTTCAAAATTGACATGTTTCGATCAGGGCGTATTTTATATTCGTAAGTTCAATTTGCACAATTAGAGGGTTAATTAAAACCCACGTTATCACAGATCTTCATTTATCAGAGGAGGGGGGATGGCTGGAGTGTGACTTTTTTATTCAAAATAAATATAAAACATCATGACATCATGCAAACATACTGATGATACATAATTAAAATCACCCGTTTTGCTTGTAACAGAGTCGGCGTGAGCCTTTACTTTCTGTTGGACTTTTTGGTCCAGTTTTGCTGAAGTATCTGAGCATCATGCAAATTAAACCTGTTCGTTTGTTGGCAATAAATAAGAAGGAACGCAGGTATGGACTCATACTGCTTGTTGGGACAGACCTCCTTACGTTAGCCATGGAGGTATTAAGAGACATGGATACAGCTGGACACGCTCTAGGACGGGTTCGATCTGCTAAAGCAGCTGGCGGCTGAGGACGAGAGACTTAGACCTGCTGATACACATCAGTATAAACTGCATTAACAACTGTTGTTGCTTTCCTGTGTGCGGCAGCTGGGTCCTGATACCTCCGGTTACTAAATGATGTGTATAAATATGGATTTATTGTGCTTTACAATCACTCTTCTTTCACTAAAATATGAAACAGCAGCTGGGTTTCCATCACAGATTTGCGCAAAACTTAAGCGATATCCTCGAAATTTCGATAAACCAAAATTGCGACTGCGTTTCCACTGAGTGAGACAACTTCTCTAGCAATTTAACATGACTTTCCTCTGGCAATAACACACCAGCAACCATGGCTGTGGATGTTCAAAACATCGGCAGGTTTATTTCTGCCACTCAATAAAGCCAATCTAATATCAATGTAATTTTTCGGTCTGGTATCAGAGTTAAGATGATCTCGGTCTCCCTCTCCGTCCACACATACCGAGTCATGTTTTGTAGATTGTCATGTCGCTTTGTTGTACTTTCTCTTCTTCCTTGCGTTTAGTGGCGGCTGGCATCCATAAAGTCGCATTACCACCCCCTGGTGGTACACATCATATGAGCTGTAAAAGCAAAAAAAGTAAAAAAAATATTTTGTATTTGCAATTTCATTTTGCGCAATTTGAGGGTTAATGGAGAAACCTGTCTAGTGTTAAAAATGAGCGATTTTTCTCTGGGAGCGTCAAATATTTATGCTCTCTCTGCAGACACGGTGGACTCCATCACCCCAGACAAAGTGCGAGGACTCAGAGACATGCTGAACAGCAGTGCCATGGACATCATGTACTATACCAGCCCTCTGTACAGAGACGAGGTGAGAATAAAGCACACCACTGCTTGGAGTTTAGCCTCGTTCTGTCTGCTCACAGCTGTGCTGCAGCACTTTGTTGCTGACAGTCTGGGAGCGTTGGTCCCATGAGCCTGAATCAATGCCCCTCAGGCACAACTTAACCCGAGCTCAGATGTTTTTATCCAAAAAGGCTGTAAAGCACTAAATTATTATCTGACTGTCACAGAGTAGATGGTGTATCAAGACTCTGATGGCTCAAACATGTTCTATTCTCGTATCCCAGTTTCTTCTTCTTCTTTTTCTTTTGCTTTTCTTCATCTCTCAGCTGAATCTTTTAGTTGTTTCATCTTTTCTTTTGGAAGAATTGTATTTCCTGTTAGCCTTGTTTAGTTTTATCTCTCATCTTTTTTTTTTTCTGTGTTCAGGCAGATGTCACAACACATTCTCATCCCAAGTCGTCATATGTTGCTGCTTTGCCGCACACATCTACATATAACGCTCTCGGTATCTTTCTGCGTCTGCTATTTAGGATCCACGATGCCGCTACCGTAAACAGATGCATGTAGAGGGATGACGCTGCATTTGGTTATGTTAAGGCAACAAAAACACATGGCAACCAATGCCAGGACATCAGGAAACGCACGTGCAGGCACGGGTGGTTAGGATCAGGGGAAGGAGGCACATGGTAAGGTGTAGAAAAAAAAACGTCACATGTTGGAATGTGGATTGGAAGTGAACACCACACTCCTGCATGAAAGTCCAAGGTTTGTTAGACTAATCCACCACGCCTCCCGCTCACCCTGTTGGCATCCCTGGGCTCCATAGATTATGTTGTTACTTGCAGTGGTTCAACCTGGAGCTGTCCTGCTGGTTTCAGGCGTGACAGGTTCCGTCTGACGCTCTCGATTGTGTTGCGGCCGGTGTGTGTATCATTCTGCCGCAGCAGGTGCTGTCCTGCTGTTTGGTGTTGTATAACAACACTGCAACTGGTCTGACCGGCTGCTTTCTGAAGCCTTCCAGTGTCGTTTCATGCACATGCAAAAAGTGGCTTTTGGCACTGTGATCTTATACCTAAAGCACCGTCAAAGTGGCACTATTTTAGAGTTCGGAATGAAAATGGGCTATATGTCCCTGATTTCCCGCCAAGCTAGACTTTTAGCCAATCAGAGAGCAGTCAGAGATGTAAACACTTCGGCAGATGGACAGTTTATACAGGCAGAAAGAGTCTGTTACCATGGAAACAGAGGCTGATTAAGGAAACGCATGGACAAATGTTTTAACTAACTGTAAACCACTGACCTCAAACCAGTTTGTCTTCTGTCCATTAAAACCAACCAGTTTTAGCCAGAAACAGAGAAAATGATCAAACCTAACCAATGTTACTGAAATGTTTTTGACACAATTGAAAAAATATAAGAGACAAATACCTCAAAACTGTGCACGTGTGTTTGTGTTTGTCCATAGATTACCAAGGGTCTGACTCTGGAGCTGAATCGTCTCTACTCGCTCTTCTGCACGCGAAATCCAGACTTTGAGAAAAACGGGAAGGTGTCCATAGTGTCGCATTCGCTTGGCTGCGTCATCACCTTCGACATCATGACAGGCTGGGACCCTGTGCGTTTTCATCATCAAGAAGCGCCAGACCCGGAGGAGACAAAGGCTGGCTGGGCAAGTGAGGAGGAGCGCCATCTTCAGGAGCAGTTGAGACTCATGCGGCTCAGGTACTGCTCCGCTTTCTTTCCTGGAACTGGTCAGTTCAACATCTGTTTTGGCTTAAAACTGACCTAAAGGTACAGAGATTTCAGTGATTCAGCCAATCTTTGTCCACTTATTTACGAGCACAAACACTATCTGAATCCAGTTCTAATCAAACTGTCAGAACATAACTTTTTATATGTCATGTCATTGGTAACATTTTTGCAATGCGAGATAAAAGAGAGATTAAAGGCCTGTGTTGAAGAGAAGTTTGATGAATTGTGTCTTGCCCTTCCTGCCAATGCCAACACTCCTCTCTATAGATCCCTTTACAGCGAAGGTCATCAGAAACATTTTTGCAATTGTTGTGCCATTGTTCGCCAGCCATCCAGACTGATACAGACGAGGAAGTAAACTTTAAACATTGAATAAAAACTGTCACCGGTATCAGAATGCCTTGTTGTTGCATGAGCTACTCTGTCAAAGAACAACCAATAGATTAAAAAGAATGAACGAATATATAATTGTCTAGTCTGCTAATGATGTCATTCACATGTCAGTGAATGTCACTGGGTTTTTGCAGAAACCAGGGGTGATGTTTATTAATAATTTTGGGTGTGTGTTTGTAGTTTGAGCCTTCAAGGTTCTTAAAGTGAACTTTTTATACTTCATCTGTCAGAAAGCTTTCCCCTCCATTCATTCCACCAGTCCACTGAAAGAGGATGAGATGAGCGATTGGTCATTTCTGGTGTTGGCTCTGACTTCACCTGCTGATATTCCCCGACTAAGCCTCTCTTTTAGTTTGCACCCACCCATAGTCACCAAAATCAGTAGTTTGTTGCAGGGGAGGAGGACCTCCAACCAAATAAATGTTGCTTTACTAACTTCTGGATAGTAAAGCAACATTTAATCTGTTGAAGTCTGACATTTGTTTACATGTGTGTTTGCCCTGCATGAAGTTTTAAGAAAATAGATCCCTTTCTGTGTCAGAGTGCCTCAAATTGCTTGCGTTGGAGTGATTGTAATCTGTGTATCATATCCATCATCCTAGGCTAAGAGGCTTGGAGGATCAGTTCCATGGTCTGCAGACCTCATCGTGTGCCATGCCAGCCTTGAAATTCAAGGTAAAGTTGGCAAGTGTTCTACAGACTCTCTGATTCAAACTACAAACCTTCTGATTCAAACTACAGACTCTCTGATTCAAACTACAGACTCTCTGATTCAAACTACAAACCTTCTGATTCAAACTACAGACTCTCTGATTCAAACTACAGACTCTGATTCAAACTACAAACCATCTGATTCAAAGTACAGACTCTGATTCAAACTACAGACTCTGATTCAAACTACAAACCATCTGATTCAAACTACAAACCCTCTTTCAGTATTTCAGTAGTAGAACAGAGGACTCTGGCAAGAGCCTGAGAGAAAGCGTGCGCTTTACACTGAATAAGGAGATGATGAAATGTGAGGTGCTGTCCTGTTCCTGCTGCCGATTACGAATGACTAATACAGCGATCAGAGCTGGCTGCAGTGTGACGCTGCCTGAGTTGCAGGAGGAGCGATCATGTTGCCATCAAGGTTTGGAAGTATGGACAATAAAATTATTCAACAACCAGAAAACATAGATTACCAGGACCACCCGGAAACAGCAACACACACAGACACACACAAAAAAACAGACAACTAAATTACAGAGCATAAGTTGTGCCTTGTATGTAATTTTATGTAAAAAAAAATGGTTGGTTGGTTGATTCATTAGGTTTTAGCCTCTATTTTTATCTCTTTAAACAGTTTTTGCTGCTGAGTTAGTTTGACATCCTGGAGGCCTCTGATGCTCCATCTCACATGAATTTGCACAAATTTTCAGGAGGAAAACATAAACCCCTCAGGCTTAATGACAAACCGGCTCAAACTCAGATGCACTCCCCTTGGGTTTCCTAATCCTAATCATTAAAGTACGGTTTGGTTCATGTGCATGTTCACTTTCAGTGGCTTGGTTCAACCACAATCCGATGTCACTGAGCAATGAGCAGCTCTGTAGGAGCAGATAGAGGCTGATAGCCTTTCGGGGGAGAATCTCTTATTCTGACTGTGAATTTATCTTGTTTTCTGTGTTGCAGGTAGAAAATTTCTTCTGCATGGGCTCTCCTCTCGCAGTCTTCTTGGCGCTGCGAGGGACCCGCCCTGGAAACAACACTGTGCAGGACCACATCCTCCCCACATCTATCTGCAAACGCCTCTTCAACATATTCCACCCCACAGACCCTGTGGTGAGCCAAAACTGAATGCATCACTGTCCCGCTCAGATCACAATCATCACTCACTCTTTTAGATCAGCCTGCTGCCAGATGTTTAGGGATGAGTCACGGATAACAGAAACAGAATTTCAGAAGTTTGTGGTGTTGTGTTGTGTGTTTAATATTGAAACTGATACACTTTATTGTTGTTTTTTTAAAAATACAGTCTCACTTGAATTTGATTTTCTGCAACATGTTCCATAAAAGTTTGGACAGGGGCAACAAAGAAAAAAAAGAGTTTGGGACATTTCGCAGGTAAACATGTTAACTGGTGAGAAACTGAAGTGTCGTGATTAGCTATAAAGTGGCGTTCTCGAAAGGCTCAGTCGTTCACAAGCAAGGATGGTTCTGAAAAACTGCATTGAAAAACAGCCCAACAGTTTAAGAACAGCGTTCAGTTGCAAATAATTTAGAAATTGCAGCATATACTAATCTGTAATACCGTCAAAAGATTTATAAAATCTGGATAAATCCGTGCAGATAAGGGGCGAGGCTGAAAAGCAACAATGAATGCCGGTGACTTTTGACCTAGCTACATTAAAAACCGTCATGACTGTACTAAGGATATCACCACATGGGCTCAGGAACATTTTGGAAAAACATTGCCAGTAAACACAGTTCATCTCTGCATCTACAAATGCAAGGCATCATGGGTAACTTCACATCAGTGAAGGTACCATGGATGCAGAAAGGTACACACAGGTTTTAGAGCAACATATGCTGCCATCCTGATGAGGTCTTTTTCAGGGACGTCCGCCTTATTCCAGCAAGATAATGAGACACATTCTGCACGTGTGTTTTCCTGTAAAGTAAAAAAGTGCAGCGACAAGACTGACCTGCCTGCAGTCCAGACCTGACTCATGAAATATGTGGCATGTTATAAAGCGCAAAATACAACAACTGAGTAACTGAGTGTTGGTAAAAGAAAAGGTGATGTCTCACAGTGAAAAAATGCCCCTGACTCAGTTTGTTTGGAATCAAACAAAAAACAATCAGGCATCAAATTCAGAATGAGTGTATATTTACAAAAACAAGTTTATCCGTTTGAACATTAAATATATTGTCTCTGTGCAGTAATAAGTTCAACAAAGGTAAAAAAAAATAAAAATCAAATCATTGCATTCTGTCCTAATTTATTTTGTACACTATTTCTCAACTTTTTGGGAATTGGGGTTGTAGATTAAAAAATGAAACATTTGAAAACTAGATAATAAGCTGGCAAATTCAATTTTTTAAAAAAGTGTTGAAATAAGAATAGTAAGAATGAATATCGTGACAAAACTTCATCTGCTCTTGCATTTCTGTTTGTTTCAGGCGTACAGACTGGAGCCTCTAATCTTAAAGCACTACAGTAACATTGCACCTGTTCAGATCCACTGGTAGGTCGTTGCTGGTCATTAAGAAATTCTGTGAATTTTGCAAAGCAGTGGCTGCTGTGATCTATTTTTTCACATCATCAACAGTTTCTGCCTCTTTGTTTTTGTAAATCAGTTATTTGTTAACCCTTAGGGTCCACACTTGTTTCGCTCTGTGCACAAAATGTGCTTTTCAAAATCAAGCTTTAAAAAAATATTATACATTCATATTATTATCTACCTTTATTGAGTTAACCTTTTAACCAACATCAGTCCTCAGCATAAATATCAAATATTCATTAATTTTCAGAATTTTAACCTTTAGAATGCCAGGTTTTTGTCATGATGCCACTGTGTGGTTTTTTTTTTTGTTCGTTTTTTACGAAAAAACACAAAAAAATGAATTATTTTCAATATACTACATGCCAAGCAGATTATTATTTTGTTTTTTTTATGACGACAGTCTGGGATATGTCAATGATTAGCAGCAACATTGATTGTGCACCTAGTGGAAATAGCATGTATTTTCTCCATATGCCAAATATGGTAAAATGGCATCATCAGGAGGAAAATAGTAAAAAATGACAAATTCCAAGGCAAAAGTCCAGAATGACAATCAGAAATAATACAATGCATGTTTTTTATGCTTTGATGGCTGTGGGATCAAAAATGGCAGTTTGAATGGGTTTCAGTAGAGCATTTTTTGACTTTAACAGTCTGAATGTAACAATTTAGTTTCCACAGTCTATTTTAGACTTATTGTAGGAGCTGGAAATTCACTGATTACTCTAAAATACACAATCTGGCCAAAATTTCTGTCATATGCGTGAACACAGACACACAATTATAAAATAATGAAGAATAAAAAGTGTAAAATGCGCCAAACAGTCCCAAAGGGTTAAACCATGACTGAAGCCACAGTAAACTCAGAGTGCTACATTGAGCTCAGCTTCATCAAATCAGCTGGAGACAGAATGAGGATAACATGCCTCAGTGACCTGAGCTTGATGCCATGTGCAGGTACAACACCACCAGCCCAACACCGTACGATCAGATTCGACCCACGCTGCTCAACCCCCCGAAGGAGACTGCATCTGTGTCAGACTCAGAAAGCATCCCCAGCCCCTGCACCTCCCCGCCCCAGGCCCGACGGCACTACGGAGAGTCCATCACCAGCCTGGGCAAGGCGAGCATCATGGGTGAGCACAGGGAGGGTTGCTGGTGCTGCTAGAGAGTTATTTCCTCTCATGAAGAACATGCATGCTAGTTGTCCATTGGCTGTAGTCTTTGTGGTGTGTTCAGTTTAACATTTTGGCTTATACGACAGCAATAATAGAAAAACTGTAAAAGATTTCAAAAAGCTAAACCAAAGTTTAATCGTTTAAAGTTTTGTAACCCGTTTAAAGTTTAACCGAAGTCTTTAGTTGACAGTGCTTTCGGCGTGAGCTCGGAATGCCAAAAGCACCTTTTGCATTTTGCGCCTTCATACTCATTATAAAATATGTCGTCACCTGACGCCATGCAGCAGCGGTTCAAGCACTTGCGAAAGGAGCCTTTTGGCGTCAGCGCTGCAGCCATATTTGACAAGTTTAAAATGAGAACAGGCTGGTGCCATTTTGTTTACTGTGAAGTGGAAAGACCGAGAATCACGTAAGCTCATGGATTAAATCAGCCAACCAGGTTTATGCTGTTTCAATATTATTTATCCAGTCAATGATAAATTCAGACAGCTAGAATTGGCAGGATTAGTCTTCAGTATTATTTCCCCGATGATAATGATAATGAATTTTTTAACTTAGATTTGCATATTCTTATGTTTTTAAATGGTCAATTTGCGTGCTTAAAAAAAAAAAGGTAAACATCATACAGAAAACAATCAACCGAAGCATCTGGTCCTGTTTTTGCATGTTCACCAGTCACTCTCTAACCTGTCCCCTGTCCTCCACTCATTCATTGTAAAAAGGTTGAAAAAAGTCGGCTCACACCAAAAACATTGGATACAGCTGACAGCTGTGAAACCCGACTGAAAATCAGCCCGTTGAGTCACAACAGTCACACTCAGTGTTTACCTCGTTTGAGTAGAGAGAAAGAGGAGCTGCTTGCACTGCGGATATTGTAGCAAAGGAAGCAGCTGACAGTCAGCACGGTCCAAACAAATCAATAGAAGCAAATAGCTCCTGTCTCCTGGACTGACAGCACGATGCTCCTCTTCCTCTCTGCATCAGAGGGACAGTGGAGACTGAAGGCACATTATAGGCTGTAAACTGATGTCAGTTGTTAAATATTATCAGTAAAGGTGGAGATATTGTTATTATTACCACTACATATGTCCTCTTTATTTCGAGCTCCTTCTCCATGTATCACCTGAAAATGGAAAAAAATTATAAGTGTGTCAAAGTTATAAAAGGACTGAGTCAATAAGTCATTCGGGTGTCGTCCGTTTCCCAACCCACATATTCTGCTGAGAGCAATTGTGAGCAGGCTCTGGACCGGACACCAGTCTTTAACAATCCTGTCATTTTTAATGGAACAGGATTAAAACACAGTTCTGACCAATGAGCCACTGTAGACCAACCTTTTTATGACATTAAATGTTAAATGGGCTTGCACACATGCATACATGTGGGTCGCAGAGGCAACCATACAAGGTGCCACCTGTCACTCTCTCTCTGTGGATGGTCACGCGGAACAGAACGATAGCCAATCAGGAAGCAAGATGACTGACGACGGAAGCACAACAAACGAGAGACATGGCGACAGTGAGAAACCATGGCTGTATTACAGATGTATTATAGTAATAAACGCCGAGCATAAAGTGAGATGGACCTCAGAAATGGAGGACCAACTTGTTGATTTGTGGCGTCAGCACGAGTGTTTGTACATATGAAACATAGAACAATCCAACCGACAAAGAGAGGAGTTGGACAAAAATTGCTACTGCAATGGATGTACCGGCTTGCAAGATTTCGAGTTTTGAGAGTGGAGACTCTGGTTTTTGGTGAACGGAAGGTGCTGCGATGGTCATCTCGTTGCACAGCACACACTATAATAACAGAACTGCTAAATCTGTCATTATTTATCACCGTGTGTGGTCTTCGACATTTTCTAAATCAGTTAGGATTTTAAAAATCTTTCAGTGTGTGACAAGCTTTAGAGAAGTCAAATTATTGGGTTAGTCCAACTAAAGCTGGACTGTTAAAATTCATGTTAGCCTTATGTAAATCATACTCAGTTAAATTTCTCGAGGTTGGACAAACATACCTAGATAATGCAGTTTGGGATTTACTCTTTCATGTGTATGACTCAACCGGACCTAAACTGGCCCAGGATTTCTCCCTGCGCTGAGCTTTGACCCAGAAGTCAAAAAGCATCAAAATTCGTTGACGAAAAATGGGAAAAACAAAAGAAGCAGTACATTTACATGCACTGTCTGTGTAGGAGCTGACTATTAAAGATCCAGTCAATCATCAGTCATTCAAGCGATCAATTTGTCACATGAAATCACAAAATACAGTCCCAGTGAAATGTAAATTAAAGTGAGGTTTATCGGTCTGCCGTTTTGCCGTTTTAGTCATTCCCTGTCGAGGTGGATCAATGAGCCAACACAGCCTCCCACTCCATCAGCAGTAACTGTCACCAGCATCATTTTGCAATTTACCACACTGACGTTAGATATTCATTTCTTATGTGCCTCTCTCTATGTCAGTGTAAAAGCCTTGGCTAGTAGCATAAAAACACAACAGCTTTGGGATTTTCTCTGTAACTTAACAAAATATAGTGACCTGTAACTTAATTGCATAATTCTCTCCTTGTATTATGTTTCTCCCCATGCTTGGGCCTGAAAGTGAAAGGTCAAATCATAATTTAATATAAATACTGGACTTCTATAGGAAAGTTTGGCTGAAGTTTTTGGACATTTTACTGTGTATTAATATCCGAAATGAATGAATCATGAAGAGCATGAATCTTACTACCCCTCAGGTGCTGCCAGTCTCGGAAAGGGAATCGGAGGGATCCTGTTTTCCCGCTTTTCCCGTTCCAGTGGCCAGGTCGGAGGAGTAGAGGAGGAGCCGTTAGATTCCGAGGGCGGAGCCTCTGAAGTTGAAAATGTGGCATCAGGAGAGGAAGAAGCAACGGCGGCAGAGGCCGAAGACAAGGACAAAGAAATAGAGGAGGAGAGGGAGGAGGTGGAGCCTGTCATGTCTCAGTCCACCTCAGCTGTCATGGACAGCACCTCGTGTAAGTACTGTGCTTTTAGTGGGAAACTTCCCTGCAGCTTGAGATCGGATGGTCAAATCAGACATAGCCATAAAATCTGTTTTCCTGTTTTATTATGTTCTCAAATTATGTTTTTCTAAAAATCCCTGTGGTCCCATTCCAGTGTCCCCCTCAGCACCGAATGAGGCTGTAACTCAAGTCAGTATGTTTACATGTCAGAAAAAGTTGAATATTTTGTCAGCGGGACTCAAACTGGACTTTAAAAATACATGTTAACATGCTAGTCTGACTGAAGTTGAATTTCCTGTGTCTTCAAATCCGAGAGATATACTGAAATCTTAGAAACATCCTAACATCCTAGAAATGTCCTAAAATCCTAGAAATGTCCTAAAATCCTAAAAATGTCCTAAAATCCCCCAAATTTCGTAAAATCAAAAAAAAAAAAAATCCTACAATCTTAGAAATGTCCTAACATCCTAATGATGTCCTAAAATCTTACAAATGTCCCAAAAATCCTGGAGATGTGCTAAAATTCAGGATAAATCCTGAAATGCTCAAAATTTCCTAAAATCCCAGAAACATCCTAACATCCTAGAAATGTCCTAAAATCCTAAAAATGTCCTGAAATCCCAAAAATTTCATAAAATCAAAAAAAAAAAAATCCTACGATCTTAGAAATGTCCTAACATCCTAATGGTGTCCTAAAATCTTACAAATGTCCCAAAAATCCTAAAATTCAGGATAAATCCTGAAATCTTAAAATGTTGTAACATCCCAGAAACATCCTTACATCCAAGAAATGTCCTGTAATCCCAGAAATGGTTAAAAAAAAAAACCTTAAATTGTCCAAAAATCATTGAAATGTCCTTAAATCCTGGAAAATATATGCTGAATATTAATGCGTCATGTATATTAGCAGTAGACTGCACATAACTTGCATAGTTGGAATTGCAATTATTATTTTCAGACGGTGAGAACTGGACACATTATGACTGAAATCCAGCAGGACTTAGAGAACTATGAGAGAAAAAAACATCTTGAGACACTTCATGCAGCTGCGTACTAATCTGTCATGTCCTCTGTTCCAGTGCAACTGGAGAGACGCATCGACTTTGAGCTGCGGGAGGGCTTGGTGGAGAGCCGCTATTGGTCAGCAGTGACTTCACACACGGCCTACTGGTGCTCTTATGACGTGGCTCTTTTCCTCCTTACCTTTATGTACAGACCACAAGAGCCTCTTGAACCTACAGAAGACAACCCAGAGACATCATAAACTGACACATGGAGCCATCACAGCTCGGGCCACATCACGTACTATTCATGGTTTCCATGTGACGTTGCTGTGCCTTAGCGCTGCCATATTTGTGACTGGTCACAGCTGCAAACCACAGCCACAAGTGAGAAGAAGAGCACGGAGGTACGGCAAAAACAGAAATCCAAACAAAAAATAAATAAAGTTCATACATTATGCCCCGAATGCGTTGTGCTGTCGGCTGTAACAACAGTTTCAGAGAAATCCTGAACTAGAGTTTAATTCCATCCCAAAGCAGCTAGATCGGCAGAATAAACAAACAGAAACAGAAAACAATAACAATAACTATTACATAGTGGTGAATTATCCTAAGTCCTTTTCACACAGGACGAGTATTACTTGGGGACCTACAGTAATTATTAATAATTGTGGAGGATGTCTGTGATTTTAATCCCGTGTGAAACAGCCATGTCCATAATTTGTAAAGTTAAACTTCCAGGACAAATTATCTTCCACTTTTGGGCAAACACAGAGGTCATTAAATAATATTAGTCCTGTGCGAATCAGCCTCTCTGTGATTTGCTGGTGATTCTGGGTTGTTTTTTTTGTTTTCTTTTCCTTCGTCATGTTCACTCCTTAGTAACTGGACTAAGTGCTCAGTGTATTTGTTATTTCTTGTGGAGAAAGAGGTGCTGCGAAAGGGGTCACGCATTTTAAAAAACAAAGGCATTGAGGAGGGACTTACATCTCACCACCCATACATCTTAAAAAGATAGAAATTATTTTTATTTTAAATAAAAAAGTTACAACCCAGCCACCTCCCTCCTCTGATCAATAAAGCAAAGTCCCACAACACCGGCACAGAAGCTAAACGTTGTCCTGCTGTGGACGGGGCCACAGCAAAACATACTTTAGCCAACTAAAATATCAGTATCAATTTAACTTTACACTATATTTGAATATTTGCTCCTCTTTATCTTACAAATTAGGCCTGTGTAAACCAGCAGCTCCACCGTTCAGTGGAGTAAAATGAGTTTTTGACAGAACGGCTTCAAATCCCTGTCAGTAAGGGATGTATTACAGCAAGGTAAAGCAGTGAAAATATTCTAAATATAGCGTATTGATTTTTTTTAGGTGGCTTCAAACTCATCAATGAGTTTGCTCAGTGCTGTTTGATTATATGTACGTGACTGCGGTTTTCCTCTGTAGCTCCACTAAACTGCATGGAAACGTTCTGAGTTGTCAGTAAATTTGAGTAACATACAGACATGACTTCTCTTGTGCGAATGCACCGCATGACGCAACACAGACGTGGGGTCGATTTCTGAACTACACGAGGTCCGCAGGTAATACTCGTCCCGTGCGAATAGAGCTCTGTCTCATTTAGATGCTCTGCATTTGCAATCATATCGCTCAGGGTGAGTGTACTGTTGATCACAAATATGGCACCGGGCAATGCGGATGCGCATGTAAACCAAAAGCAAAGTTATGGAACATAAAATGAAAAACTTTCTAATTTCTTAATTCAGATAAAATTTAAAATGAAAATTTATCATGCAACAGGTGCCCGTACAAGGCAAATACAGTTTCGATTTGGCAGTCCATGATTACAACATTTCATCAGTAGAGTTAACGAAAATTATAGCTGCTGTGCAGCAACGGGTCGAGCCCGGGCGTTTTTAGCAGCAAGCCGCAGATGAATTGGAAGACAAATAACCACTCTGCATTAGACTGTGCATTCTGCATCACATGAGGCTTGAACTCGCAACCTCAGACACCAAGTCACTATTCCCAGAGACGGCTTCACACTATGACTGAGCCGACCACCAGGAGGCAGGATATCAGCTGTCTGTCGACTGTCGTCAAAAATTCACTTATCAAGAAAACGTTTCGAGAATCTGAATACTTTATCTCGACAGTATAGAGTTGTGATCATTTGTTTTTACAAAGACTTATTTGTCTCAAAAGTGAAAATCTGTTGTTGATGTTGAAGATGCCATTTTCCCATTAACAGCAATACTTTACATGAGGGCAGAATTCAAAATGCTGTTACACACTTACCATAACAGCAAAATTTTGCCTTTTTTTCATGAACCTCGAACATTAATTTAGCAAGAATGCGCAGGTATTTGTTTACAGCAGTGTTTACAGTCAAACATGTTGGTGCACTGTCAGCTAAATTTTTGATTAATCAAAAATGTGTGTTGGACGTTTGTGTAGAAAAGCCTGCCCTGTTTGGTGTCATTTGAGAATAAAATATGGGAGGAGATAGGTTTGATAAGTTTAACAGTTTTTGATGATAACAGAGTGATGGACTTCATAATTTGTACCACAATGAAGTGTGCAAAAGTTTCTTCAGCATCGGGCTTACATTGTGATTGAAGTTGCGAGGCTGTAGCATGTAAAAATGATGTGGTTTGAATTTTCAGACTTTTGAAATTGGTCGCTCTAACGCCAACATCAGGACTATAGGCTTGTGTTTGCAGCTGAATTTTGCCATTGGACTGGACCTATGTGTAAACTTTGATCTATTTTCATGCAAAGGAAGTTGAATTTATAATAATAATAACAACACTGCAGGAAAACAATGCCGGCCCCTGATGACTGTTCTAATTATGTGAAGGGAAATTGACCCAATACAGAGATAAACACACATAATTCACCCACCGTTTTTTTTTTATTGATTTATTTTACATCTGCTCCTCCCAGTTCACACACTCTAATCTCCACAACTTTGCTATGGATGGAGTGGATATTTGCTGTGCCCCAACCTCGCACTCAGTGAGGCGTTTACACTCAATGCTGTCCTTTTTCCTGGTCTTTTCTCAACTACAGCTGTGTGTTGTGCTGAGCCTGGCTGTCCCACTGATGTCCCACTGAACATGACTTGTCTTATCACAAAGCTCTGTTGGTCCTGGACTATAGATGTGCTGTTCAAGCTGTAGCCACAGAAAAAAGCTGCAGTGCTTGATCCAGGTCTAGCCTTGTGCTTGTGTAAAATATGTTCGATCGAATTAAAAATGACGTGCAATCCATTGCAACCTGTATGTCTAATATCTAAAACACATTACACACTAAACCCAAATGCATTTTCAAACTATGGAAAGTAATCTGACCTCATGTTTTAGCACCATCCTCGAAAATCCTAGAGACGTCCTAAAATCCTTGATACATCCTAAAATTCCAGAAATGTCCTAAAATCCTAGAAATGTCCTAAAATCATTGAATTTCCTTAAATCCTAGACAAATTCTAAAATCCATAAATGTCCTACAATCCATTAAATGTCCTACAATTCCAGAAACTAACTAAAATCCTTGAAATGTCCCAGAATTGTATAAAACATTCTAAAATCCTACAAAAGATTGTAAAGTCCTCAAAATGTCCTGAAATCCTACACACATCCTAAAATCCTAGAAATAACTGAAAATCCTACAGATGCTCTAAGATCCAAGAAACTTTGATCCTTTCACCAGAATAAAAGCTGATTGAGCTTACACTGTACTTTCTCCCCAAAAGCTCTGAAAAAACTGTTCTTATGTGAGAAAAAAAAATCAAAATGGATCATAATGATGGACAACAAAGTTGGATTTGACTGTTGTAGAACTTGTCTTCATCAGTTCATTTAAAGGTAAAATGGCTATTTTTATTCCTGTTACCGGTTAACCCTTCAAAATTAGATTGATGTCACTTTTCTTGCGCTTCAGATGCCTTCAAAAGTATTTAAACCTTAAAAATCTGAGCGAATTGGTTTGCTGACTTTTTTTGTAACCTCTTAGTTTCTTTTCCTCAAATTTTAAAGTACTATTGTATTTTTTTAGTTTTTGCTAATTTTTTGGGGTAATTTTTTCTGCAGTTCCTTGCCCTTGTCTGATGTCATTGAAAGAAATCAAGCCAGTTTGCTCAGGTTTCAAAGGTTTGAAGCATTTCTGCCAAGAAGCTCTTAGAAAGCAATTTCTACGTGAGAAAGATGTAAACTGGATCACAATAAAGAACAACAGAGCTGGATTGGGTTTTCTTTGGTCTCCATGCTGCAGAATTTTAATTTAAGCCTATTTCAAGGTAAAAAATAATAAAATGTGTAAGCAGGAAAAAAGCTCATGGAATTGGATATTTTTAGGACAGTTTCAGGCCTCATTCATATGTGGAAATAAATCAGATATGATTCAGATTCTGCAAATGAATCTGTAGTCTAAGCAGACAGCTCAGATAATCCCTGGCGCTGTGAGTGGTAAGTTATTGATTATGTGAAGATGGCACATTTTAATGATGTTATTACATGTGCTTGGAAAGCAGAAAATACAACGATGTAGGGCAAGGGCTCGAGCTGGCGGTCAGATGCAGATCACCTGTCTTTTAAGCCTTTGGGGTGAAGAAACTGCTCAGGCGAAAATATGAAAATACAGGCTAAAATCAGAACAAACATGTTTATGAGGACATTTCAGTCTCAGCAGGAGAGCACAGGTTGAAACGCTCGCGGCTACAGTGCCAAGCAGAAAATCAAAAGCATAAAAGCAAAGTACAAGTAGGTCAGAGACAAAGCCCTGTTAACTTATGTTGTTTCAAGCGTAAGTAAAGTTTTAGCAGGTGTAAATGCAGATATCAGATTTGAGTCTCTTTGAAGAGTAGATGTAAGCAAGCATTCAAAAATGATCAGATAAAGGCAACAGATTAGAAGTGGGCGTCAAGACTTCTCACCCATGTGTGAAATTTGACCAAAATGTCTTAGTATAGAATGACATCAAAGATTTTACCGAAACTTCATGGTATAGTATGTTATTCAAAGTTTGACCAGAATGTAATTGTATATTATGTCGTTAAATAAATGACCAAAAATGTAACAGTATAGGATGTAGTTCAAAATTTGACCAAAATGTCATCGTATTGTGTGTCGTTCAAAATTTGAAAAAAATGACCAAAAAGTCATAGTATAGTATGTCGTTTGAAAATTTGACCAAAAAGTCATAGTATAGTATGTCATCCAAAATTTGACCAAAATGTCATCGTGTAGTACGCCGTTCAAAATTTGACCAAAATGTCATTGTATAGTATGTTGTCCAAAATTTGACCAAAATTTCATAATTTTGTATGTTGTTAAAAAAATTACCAAAATGTCATAGTATAGTATGTCGTCCAAAATTTGACCAAAATGTCATAATATTGTATTTCATTAAAAAAAATGACCAAAATGTCAAAGTATAGTCAGTCATTCAATTGACCAAAATGTTTTGTTTGGTTTTTTTTTTGTTTTTTTGAAAGAAATACTTAACAATTATGCTTCTATTAAATTTTGAACAACAGACTTGACATTTTAAAAATTTGTTGGAGGGTGAAGTGTGACATTTTTAAGAAACATGATTTGTTATGATTTTTTTAAAAAGGTTTTTTATGATTTTTTTGAGAGACTACCATACTATGAAGTTCTTATGATATTTTGAATGATATAGTATACCATGGCATTATGATATTTTAAGAGACATATACTTGGATGTTTTTATCACGCTATACTACGATATGATCATGTTTTTTTCAGTGACATACTATACTATGACATTTTTTATGATATTTTGAGCATTCTACTATTATAGTATATGACGTAATTATGATTTTTTTTTTTTAAAAGACCCACTGCTCTGTCATGTTACTACTCTATGTCTATGTCAAAAAGCATCACGTTTTGATAGTTTTGTAGAAGACATGCTACATGAAAATTATTTTATTTATATATATATATATATATATATATATATATATATATTTTAAACAAATTATTTTAGAATGTTGTTTTTATTATATTTTAAACATACTGTGAGGTTTTCTTGATGACATAGGGGCAGCTGTGGCTCCGAGGTAAAGCGGGTCGTCCTCTAATCGGAAAGTCAGCGGTTCGATCTCCAAGCAAGAAGAAGTATCCTTGGACAAGATACTAAACCCTGAAGTGTGTGTGAATCATTACTGAGTAGCAGGTGGCACCTTGTACAGTAGCCTCGGCCAGCAGTGTGTGAATGTGTGTGTGAATGGGTGAATGTGACAATGTTATGACAATGTCGTTATACAAGTACAGTCAATTTACATGAAATATTAGGATGTTTTTATGATTGTTTTTGAGCTACATACTATATTATGACATTGTTATGTTATTCGGGACAACATACTATGACGTTTTCACAGAAACATTAAAATGTTATTGATATGCTGTGTGCTCTTGGCTGGCTTCTTCAGATTCTGGCTTTTCAGGTTTACTGTTTTAATTCAGAAAAACTCATTAAAATCTAAAATTAGATGGAAGGTGAACATTGTTCTTGTTAAAGGTACGTTTGCACAAAGCTAAATACCACCGTGTCCTCCTCTTTCTCCCCATGCAAATACATGACTTGTTTGGAGTCTCATGCAGTTTTCACTTGTTCCCATCAGTCTGGTGTAAAGGTAGTTTTCAGCTTCACCACTAGATGGCAGTCTCACACTGTCTTCCCCTCATGCTTCATGGATCTATCAAAGCATTTTGTCTTCTCAGCATGCCTCTTATTCAGGATGGATGGATAGGAGGATGCAGGGGACACGTCCTCCTCATTATTTCAAACATATGCATTTTTTCCCCCTCAATAAAAATTTGAAAGTAGCGGAGAATGATTAATTTGACCAAATTAAAGTCATTTTCACAAAAAAAATGAATGCAGAAAAAACCCACCCCAAAACCCACCAAAATCCTTACAGCATTGTCCTTACAATGCTATAAGGACACACTACACAAGGGATTCTGGGAGACACTTTTGCAAAATGACATGAGACTAGGGGCCAGTCGCAGCAGCCCCGTACATGTTTCTAGGATTGTAGGACATTTCTAGAATTTTGAGACGTTTCTAAGAATTAAGGACATTTTGAATTGTAGGTATTTTTTCAGGATTTTAAGATGTGTCTATATTAGGATGTTCTAGGGTTATAGGATATTTCTAGGATTTTGGGACATTCTAGGATTATAGGACATTTGTAGGACATATATCTGGGACATTCTAGGGTTTCTAGAGGATGCTAGAATTGTAGGATGTTCTAGGATTTTAAGTCAGTTCTAGGACTTTAAAACATATCTAGGATTTAGGAAATTTGTAGGATTTCAGGAATGTTTTCGAGGATATTAAGGATTCTAGGATTTTACGATGTTGCTAGGATTTTTGTACGTTTTTAAGATTTTAGGATGTTTCTAGGATTTTTCTAAGGTGTGGGGGATGATCAACTGGCATTTTTTTTATTAACATGCTCTATTTTGATGCTGTTTTATGCTTTAAATGCAGATCCAGAGCATCCATGTACATTTGTACAGTGCTATATGCACATATTGAACAAAAGCCCACACAGGCGTCCTCGCTATTGTATGTTTAGGATGAATCACTGATGGATACACTGTTTTACAGAGCAGCAGTTCATCCCATTTGGCTCTTCCTCTCTGTCTAAAATTGAATGTGAGCCGTTCCCCACACTGCTGCAGGGAGAAACCTGTAGATCTGTGACCTTTGACACCAAAATGGGATTTTTGTTTTATCGTCGCAGCTTATTTTCACTGTACTTGTATGGCAAAGACAAAGCACAGAGGCTGCAAGTGTAAGAAAAAAAGATTTAAAGAAAGAGTAAAAAAAAAAGAGAGGCTCAAACAGAGTTTTACCATTCATACAAGAGAGTTGCATTTGATTTTTTGCTGCTGTGATGGCCATGTTGATCCTGAACCAGTGTTGCCAACTTGACGACTTTTTCACCATATCTAGCGACTTGGTGACTTAATTAGTCAAAAGCGACCAGCGACAAATCTAGCAACTTTTTCTGGTTATTTGGGGAATGTTTGTGTTGAAAAAGCTCTGCAAATGAATCACGCATGTGCAGCTTAAGACCAATCACAGATGATGATTTTGTACGGTTACAGCAGATTCGTTATGTTTTTGTTTATATATTCATCCTTTTTAGTTTTCACACCCCAAAATCCCTCACACGGTTCACTCTATCTCAGTCAGTCTCACCCACACGCTCAGTCATATCTTTGTCCCTCTCCTCGCTCCTCTAGCGAAACATAAACTACAGGACCATGTTTTTGTTTTGCTTTACTTTCATTAGGTCACTAAAAAAGAAAAACAAACCTAACATTATAGTTATATGGCGACAAAAAAAGTTACATAGTACATAGTTCCTGGTCAGCCTTCTCTATTCATTTTGTCACTTTCATATTAGTGGCACATTAGTTGATTACATCATCTAGCTACTTCTAGCTACTTTTGGGAGAGCCAATAGCTACTTCCCTTACAGAAGAGTTGGCAACACCGTCCTGAACTTGTTTCTGTAGATCTAGGATGGCAACAGGTCCTGGTTCTAGCCTGTTGGTAAGCACACTGGTTAACATAGCCTCCCTAGTGAGCAAGTTAACCTTTGGGCCCTGAACAAATAGGTTTGATTTGTTTCAAAAACATAGGCAAAAAGGCAGTAAATAACTTGGTAAGAAATGCAAATTGCACGAAATTTGTAGGATTAGAAATATAATTAAATAAAAATAAAATAAACAAACTTTCCAGAAAACTATATTTTCACTAATCATGATTATATAATTAAAATTATGTGACATGATCTCACAGTTTCATGTGCTGTAAGTTAAGTAAAACAAGTTTCACTGGTATGCATCAACTCTTAGCTCCACAACACGGCTGTCACTGTTATATGTTTGATACGAATGCTGAACCAATGACTAAAAAAACAATAGAAACATCCTCCATGTTTAGACATTAATAAGAATTAATTAATTAAGAAACTACCAAAATATGTCGTTTTCTTGAGTTCAACGTGGCGACACGGAGAGATGTGTGTGTGCTGAATGCCCATTAGGTCACTTACTTTTTATCACTGAACTACTCCAAAGTGATGCAGCTCGCTCCACAAACAAATGATGAAAACACGTCAAGAAAAGGTGGTTAAAATCCCAGCACTTACCATAGGTGATGTCGGCAGCCGCATAGGGTGCTATTCCAGAGTTCAAGTGAATCATCACAGCGATGGTGAGTCACGGACCTACCAATCCAATGACTTTCCCTTACAATCAATCAAAGATTGGGTTTGCATGAATGAATTGATTATGGACATGATTACTGCTGAGCATTTGTGACACTGAAAGCTTACAGAGACTTTAAGTGACGATGGGAGTTTCAGCAGCATAATATATAAACCAGAGGAAAGTGTGGATTATTTCACGTTACTAAGCAAAACCTTCTCATCACCAAGTCACAGCTATTACACATTTTTTCAAACACACGCAAAAAATACACATACACATACAGTAGCTGCATAAATCCCATACTGCATGCAAAACACCTAAAAAACTCAAATGTGTGGTCTAATTTAAAACAATAAAATATTGCTACTGACAGTGCATTCAATTATGTAACCTTCAAAGGAAACAGCCAACATAAAGGAGTATATGTATTTCTTTACCTGGTATTTACCTGGTGGTACTCTACATTGAACTCCACTGCTGACAGGAGTGTATGTGCCAGGGGAGGCTTGCCTATGACACCAAATGTGCTAGAAACTCCACTGTGCCCGACCACTCCTTGTGTTCATATGGACCAAGGCTGTTTTATTTCTTTTAATTTTTCAAAGTAATGGATCTTTGCTTCCTTCTTCAGCTTTACTCAGTTGGGCATGTTGCACTTGCTCTTAGACCTCTTCAATGCATTGTTTTGGTGGACTGCAATACCAAATTTTAGGTGCATACTGCCGTACCAGACTTCTAACCTGCAGTAGCTCATTAGGATATTGTTCAGTGTTGTTTGAGATGCTGTTTCATAGTGCTACCTTTAATTTGGAAAAATAAGCTTCTTTCGTAAGAAACACAGAGGAACAGCACATGGCAACCAATGCAACTGTCATGATGGTTGGGATTCGGCAACAAGGTTGCGGTTGGTTAGGTTTACGCAAAAGAGGCACATGGTTAAGGTGTAGAAAAAAAAAAACATCCACGACGAGTGACGAGTGATTTGATACGAGCACATGCATCACTTGAGACCTCAGCCAGGTAACTAAACCTGAAACACGGCAGAATGGCATCAAATCGAAACACTGCCAGTAACGATATAATAATATACGGAGTCCGGGGTCCAGTCCCATCTGAATGTGATGGTTTTTTTTTTTTTTTTTACACCTTACCACGTGCCTCCTTCCTCAAATCCTAATTATCCCTGACTGCATGTTTGTTTGTTGATGTTCCAGTGCGATGTGCAATTGTTGCCTAAACATAATCAGCGTCATCCCACCATGTGCTTGTGTTGACATCACAGTAGCAGCATGGAAGACAAATATCTATGCAGAGGGATACCTATAGCGTAATATGCAGAATCGGAAGTCATCTGCAAAGTGGCAACACGGTGACTTGGGATGACAGCATATTGGCAGAGCACACATCATGTTACAGCATTCTCATTCTAGTTTTGCACCTTTGTACTTCCTGTGGTTGTGTGAGTGCACCTGTGTAGCTCCTCTGTATTGCTGTTTGTACACACTGTGACAGACTCGATTAGGGCCCTGGCAGACAGAGCAGCTGAAGTGTTGCCTGAGCAAGCCAGCTTTGCTGCAAAGTCACAGCATCCCCTCTCTCCAGCAGAGAGAATCACAGAGAGGCACACAGACATGCAGCACAATTTGTTACATCCGTCTGAATATCTATCAGCGTAGCTATATCTGTTCAGAGCTTGGCCATAATTCTCAGTGAGCATTGCTCCGGGTTTGTTGTTGACAATGAGCTGGTGAATTCTCGGGGCTGTAGCAGCAAAGAAGAGGCAACACACAGCGTCTTTCTGAGCATGCCAGGACTATCTATCTATCTGTGTAGGGCACAGCCTGCTGGATCAGCACTTTGCTCAAAAGAGACGAGAGAAAACTCTGTTTCCAGTTCTGAGGCTCAAGAAGGGAGCAGGCAGGGACGGTACGGTACATTGTAGACACATAAAATTTTCACCAATGATCAGAAGCTGTGTGCAAATGCTGCTCAAGAAATATGACTTAAATTGGCCAGATAGGGTCGTGATGATTAAGGCCAAAAAATTACATTTTTGTAAAGCCACACACCTGGCACCATAAGTCTGACTGTCTGACTGACTGAATTCGACATGCAAGTGCAGCTCAATTCAGTGCTCCAGGGATGGTGTTTTTCTGTAAGCCGTTGTGATAGTTAAAGTTGCCCTGGTTTCCTTGTCAGAAAGCCTATGAGATTTTTCCATTTGATTTCTGATCACTGCAGAAAATAAGCTCTCTGGTTAACAAACTTTACAATACGTACGCATTTTGTTTGACAAGAAAATCTTTACAAATGAACACCACTTTTAGGGTTTTCCAAGAAAACATTTCTGTCTTTCCTTATTAATATTATTATTTTTTCTAATTTTCAGATAATTTTCTAATAGCATACTATCAACTAATTAATTGGTAATTTCTGGTTAATTTCCTCATTTATTGCCCATTGCCCTATCTTTGTTTTTGCACGAAATAAAACTAGTTTGAATTTTCAAACAAATTTCATAGGGTTTTAATCAAAGAAGGACATAAAACACAGCCACAACCAGCCAAAATGCTGATCTGATCAGTCACAAAAACATTGGTAATCTAATGAGTGGCAGATTTTTGAATAAAAAAAAAATAAAATAAAGTCATAATAATAATAAATAAATATATTATAAATATAATAAATAGAATTTATATTATAAATAAATTTATTAAATTACCTCCACATGTGACGTTTCGGTCCAATAGCCCCATAAATAGCATGAACAGGTGACCTGACAGGACGTGATCCCAACATATCGACAAAGAAACATGACAAACTATCCAATACAGTTAAAGTGTCATGAGACAAAACAAACACCTTAATGGGGCAAACACTCATGCAAAAAGGTTTTTTAATCCATCAGCTACAATGGCAGTTGGACAAAAAAACTTAATCTCCAACCCTGGTAAAAAATACAAGTAATTGTAATAGTTACAGATATGAAATAATTTACAGAATTATTGTAATTTTTGAAGCACTTTCTCGAGGTCATTTCCTTGTTGTTTTAAACTTTCCTTTAATTCCTTTTTCTTTTCCTTTTAAAAGCAAGTAATTTTCAGGTCATTTTATTGCACTTTTTTATGATCTCTTGCTTATTTTTGGGTCAGTTCTTTTTTTAGCATTACAAATAAAGCATTACAAAGTGAAAAAAAACTACACTTCTAAGATCAATTTTTGAATTCTGAACATCAGAGTAACATTTCTTTCGAAATTTTAACTCATACTTTTGACATTTTCCCTCAGAGTTCATAGGAGGAACTGTATTTTTTTTTTTGTTTTTCTAAAAATGGCTCATTGCCTTCTTTCCAATTTTTTAATTTAAATCAAGTCTGGCTTGCTTGTTAATGCATTCATTAATGCATCCGTCATGAGCTGTCAAAGATTTTAAGTTATAGAGGTCCCCGGAATCGCTGCTTATTGCAGCTCATATTTGTTTTTGTGTTTTTTTTATTTACTAATCTCTCTCTTAAAATTATACTGTACACCTTCTTGCTCTCATCCGTATCGGCCAGCATTTCACTAAGAGTTTTCTCACCTGCCATGAAAAAAGCCTTTTGCCTCTTTTAATTCAGCTTCAGATGGCAGCAGAGTCAGCATCCTTTACACCAGCGTGTCAGATCCAGCCCCCGCAGCTGGCACCTCTGCCAGAGGAGACAAGGAAAGCACGGCTCGCTTCAACATAGCCTCAAACCTCTCCCAAGAGTTCACCTTCATTTGAATTTGCAGCTAATCAATACACAACAGTGGAGCTGCAACAATAGGCTTGGTGGATTTCCCCTTTAAAGGCACACCAGGGAACTGACTTCATTAATTTAAGAGCTCTTTTGCTGCCAGTTGTGCTACTTTAGTCTTGTTATAGAAAAAAAAACTTTTCTACTGTATTGCTCCTTTCTATGCGCTCCCTTTCTCTATATCTGCCTCTCCCGTCCCCCGACCCACCAGCTTTCTGCCACTAATTTGTTGGGCCGGTATCACTCCTGCAGGCGAGAGCTGACGGCTCTGACTTTGACTCACCTTTCTAATTCGACCCGCTTCCTTTGTAAAGTGGTATCAGGGGTGTTTGTTGAGCTTCTGAGACAGCAGCACTGAGCCAAAGGGCAAAAGGACAGCAGTCACTTCAGGACCTGTTCTGCTAATGAAGATAGATTTAGTCCAGCAACAACTCCCACACACACACACACACACACACACACACACACACACACACACACACACACCTCCTTCCCTATTGACTATTTGAAAACAAATACACGTGGATTGCATTGATATATTATGCTCCTATAGATATCATATATTTTAATTCCACCATAAAAGACTAATTTTGAACCTTTCAGAGACAACTTTAAAGGCTTATAAATGTGTATACTATCCTCTTATCTGTATGGTTGCAGGTTGGCATGATTCTGATTCTCTCCTGTTCTCCTTTCCTCATTCTCTTCTCCTTCCCATAATGTCTAAACAGTCACTTGAAAAATAATCATAAATAATCGTCTGAATAAATTTTAAATATCCTTAAAAAACATCCCAGAGCACACATGCGTGCAGTGGCTGCAGCTCTGTTCTCTGTGCTCTTCGCACACGTTAGAGCGGACCAAACCCATTTCACACGCTTTTCATTCTTCATTATTTGACAGTTTTGCTATTTCCACTTGGTGCACTGTCACAGTCAATGCTGCTTTTTTTCCATCTAAGAACAATGTGGTATCATGACATAAACCTCCCATTTGAAATTAAAAAAAAAAGGAAAAGAATATTTCTTATTTATGATAAGGACTGATGTTAGTTATTGACAGTAAATATTATATTAATGTATAATATTTAATATAATATTTAAGAGCTCAATTTTAAAAGCGTTTTTTGTGTGTTTTATATTAAAGTGAATCTAAGGGTTAAATAAATTATCAGAGCCATGGTGTGGGAAAGGATTTTTTGTAATTACACTTGGTCTTTACAGAAAAGTAAAAGTTGGAGAGGAGTTTGGTGTCTGTCTCTGTGGTGAATCTGCCGCAGAGTGGGAGGGAGACAGCGTGAATTTACCCCAGACTATCTTAGTTATTAGGCTTAATGCTGGGTTATTGCCTTAGTTGGGTTGGCTATGCAGAGATGTTTTAATTGTGGTTTAATGTCACAACAGAGACAAACAAAGCTGAGGCCTAGAGCAACCTGGCTGTCTGTGACGGCAGGTTCGGGAAATGTTCTGTAGGGCACTTGATTTGCAAGCATTAACTGTGGGAAAGTAGTTGAAGACGGAGCGGAAGTTGCTGAAGAATTGCTCCCATGACCTAATTTTATAAAACTAAAATACAAACTTGAGAAAATGTTATTTTATTTAGAGATAGAAAAAAAAGTCTTGCAAAAAGGGCACTTACCCAGTCGAAGGTATACGATACCTGAAACGTCATATGTATACGCAGAAAGTCACTGACAGAGCGGCACCATGTGATGAATTGAGAACGTGTTGGGTGAACTGAGGTGGGAACTGAAACCATCCAATTCTTCCTTTTTGAGGATGTACTGTGAAGTTGTGTTCACCAGATCTCTCTTCCCTTCCCATCTCATTCATCTGACCTCATTATCAAGCATCTCAGTCTTAAGGGGAGTATCGCCCCAAGCAAAATAAAAAGTGCTTTAATGTATAAACCTGTACTCATCCAAAAAGGAAAAGCTCCTGCTAAACAGGTAACATCATTTTAAAAGGATATTAGAGTGCAACAACACAGAGCAGAGAAATACTAATGACAGAAGAGGGACCATGACACAAACCTGCTCAACTCACTTCTTCTCGTCTCTTCTTTAAAGCTGCACTAAATGGTAAATGGACTGTACTTGTTAGCACTTTTCTAGTCTTTTCGACTACTCAAATCGCTTTCACAGGACATGTCACATACACTTGTTAGGTAGTAACCATTCATATGCATGCACACTCTGATGACACTGCATCAGGAGCAAATTGGGGTTCAGTATTTTGCCCAAGAATACTTTAACATGAGGACATAAGGAGCTGGGGATTGAACCGCTGACCTTCCAATGAGAGGACAACCACTCTACCTTTGAGCCACAGCTGCCCCACTATTTCAGGGAACAAATGGATCAAAGATTGTATGTAAGTGAGCTGCAGCGTCCACCCAACAAGCCTCCACATGTCGGACGTCCCTGCCGACCACCATGACTCCGACGACTGGAGCCTCCACCCGTCGGGCTCCACGACCTGACCCAACAACAATTATCATCGGGGATCTCGAGGATGCTCTGCGAGGCTCTGGAGGACTGTCATCGTTCACACAGGCGTGAATGACATCCAATGACAACAGTTGGAGATTTTTAAAACGGGGATTTTATTGAGTTGCTGGACATTTTAAAAAAGGCCAGCGTGAGACGCTTTTAGAAATGACGGCCTGCATTTAAACTGTCAATGGTCACGGCTCCTCTCTGGAAACATTAATTACATCATTGTTCACCACGGGGGACACTCAACAGGCTGCAGTTTACCCCAGATCAGCTTCATCATCATCCACCTCATCATATGACTGACTCCCAGCTACAGAGGATCCAGGTAGACACTCCATCACCAGTCACAGCCCTACCAGTCACACCTGCGCTCACTCCCCGCACACTTTTAACATTCCTGCTGTTGTAACCACATACAGGCATCATAGCAATCACACCGGTGGAGCCAAAAATTTAAAGACAATAAAACCACAGACAACTATCCTCAGAGGAAGCAGACTGCTGTGACCCTCAACATGGCAGTACTGAACGTATGTTCACTGTCAAACAAAACTTTTCTCTATGAAATGATTTTAGATCATAAGATTGACTTTGTCGAGCACAGATGCACCAGCTGCCCTCATTGAAGCTTCCCCACCAAATTATAACTTCACTTTTTCCTTGAGGAGCGGCAAAAAAGGTGACGGCACTGCCTCTATCGACTCAGACAGGTTTGCTTTAAAGTTAGTGTTATTTGACAGTGTCACCACGTTTGAATGTACCTGTTGAACTTTGGATAGAGCTGCTCTAGGAATCTGGCCGAGTTTATCAGAGGCCCAAAGCCATGACGTCCCAGAGTTGGGACCAGGGTGCAGAGTCACAGTCTTATACGCTTCTCTGAGCTTCTAGCACAGTCACACACCCATAATGTAAATGTTATAAAAACGGTGTCTGTCCCCCGGATATTAATAGTGACAGCCTTAGTTCTGCTTTCTCCACGCTTTTGGATTCAATTGTCTTCAGTCAGTGTGCACATAAACCCACCCACCGCTAATATCACACACTTGATCTTGTTCTTGCATACGGCATCGATAGTGAAGATTTATTAGTCTTTCCTGAGATTCTCGCACTGTCAGACCATTATTTAATAACTTTCAGTTTTTTATTACTCGACTACAAGCCTTTCAGTGAGAGTTACTCTTCTAGATGTCTATCTGATTCAGCAATGGCTAAATTAAAGAAATTGATTCCTTCTGCTTTGACATCATTACCATGTCTTACAGCGACTGAGAATACTCTTACTAACTTAAGTCATTCTCAAATTGACTGTCTCATCGATAATGCTACTGGCTCACTGCCATCAGCTCTTGACTCTGTTGCACCCTTCAAGAAGAAAATAATGAAACAAAGAAAATTAGCTCCATGGTTTAACCTCCAGATTCACAAATTGAAACAAACATCGCGAAAATTTGAAAGAAATTGGCGTTCAACCAACCTGGAAGAGTCCCGGTTAGTCTGGCTGGATAGTCTTAAAATGTATAAAAAGGCCCTCCGCCATGCCAGGGCAAACTATTATTCATCATTAATTGAGGAAAATAAAAACAATCCCAGGTTTCTTTTCAACACTGTAGCCAGGTTGACTCAGAGTCACAGCTCTATAGAGCCTTGTATTCCTTTGGCCCTGAGCAGTGACGACTTTATGAATTTCTTTAATAATAAAATCATAACTATTCGAGATAAAACCCATCACCTCTTGCCCTCAACTGACCTGACCCCGGACACAGGTAGCCTGGATATGGCAGCAAGGCCTGAAATTTATCTGGACCATTTCTCCCCCATTGACCTTTGCCGACTTAAGGAAGTTTTGCCCTGATTAGACAACTCTTTATTAGATATAATCAATGCATCTTTATTAACAGGCTATGTACCACAGTCCTTTAAAGTAGCTGTCATTAAACCCCTTCTAAAGAAAATAATTGAGAAGGACTATCTTAGGTTGTTAAACTGTATGTTGGGGTGGGAGGTGATGTTGTTTTATGTTTTAACTTGTGAAGCACTTTGTGCTACATTAAATGTATGAAAAGTGTTGTTTGTATAAATTAAGTTTGATTTGATTTCCGCAGGCGTATAATAATATAATATAAAAATAACACCATGACTGGTTCTGTCCAGCCGCACTTTCAGGCATTGTTGTTCAGCAGTGTATTATACAGATGCAAAATGTGGCTTTTGGCATTGAGAAAATACACCAAAACCACTGTAAAAGTGGTGGTATTTAACAACTTCAGAATGAGAAGGGGCTGGACATGGATGTGTCCAATTCTACTTCTGTGAAGCTTGACACATAAAAGTACCATCAAACCCTCTTTGACATTATGTGTATATTAACATGATCACTGACCAGATGTGATGTGTGCACACAGATGCATTCACTATCACATGCAGTTGCATATCTCAAAATGTGTGCACTGTTTTGTTATTTTTGCTTCATCTTTGTCACAGCCCCTGTCTCTCATCCCCCTCCTGTCACTCTGCTGCAGTGCTTTTCCACTCACCCTCCCTCTGCTCCACTCTACCTGCAAGCCACGCCCACCTCATCAGCCCAACTCTGCTCACCTGCCTCACAGCTGCAGCTCATTACAATCAGCCCTGCATATAAGCCTCTGCAGCACTCTCACTCACTGCCAGATTGTTCTACAGCATCATGCGAGACTTTCCGGCATTCATCCCCTCTCTGATCTCCAAAAGCTGACTCTGCCTGTCCCTGACCTGCTCTCCTCGTTTGCCTCCCGGTAAACTCACCTGCCTTCTGTCCCTGACCTCGTGTTCTGCCTCGGCGTTTCTGGTATCGGACTGCTCTGCTGGTAACAACTTCTCTGCCTGGCCTCGACAATCCTTCTGCCTTCGCGGACTGCTCATCTGGCTACGACCCCCCCGCCTGCCCCCGACCATTCCTCTGCTCTCTCCCCGTCAGCACCTCCGCAGACCTCCGTCTGAGCCCCAGAGACTGTGTGTGGGCCTTCAGCCTGAAGAACGAACTTTACTCTGTGTTCATTCAATCTGCTTCGTACCTTGTTTGCTGTGTGGAAAATAAAAGTTATTACCAACTGTTCCTGAGCGCCTGTGTACTGCATTTGGGTCCAAACCCTGCCCGTTTCAATCTTGCTTTCACTCTTGCCTTGGAAGAGTGTAAGTAAATGTCACGAAACCCAGCTGTCACACTCATCAGCCTTCTTAATGTTTATGTGTAATATGATGCACAAGCTTTTCCCGAACATGCTGTGACTCTTCACTGCCTTCAAACCTGGCAGGTTCCCTCTCATTATTATTATTGCTTTAAGGCTCTTTAATGGCTGTCAGAGTAATGGCAGTGATTATAGGTTTCCAAGCAAGGATTCTTGGAGAATAAACCTTAAAATGAACTGTGTGAAACTAAAAAGTCATAACTACATATTAGCAAAATGACCTGCAAATGGGCTGTTAGTTTTACGTTCATGTAGGTCAGGGTTAAACAAGCATACAGTATAAATCAGTGATACTCCTGGAAGCCCCCAACCATTTTCTAATTCACAAAATAAATAAAGTGATTCACACTCGGAATTGTCTTTGTACTTTGAGTATACATAAGGTGCCATAGTGCATAAAACAGAGGAAATTAGGCATGGGCAGTATCACAGTATAATATAAGAGATGCATTAGGGAAACATTGCTTTCTAATGTGCACATTGAACACAGCTGGATGTCAGGTGAGAAAATGGCCTTACAGAACTGGTCACGGTGTTATTACATACTGATTAAGTGCTTTACGACTCATGCTGTGTTTGTCCCGATCCATGCATTATCGGCGCCACTTGAGAATGGGGCAAGATGGAACGTATCATGTGCACATGAAACTCGGCACAACAGTGTTAGGTTGAAATGCTGCCAGCGATGTAATACAAAGAACAGGAGGGGCGGTGGGTGGGACAAATAGACCTGGCCTTGGATGCGGGAGTACAGTGTTTGTTTCCCCTTTGAATGTTATGGGGTTTTTTTTAAGTCTACCCATGTGCCCCGTTCCCCTAATCCTGACCAAAAGTCCATGGTTAGGTCTGGGCAACAAAAGCATGTGGTAAGGTATAAGTACAAAATATGGTGGTTTGGTAAAGGCAATAAAAACACACAGTAAGGTTTAGGCAACAAAAGCAGATGGTTAGGTTTAGAAATAAACGTCATGGTTTGGCAAAACATTCATACGGGAAGTGAACAGTAGGCTCCTTGGTGAAAGTCCAGGGTCTGTGGGACTTTCTAGCTCCATATATTAAGTCCTTACTGGCACCGTTTCATTTGATCAGCGTTTCATACAGCTGCAAAGGGTGGCTTTTTTCATCACTGTTTGAAGCCAAAATCACTGACCAAGCAGCAATATTTGAGTTTGGAGTGTGAATGGGCTCCCCTACACTGTGCACCACAGTATCTCCTGATATGGTAAAATCCCCTCAGAGTAATTCTTCTAAATTTGTTCCCGTTTGCATTTCTTGTAATTCTATGCTATATAATACAATTCAGGACTCCTGGCCAGAACCGACTCTCCAGTCCAATTTCCCTTCAGAATTCAAAGAGCAAACCATCTGTAATAGTGTGGCGGACAATGCTGTGGAGAAAATGAAATGCCATTGCTGATAGCATCATAGACTCCAGATGACTGTAGCCTCACAGTCACAAATTAATCTCATCAATATTTTCTGCCGTGAAAGAGAACCTATCAGAGCTCTCAGCTGAGACTTTGATTACTGCTGCTCAGTGGAAGCTTGATAGATTTTCTTCTTAATCTTTCTGCAACACTCTTTTTTTAAGCAGAGCAATTGGCCTCATTGCTCATTACACACAGTGTTAGTGTAGTGAACGGATGGGAGGTCAGAGGGGGGCAATTTGCTGGGTGTGTGTGTGTGTGTGTATGTTCATGCCTCCACCATGTCAGTGGAGGGTTGAAGGTTTGATTTTTTATGCTGCCTGCATGTCCTTGAACAAAAATTCTGTAAGTGCTTCTTTGCATAAGTCTCCAAATGTAAACACGTTCGTATGTGTGCACCGAATCCAGAAACTTGCAGGTATGTGTGCTGCTCCTGGGTGTATTTTATGCTTCTTAATGAGTTTATAGCAGCCGTGTGGAGCATACATGCTGGAGTTTTAGCATGGCTGCTGTCCGGATGGCTCGGCCGTGAATAGAAGGTAGAAGCTAGATTTACAAATCATTTGTTAAACAAATTTTAAAAAACAAAATTACATTTATCCTTTATCCTGCAACATTATGATAAGGCTCTATGCTGTGTGGACCTTGTGTTTGATCCAGCCGCTGTATGTCACTTATGATGTATGACAGATTTTTGTGATCCATCCAGACCACGTATGGTTTCTCTGCTCCTTCCAAACAATGTCTCCATTCCTCCAGTGCCAACTTCACAGCTAGCAACTCCCAGTTGCCGATGTCATAGCTACGCTCTGCAGGGGAGAGCTGACGAGAGAAAAAAGCAGAGGGATGCAGGCATTTATTAGGACCAACGTACTGTGACAAAACAGGCCCGACCCCAGAGTCAGAAGCATCATCTTCCACAATGTATTGTTTGCTGGGGTCAGGCTAATTAAGAACAGGTGCAGATGTAAATAGTTATTTTAATTTACAGAAAACTTTGTCTGCCTCAGGTGACCAACAGAATAAACGAGCTGTGGCCATCATCACCCCGTACAGAAAACCACTGCAAGGGAGAGTGCAGAGTTGTTTCAGCCATCATCATGCCTTCTATTACAGAGCGGGCCTTTGGCTTTTACAGATTCGGTGGAGATCCATTTGTCAACCCTCAATGAGCACTTTGAAGGTGAGTAAATGGAGAGTTGCACACCCCTCTTTGCAACAACAACAAACATTTCTTGGATTTTGTTTGGAAATCCAACCTCTTTTTGCACTTCTGAATTTGAGATGAGTGGAGCTCCTTCTCTGATGACGAGGAAGCCTCAGAATTTTAATTTACCTCCCTGTCGAGGCCTTTTCACATTTTTGATTCATGCTCCTCAACCTCTTGGAAGACATTGAAGAGCTTGACTTCGGTCGATCATCACGCACAGGTTCCTCATCATCCGAGCTCGTCTCCAGTGTATCAGTTAAGATCGGTTCCTCGTCATCACTTACGTCATTTTTAGAGGGGTTTGCAACAGCGCTCTGCAGGGCTTTTCGTCTCAACTTTCTCGTTTCATAGCCCTGTCAGGCAGTGCAACATAAAATCGCTCTGCTGTGTTGAGGACTTGGCACATAGATTTTGCCAGCTGCTTCCTCCCCTTTTCAGAGAGGTGCTGGTTGGCCTGAAAACCTAAATGAATGTAATGTGAATACAGTTAATTTAGCAACTGTGTCTCAACACTTTCAAGCAACGCTCTCAATAAACTTATGACATCCACTCAACAGCCTTTAAAATGTGTGTGCATTAAATTTGTTGCTTGTACCTAAATGCAAACATCAACATTTCTAAGTACTGTGTGGAACAGATAGTCAATGCCCTGGCCTTGCTTACAGCACTTGCCATTGGTCAGGTGTTCAAGCCACCTGAACTTCTCATCATTAAGGGAAAATGCAGCTTGACAAAATGACTGCACAGTTTTGTGATCATCAACTTTAGGAAATAATAATAGAAAAGGGTCTCACTTTCATTTACTCAGATGTATTCATTTTTATGAGTAGTGCACATTGTCAGCAATCCACTGGCTCAAAAAGAACTCCCATGAGATCCCCTTCAACACCACCTTAGTAGACAATTTCAAGTTGATTGCAGCCTTACAGAAAGAACACAACCACAACAACCTCCTGGTAAGAGCTAGAAGCAGGAATGCTATAACAGAGTACTCTGACTATTTCTTGAACCCGTTGTCTAAAAACCATTTGAGATATTCTTAAGATACGATTTATGGCAAAAATTTAGAAATAAACAGCATGTGTCCCAAAAAGTGTTTTTATTTTCATGTGATGAGTGATGAGGAGTCACCGAACTCTACTTATGTTCTGCTACAAAATAACTAAATAAATAAATAAATATGAGTTTTCTGACTGAACTAAAATAGGATGCAATTATTTAAAAAATATTTTTTACCTATATTTTATTCATTACAGAACAAAGACAAGACATTTAATGCTCAAACTTTTTTTTTTTTTTTTTTTTGAAATGTACACTCATTCGGATTGATTCAATGTCTGCAACACATCCCAGAAAATATGGAACGGGGTGGACCTTGTAATATTGTCCTTAGGGAAACTAAGGACAATATTACTAGTTAAATACTTTTCCGTTCTTGCTTGATATTCGACCTTAGTTGCTTTTGACTCATAATGCTCCACACATGTTTAAGGGGAGACAGCACGCAGGTGCACCTGCACGCAGGTCAGTCTAGTAGCTGCACTCTTTTACTAAGAAGCCACGCTGTTGGAACACGTGCAGAATGTGTTTTATTTTCTTGCTGGAATATGCAGGGATGTCCCTGAAAAAGACATAGTCTGGATGGCAGCATTTGTTGATCCAAAACCTGTGTGTACCTTTTAGCATTCATGGTGCTGTCACCGATGCTCAAGTTACCCATGATGCTATGGGCACTAACACTTATCTATACCATCACAGATGGTTTGAGTTTGACCTGATAACAATCTGGATGGCCCTTTTCCTCTTTAACCTGGAGGAAAGGATGTCCATGATTTCCAAATACAAAGTGAAATGTGGACTTGTTAGAGAGTGCTGTGTCTGTGTTGATTATTGACACTCTGGAGTTTTGGTGCGGCGCTGTCCACAGTGCAGAAACAGGATGGAGGTACATTGAGTATTCCTGCCCTAGACTACATGTACCCCCCAAAGAGCCTATGTGGACACCCTCTGCAGCTCTGCACATAGCCCTCTCCCACCTGGAAAACAAATACGGTATACTGACATCAGAATGCTCTTCATTGATTATAGTTCAGCCTTTTATACAGTCCTCCCCCACAAACTCACAAAGAAACTGTACAACCTTGGACCGAACCTCACACTTTGTGACCAGATGTTTGATATCCTCACTGGCACACCGCAGTCTGTCAGAGTTCAAATTCTAACCTCATATAATGTGACGATGAAAATTGGCAGCCCACAAGGATATGTCCTCAGCCCTATGCTCTACACACTCCTCAACTACGACTGCATCGCCTCAAACATGAACGACACTGTCCTGATGTTTACTGATGACACTGCAGTCATCAGGCTAAGGAGACTCAGAAAATTTGGCACATTACCAAGGATTATTGATATTGATCAGATCTGATCCTCAGGATATCTAATAAGCATGAACAAATAAGCATTAAAAGAAATTAAGATAAACAGTTCTTGTGTTCTTGCATTCATGTGGTTTAATAGTAAAGCCCCTTTCCCACTAAATCCACTTTACTAACATTTAGCTTTTGATTGTAATAGGACACCTGCATCAAATGACTTTACCCCCTTATTCACCTGTTGGTGTGTGTATCGAGCGGCCGGTATCAGCAAATCATTACATATGACATTCTGAATTTCTACAGTCAATAAAATATATTGGAAAATAATTTTCACAACATTAATTTATTTAACAAACACAAATGAAGAACCTGCATCAACATGCTCCACGTCCAGTTTTCCCTCCGGCTGTGTAAACTAAGAATGTCGCTCATGCTGCTGAAGGCTTGTTCACATTCACTGGTCAACACATTGTTAACGTTGCAGTTGGCTGCGGTATCAGTGGCATCAGGCGTTGCTCAAATGCTCAAATTAGCTTGCTGCTCCCGACCTGCATTTTCTGACTCTGTATAATTTGACTGTCTGAGAGCTGTGTCATCACCCGACTCTGTTCTCGTCCGCATTCACTTTGAGGCCTTTTAAAGCCTGGCCAACGTTATTGTTGTGTTCTTATTTTTATGCTGTTTCCTGTTTATCTAACATTGTTGTGACACTTTCGAACTTCTTTAGGCAAAATCGGCACATGGTACATAAAGAGGAAAAAAAAAAACAACCTCACACCCACGCAGGAAGCAAACTCTGGACTCCTGCATATAAGTCTATTCTTTGTGGGACCAATCAACCCCCCCCCCCCCCCCCCCCTCGCCGTTTCGTCTCATCATGTTCTCAAGTGACGCCGCCTGTGCGCGTTGCATGTGGACACGCACGGTGCCGGTTAGCTGTCCACTGGCGTCAGTGTCTACTGGTGAAACAGGCAGCTGAGCAGACACTCAGATAATCTGCTCCATGTTTTCAGGCAAACTCGCGCTGTTCTGGTCTCACTTCAGTGTCACCAACAAACCACCAGTGTCACTGCAAATCAGGGATATAAATGTCCTGAGAACAGATGACCCTGGAGTAATTATGGATAAAAGGAAAGTAAGTAAGATAAGGCAATGAGAGCTGAGGAGAATTTATTTTCAATTACACATGAATATCTCTGTGCAAAAGGGGAGGGAGATATGGAAAAGACAGACATGGGGGGCGCAATGGAGCCAAAGTGCCAAGCATATGCGAAGATGCAATCTCCTGGAGCAATTCAATTTTGTCCTTGACTTAGCAGCAGCACATGAAGGCTGCAGAGTGGCTGCATTAACATATGCTGTACTTTAATGAGAGAAGGACAGATGGTGGGCCATCGTTTGGGGTTTTATCTCAACTGTAGCTGTAACTGTCTCCTGTGACTTTGCAGCAGAGAGGGAATACTGAAACAAACTGAATCAGCGCAGCCAAAGTATTGCCTTCCACAGTCATCTTCTCACCTTGGTCAGCCACAATGGCTGTCCTTCTGTGATAGCTGCAGTTTAAGGTTTTTGATGGGTTCAAACCAATACTGTCACATGGTTATTTATTTATTTTTTTTTTAAATTGTGATTACTATTTAATTGTGATTAATTGTTTTTTTAATCACATCTTTAAAATTACATTATTTTGCATTAGAAAACAGTTATGAAGTCCATATTGACAGAGTAAAGCAATACTCACCTGATCATCTTGACTACAGGTCAAATAACAGTAATAAATGTTGGGGCAACTGAATAAAAGGGAATTACAGTAATCCAGGTGACAAATGCATGCACTAATTTATCCGAATCTGTCTGGGATAGGATATGTCTAATTTTTGCGATGATAAGCAAGTAAAAGAAAGCAATTCTTGAAGTTTCTTTTATATGGGAGGCAAAAGATAAATCTTGATCAAATAAAATTCCGAGGTTACTTACAAATGTGCCAGAGGCCAAGGTAATGCCATCTAGAGAAATTACATTGTTAAAAAGCGAGTTTCTGAGGTGTTTGGGGCCAAGAACAATAACTTCAGTTTTGTCTGAATTCAACATCAAGAAATTAAGGCTCATCCAGGCTTTTACAGACATGTTTGAAGTCTAGATAGCTGATCAATTTCTTCTGTTTTCATAGATAGATGTTACTGCGTATCGTCAGCATAACAATGAAAATTTATGTGTTTTCTAATAATGTTGCCTAGAGGAATCATATATAAAGTAAAAAGGATTGGTCCAAGCACAGAACCTTGTGGCACTCCGAAGCAAAACTTAGTATGCGTGGAGGATTGATCATTGATGTGAACAAATTGGGAACGATCTGATAAGTAAGATATAAACCAGGTTAGTGCTGCTCAGAGTGATCTGTATAGAGGTGATTCCAAACTACAGCAACAAAGCTACATCAATTTAATATCGGCATAAAATTCCCCCAAAAAATGGAGAGGGTCAAGTGGCAAGTTTTGCCAGCAGACGCTGGAAGAACTCTCATGGATCTCGCCCCTCTGCTACTCAGAAATAATTCCCCCCATTCTTACGCAGCATCGGGAGCCATTTGGGGTTTAGTATCTTGCCCAAGGATAATTCGACATGTTGCCTGGAGGAGCTGGGGATCAAGCCAATGGCCTTCCGATTAGAGGACGACCCACTGTTCCTCTGAGCCACAGACGCCCCAGAGTTAAGAGAGCTCCTGAGGTGAATAACTGTTAGGAGTATGGAGGATGACTTTAAGTTTCTTAAGTAGAGGAGAAAAAAGCAAAGAAAGACAAAGAGGAAAGAGAAATCCTTTCCAAATGCTGTATAACATTTAATAAATGGAACGCTAAAGATTAGATGAGACAAAAGCAGGGTCACAGTGAAATTGACCTTTGACCTTTGGCCACCAAAATCCAATCAATTAAGTCCACGAGGACATTTGTGTGCCAAATATGGAAATATCCTCCAAGTGGTTTGAGAGATATCGCAATCACAAAAAAAGAATGGACAGACAGACCACCCGAAAACATAATGCCTCCGGCCACATCTTCCGTGCAGAGGCATAAAGTGCTGAATACAGAATTCCATGTTTTGGGCTTTGGGGCTAGAAAAGGAAAAGTTTTGTTTTCCTTTGTTTTCAGCCTGGATCATGGTACTTTTAACAACATTTGATTCTCTGATCTAAGGGGTTATGGAGCAGAATAAAGGGTTATGAGTTCTGAAATGTAAAGCGGAGCCAGATCTTGTAAGAAATTAATAGAAAGTATTAAACTATGCTACTTTAAATAAATGAATGTGCCAAATTTGGTTACAGGGAGAAGTCTGTGTGATTAATTTCTTCATATACATCCACCAATCCATCCATCCATCCATCCATCCATCCATTGCTGTCTGCTAATCCAAGGCAGGGTCACAGGGGCAGCAGTCAAGCACTCCAGGTGCCCTCTCCCCAGCAACGCTTTCCAGGTACTCCTGGGGGACCCCGAGGCAGTCCGAGGCCAGGCGAGATACAGTATGTAATCCCTCCAGCCTGTTATAGCTCTATCAACTGGGTCTCCAACCAGTTATACAGACTAAAGATATATAGACTACAAACATTGTTATAGAGAATAAACACCTGTGAGTTTTTGCTTCAAGCATGCAAGTACATCCAAATGGAACCATTACATGTCCCAGGATACACATGGCACACGATCTTTTCTGCATGCACACTAAATGAGAGCTATTTAAATGCATAGCTTAACCCTGTGTTATCCACACAGTATGTTGTTCTCGCTAGCATTCTTAGCTTCAGTAAAATCAGTCGTAAGTTTAAGGCCTACATTCATTTTTTTATCAGAATCATCAATCATCGTATGATCTCTCTCACTCTTCACCCAGTTTTCTCTCTCTGCTGCTAATGATAGCATTTAAATTAAATTGTTGTCTTTTAATATACATGCTGTAAATAGAATTGTGCTCACTCGCACTTTGCCTCTCGGTGGATACCAGGCATTATTCCTTCTTGAATGCATTAATGAATGAAATGTATGTATGTAGCATCTTTATGCACAGAATGCAGCACAATTTAGCAGCCAAAACAAACACAGAAAAGAGATCACATGTCGTCACCCTTTAACAGTCACACACAAATAACTTTGCATAAAAGTATACATTATAGACCATAGACTGTGTTAACAAATTGCATCAGTTTATTAAGAAACATCATTTTCCTAGTATAATGTATTACTTATTGTAAAAAAAGGGCAACAGTCTATGTAATATTATAGAAACATTAAAATAATTAAGAAAATAAAAAGACACAAATTAATATGAATCTGGTGAAAAAAAACTCTGCACAGAATAAAAAAAAAAATTATATGTCATACAAAATCTGAAAACAAAATTAACTTAACAAAATAAATAAACAAAATAAATAGAAAAAAATAAACATAAAACAAAAAATCTGTTGAAAACTGAAAAAGAGGTCTATTTAATAGAATGAAAATAGAATTGAACAGAATAACAGTATATTACATATACTAAAATGCATTTTATAAAAACATCAGTATAAAATTTATCTGGGTTTTGCAAAGGTTTTAGTGAAGGGATTTGATAGCAAAAAATGTCTACTGTGCAGTTACAATTCCTAAAACCAAACAACCATACAAAACTCAGTAAAGGAAAAAAAAAAAAAAAAAACAGGAAAGAATAAAGCAGACAGCTGCTAGTAAAAGACTGTATTAAAAAGATGTTTTAGGATCACTAAGCCAGCAATATTTTGGGTTTGGGTTGTAGTGAGACATGTAGAGCTGCAGACACATTCCTTCGTAGTGTTCACGACATTTCCTTACAAATCGTGCCCACCAGTATTACAAGACAAACCAAACAACAAGATGGTTATCTGAACCCTGCTAATGATTAACTAGTTTCATGTAACCTGTTACAGTAATTAAATTGCAAAATGAATATAATTGTAATCATTTACAGTTACTGAGAAAAGATATGCAGTGAAATGACTAATCAAAATGTTGATGTTGAGTGGTGATGACAAAGTGGTTACATGAAAAAAAGCTTACCAATAAAAAGTTTATATGTTGAAATAAACATTTATTCTGTCTGTTACATCTTGTTGCTGTGCAGGAATGCTTTCTTTTGGCTGATTTTTGGACAACACAGGTCAGCAGAGCATATTTGAGAGTAACTTTTATGCACTTATGATTTGAAGTCTTTATAAATTTATTGTCTTATTTAAGACATTTGTAGAAAAGTGACCAAATGAAATAAGTAACACAGCTTTAATGAAGTAATAAAAATAGTTATGTAACTTGACAGGGTAACTAGTCATCTGTAACCGAATACATTACAAAATTAACCTTCCTAACAACAGTGCCTATCAAATAACACTGGGACCTATGTAAAAAAAAATATTGGTGTAACCCAGGTGACAAATCTTGTTATCTCTCGCGATACTTCCGTCTATTTAATACTTCCGTCTATTTATCTCGCGGGGTGGTCACCTGAGCCAGCTGACCAATTGTTATTGAGTGTGTGGGTGACGTCATACGGTCACGAGGGTCAATGCGACCAACCGCGTCCGATTAGTATGCCGCGGTAGTTCAGTCTGGGTAGGAGCAGTGGGGAGGCTGCACACGCCACAAGCTACAGGAGTTCCCTACCGCGCTTATACCCGTGACGAATGAGTGTGTGAAGCACAAACTGGACCGGGACCCGGGTTTAAGATGATGATGGCGAGCTAGTGGAACAGGCCTAGAGCCTAATGATCGGTGCATCGTTGAGCATCATCCTTCTCCTGCCGTACCGGTAGGGTCTCCTTGTAGCCGAGATAAAAACTCTCACTCGACTTGCCTTGGCCCATTGCTCACCCCCCACAACCACATTTTCCCATGAACTCTCTCTCTCAACAATACTCCTCAAACCCAGACGTGGGTTTTTGAATGAACTATGGGTGGGCTCGAGGGTTAGGACTATGTAGTGTTCCTGTGAGCACGGGATCCCAGAGACTGAACTTGTTGAGTCTTACGTGTTATTGTCATTTGGTTTTGGGTTTTTGTTATTGTGCATAGGAGCTATGTGTACATGAGAATGATTGAAGACTATCTTACCTTGAGTGGCCATTCGTACGCACTGTATATAATTGCACTTTTATATTTGCATGCCATTGTTATTCTCTCACAATATATGGTACCATTCACCAGCAAGTCAAGTCTCCTGTCTACTCTCTCCCTGAGCGAACTCTAAAACTTCTGATTTCTAGCCTACTCCAACTCGTTCCTGTGTTACACAACCTACAGTGTAATAATACTACCAATTGGTAAACAAACAGTATTATTTAGTCGTGGCATTTTGACACAGTTGCTAACTAGTCATCTGTAACCGAATACATTACAAAAGTAACCTTCCTAACAACAGTGCCTGTCAAATAACACTGGGACCTATGTAAAAAAAAATATTGGTTTTAACTTAGAGACTTTATTATCCAAGTTACCTTAAATTTTTAAATGGCATAACTGCAGGCCACTTATTACACACAGGGTACTTTTTAAGATGTGTTCATGGCTTTTCTTTTTTACTCCAAGGGTGCAACATTTATGTTTCCTCTCTCCATTTTGATTTACCAACTGACACACTTTAATGCACAAGTGTGTGTGTCAGGTTCTCTGTGAGTCTGTTAGGCCAAGCAAAGTTAACAGAGGAACCATAATTCCAATTTGACAATTTAAACTGGATATAGTGAGGAGTGACATGACAGGAATATACTACTGAATGAATAATTCTAAGAAAATACAAAAATGTAAAATTTAAACAATAATAATACAGTCAATAAATAAATTAGGCCCAACAACATTTTTCATCACCATTAAATTAGAATCCATGGCATTACACAGACAAAAGACAAGGTGTGAACAAATGAAAAGGCAGCAGGTTTCCAGAAAGCAGAGCAAGTAACAGACAGTCAGCTGTAGGTGATCTGCACTGTATTATAGTGATCCCTGCAGACAGAAGGGAAGAGAGATATGTTTCTCTGTTGGATCAATGTCTTACTCTCCCAGGGCACTTTCTCTCTCATTTATCTTCTCGACTTTGATTTCGTCAATGGAACAAAATGGACGAGATCTCCTGCTGAATGCTGGAGCTCGGTTCCAGCAGTTTCAACACTCATCCATCTACATGGATTCTGCATTCATTGTCCTGCTTTTTTCTTTGTGAAAATATCATGATATTGCAGTTCTGTATTCACAGCACTGCTGGTAAATTCAATAGTGCTCTTTGGACTGGTCTGCTTCCTCTCTCTTTCTTTCTGGCTCTGCTTCCTCTCTCTTTCTTTCTGGCTCTGCTTCCTCTGGCTCTGCTTCCTCTCTCTTTCTTTCTGGCTCTGCTTCCTCTCTCTTTCTTTCTGGCTCTGCATCCTCTCTCTTTCTTTCTTTTCTGTTACTGCTCTCTGGCATTCATATTTAAGTTGTAATTGCTGATCAGTGACTCTAGGATCCTCATTGAGCGCATTCCTGCTCCCTTGTTTCCTAGCTTTCCCGGATCCTGGCCGCGCCCTGGCTGTGCCTGATCGTTGTGATATCTGTGCTGGCGCTGTGATCCTGCCTTTGGTTGTGCTCGTGCTGTAGCTGCACTGATACTGTGCAACCCGCTCGCCCTGATTGTGCTCTCGGTCCTGGTTGCACTGATGCTGTGATCATGCCTTTGGACACCTCCCTATCAATATACGCATGAGACTCTTATCAATATCATCATAGACCCACAATGGCCCACAATATCATCATAGAGTACATTTGATAATTTCGCACATGTTGTTATTGTATTATGACATGCATCTGTTTACATTATTGCTGTGCCTCTCTCCCCCTCTCTCTTTCTTTCATTTTTGCCACAATTTTTGTTATTTACGACATCTATTGCACGTCTGTCCGTCCTGGGAGAGGGATCCCTCATCATCCTCTGGCGAGGTTTCACTTTCCCCGTTACAGGATTTTTTTTTTGGGAGTTTTTCCTTGGGTGATGTGAGGGTCTAAGGGCAGAGGGATGTTACTGTGCCCTCTGAGGCAAACCATGTTTTGTGATAATGGGCTCTACAAATAAAATTGACTTGGAAAAAAAAATTGACTTGGATTTGTTCGGCATCTATATTGTGTGTATTGATCATGCTGGTTTCCTGCACTAAGTCCTCTTTGTGCAGATACGTCACTGAGTAGGTTTATCCTCATGATTTTTGATGCATGGGGAGTACTCTGAAGTGAGGAGAGCAATGAGCAGATGTGTTTCTGTGGACAGGCTCGCAGCGATTAATCTTGCAAAAGAGGAGGTACACTTAAAGCTGGGGGAGGCAGGTTTCTGCAAAATGCAGAAAACATAATATAAGTAAAATTACAGAATTTGAAAATATACCCTCCTCATGGTGTCTGTCTCAGGAGCTGAATCTTGCTCCACTCAGCAAAATTGGATATTAATTACAATCAAGATTTTTGCCTCCCATAAATAAAATGAACCTGAATGACGGCAATATTGTTTATGTGTGCTCCACTCACAGTGGTGCAACGTAACAAAACAAGATTTTGGGGGGAGTATCTGTACTTAGGTTTTTATTTTTCTGTCAGGTTTTACTTTTACTCCAGTATCTATGTATTTTCAGCATTTTCTTATTCCGAAGTCATCAAATGCTGCCATTTTTTACAGAGCTTTAGGCTTAAGATCCCAACACCAAAAGCCACTTTGGTGTCTACATGATACACTACTGCAGATCATCAGCTGAGAGCACAGTGAAACAGAACCATTCACAGTGTTATTATACGCAGTCTGATGGCACCTGCAGCCGCAGTGTGATTGCAGACGGGCGGCATCAGTTTAGAAAACACGATGCCATTAAACTCATCACATGGTGCTGCTCTGTCAGTGACCTGCATTTCTGACATGTGTGATCCTTCTGTGTCAGCTGTTTATGCCCTAGGATGTGTGATCCTTCTGTGTCAGATGTTTATGCCCTAGGATGCCGTTACCGTGATATCTAATTTTTGTCACGGCTTTGCTGACCGGCATGCTGTATCTGATTGCAATTTCATTACATTTATTTTGTAATTTAACTAATTTAACTATCCAACACTGATAGCTGACAAGGAGACATTTTGCCAAATTTTTGCTCCCAAGATCGGCACATCGCACTTACCATGTTTGTACTAAGCTTTATCAAACTGACTGTATCACTACATGTAGGTTATTACCATAGACTTGTAGTGCTTACCTAGGTAATTATAGGTTGCTATAGTTCTCGCTCTGTTTCACCCCAAAACAGGTAAGTGTCCAGAATAAACGGGACAGGAGGCAGACAGCTTAAAAAAATATAAACCAATTTATTGACTTCACTAAATATAAAAGACTGTAATGTCAAGGGCAATTAATGGGGAATTAATTATAATAGTCAATGAGATGTGCAAATAGAAATATAGACAAAGATCTATTAGCAGCAGATAACATGGTAACAGCGCGACATTGTGCATGGTTGGTGCTCTTTTCAGTGCACCAACCATGCACAATGTCGCGCTAAAAAGAATTAATCCACACTGCAAATACTTTTAAAAAACACACAAAAGGGACGATTAACAAATATATGTCCCCTTTAACCTACAGTTAGCTACTGCAACAGAAAACCAGTCAAATATTGCACAGTGTGCAAAGATAATGTTGCTAATGTCTCTCCAAAAGAGATAAATATACCATTATCTGATTATCACGTAAATATTAAAACCAACGAGCGCTGTTCTCTTCAAGCTCTCAATTCAGGTAACTTGTTTGAGCGAACCATTGAGATGGAGTCAATGCTCGGGTGCGCTGGGCTGCGTTCGGCTGTCGTTAATCACTTCTTCACATGCTCTATGGGCCAGTAGATCCAGGTATTTTACACTTTTCGAAACCCGGAAAAAGAGTTTTCTCTGCTTCATGCGCCACTGAGCAGCTCTCATAGGAATGAACGAGGCCCCACTCACACAGCTGTATCCAGATTTCACTATAATACCTCCATGATTTGGAAAGGAGATAGAGGAATAGCGCCACTTCCGTGTTCCCTTTGTACGCTTCCCCCAGGTCCTAAAGCCCTCGTCATTACAAACTGCATATAAAGATGGACAACATGACAGCTCCCACAAAGTGTAACTTTTCAATCTCTATCATCCCCCTGGTGTCTGACTGCAGTAAAGGTCATAAGGCCCGCCCCTCCATGTTAGCGAATGGGTCATAGGCCAAACTGAAAACTCAAAGTACATACCAAGTAAAATTTGTGTGTAAAAAAAAATGTAATTTTCCTACTAAAACACATCTTATATATAACTTATATTTTTATGTTAGGTGTGCAATGCACTAATAGGGCCCCCAGGGAGTGCTCTCATTCATTCTAACTGTAGGCAGTAACCCTTTGCAAGGATGACTCTGTATCGTTTTGCTACAGAGCAATTATTGTAATTACTTGTAGGCTCATTACTCGATCTTAGGAGTGGTGAGTGTTACCTACAGGCTGTCTGACGTACAAGAAGAGGTCATCAGATGTGCAGCATTAATCTTCATACTCAAAAGAGGCTGAAACAAAAAGCTCATTTTTATCAACTGCATGATAGTGGATCTCCCTCTGCTTATTACAGCCCGAAGCTGGATCACTAGCTCCACACACAAAACTGCACCAATGAGACCATCACAGTAGGTTTAATGCCGTCTCCAGGACATTATAATCACATTTTCTGACTTTGTGAGGTTCTCTCAATCAATCAGCCAATCAATCAATCAATCAATATTTATTTATATAGCCCTTTACAATTACCAAAGTGCAATACAGCAGCATCAGAAATAACAGTGTAGATAAACAGTGTAAATAACAATAAAACAAATACATAAAAAAATACAGAGGGAGGTGCTACACAGCTGCAAAGTGTTAAAAGCCTTTCAGAAAAGATAAAACAAGATATAACAGTATAAACAGGATAGCCTTAGTCAGAGATTAAAAGTCATTCTGTCGCCTATATGCTGAAGTCGAGAAGGATCTTTTCACTGTAGTAAGGAAAATAAAGGCTCTGGGCAACATAATTAAACAGAACCAACACACACAGTTTTATCTCAGCACACAGTGTGAGTAACACCTGTGGCCAAATAGACATCATCCAGTTTGATTACTATTATTTTCAACACAGACAGCAAAGCATGAAGGATTCATTCATTTAACAAATGAAAAAATAAGCCTCGGAGGTACAGCACTTGCCCATAAATCACTGGGACACAAACAAACAATGCCAAAAGGAGGACTGACATTTTTTTTAAAGGAAAGAACCATTTTATTTACATTACCTTATTTAAATTTTACAATAAATATACCACACACTGTGTGTGTATTTCAGGTATCCTGTGTAACTATCAATCATGAGCATACAATATCTGTATAAATGAAAGGCTTATATAACATATATAGATTATGTGTGTATATTTATTTATTTTTATTTGATCTAATTTGTATTTTTCTAATATTTTATACTTTTTGGCACTCAAATCACTTGCATTTTGCCTTTTTGCTTGCTTCTGAGTTGTGTGCTGCTGTAATGTGAATTTCACCAGTGTGGGATTAACCCAATTTAAACATAGGAAGAAGGTAATGACCAGTTTAAAAGAAATGACCCAAAAATGATCGAGAAATCTGTAAAAACAATACTAAAAAAAGAAGGGAAAACTGTCAAAATAAAAAAAAAATCAAAAACAAAACAAACAATAAAAAACAACAATCAAACAAACAAACAGAAATAAAAGCAGGAAAGTAAAATGAGGAAATTACCTTTAAAAAAAATCCTAAATATGTATTCTTGACTTACAAGCAAATGCATGTTTTTTGAGGTCACAGTGACCCTGACCTTTGACATTCAACCACCAAATTCTAAACACTTCACTCTTGAGTCAAAGAAGACTTTTGGCGCCAAATTTGAGGAAACTCCCTCAAGGTGCTCTTGAGATATTGTCTTCATGCGAATGAGACGGACGCAAGGTCACAGTGACCTTGAACTTCTGATCACCAAATTCTACTCAATGTGTCACTGAGTCCAAGTGAATGTTTGTGTGAAGTAATTCCCTCAAAGTGTTGTTGAGAAAATACCTCAACAAGAATGAGATGGATGCAAGGTGACTGTGACCTTGACCTTTAAAATCTAATCAATTCATCATTGAGTCCAGTTGTACAATTGTGCCAATGTTGAAGAGATTTCCTCAAGGAGTTGTTGAGATACAGTTCAAGAAACCCAATAACATAATGCCTGCGGGCACAGCTGTCAGCAGCGTAGATATAAAAAAAAAAAGTACATTTGAATCATTTGAAATCATTAATTGCTGCCTTATGTAGCAGCAATTATTAATGAAACACTGAGCAATAAAACTCATCTAACATGCAGGCAGTGCTGGAGAGTAACTATTTACAGTAATTAAATTACAAAATTGATGTAATTTTCAAATCAGTTCCAGTTATTTAGAAAAAAATATGTCATGAAAATACAGTTTCTAATCAAAATGTGATTACAAAAAGGTTAAATATGAAAATATCTTTGCAGTAAAAACTTGATATATTGAATAAAACATTCATTCTGTTGCTTAACATCTTTTTACCGTGCAGGAATGTCTTCATTTGGAAGATTTTTGGACAATACAAGTCAGCAAAGCAGATGAGACAAACTTGAGCACAACATTTATGCTATAATGTTTTTAGTCAGAAAAGTCATCAAAAAGTAATCAAATAAATTACTTGGAGTAAGTAAAATAGTTACGGAACTAATTACATTTTTAACTGGGTAACTAGAAATCTGTTAAATTTCAAAACAAACCTTCCCAACAATGCCTGTGGGTGAAATGCATCAGATTAATTTGTTTTTGATATGATAATATTTGACATAACTGTGATGCACCGTGTCTGTGGGACTGCACACTTAATGTTCACTGCATGACTGACATGGGAGAAAGATTGTGTAGATATGTTGAATGCTCAGAAGAATTTTTAATAGGGAGTGCAGTGTGTCAGCTTTCAGCCCTGCACGTCTGTTTCAAAGGAGCAGGTGCGATCAGCTGTGACTGCAAGCTTCCACGGAAGAACTATGAAAAATAAGTGTATGATGTACAGTATATCTAGCTGAGGGCAATCCTGAGCTGTGCATGTAATAAGAAGATTATTCACATTTAAAAAAAAAATCAAATCAAATCCTGTACAGTTCAGGCAGCTTGGAAAACAAAGCCACCCAGATCCTGACACCTCTGTCTCTGTCAGCAGGAGAGTCTTCAGCATCCCACAGCCACTCTCCATACATCTCATTTAATTATTCCTCCCTCATCAGGGCCCTATACCATTTAGGTCATGTCCATTGTATTTTTTCTGGGGGAGGGGAAGCCAGAATCTATTTTTGAGCCCTCCGGAGGTATGAAGGGCGTATCAGTGAAACATCAAAGATGGAGGGTGCCCACTTGGGAACCTCTACCTCGCAACCATCAGTCTCAACAGCAAGGCGAATCTCATGTAGGCACTCACCACCCATAGGCACAAAGGGTCTTTAAACATCACATCCTGTTTTTTTTTTTCTGATTCATAAGATTTGCAGGTATTTAGTCACAAACTAAACTCAACGACATATTATGATTTGACCTGACAATGATACTGCATCTTCAGAGCATGAGTTTCAGAGGTGTTCAGGGCCAAAAAAAGTAAGCCATAAATAGTCAGTTTAGCCTGTTTAACAACAGGTTACCCGAGTTTTAATGCATGAAGTTTAGCTACTTGATTGGTCTCATCTGACTTGATATATATAATTAGGTATTATCTACACAACAATGAAAGTTCATGGAGCATTTCCTTATAATATTGCCAAAAGGAAGCATACATAATGTGAATGGAATTGATCAAGGCACTGTGTGTGTATATATATATATATATATATATATATATATATATATATATATATATATATATATATATGTATATATACTATAATAATACTAAAGTTACTTAATTATACTAAACTATTTATTTATACATATCATGTAGCTTTATTATGTAACTAATCAGGTAAATCACTGTGTGTATTCAAACCTGTCTGTTTTGTTTTATTTTATCTTAATCTGTGTGGTTTGTGCCTGCAGGTGTCATTGTTTTCATGTGTGAATTTTTGCAAAGTCTGGCAACCCGACACAGCCCAACTTAAATTTCTTCTGGTGTGCAGAGATCGGGCCGATGCTAGGCCAGGTCATTTTTGATCATGGCCGCGTAATGGTAGTGTTGGCAGCCGGAAACAGGAGAGTTTAATCGGCCCAATTCTTGGGCGTCATTCATGCTGAGTCTCAGCTGAGATGGGCAACGATATGCAGCCCAGTGTGCCAAGGGTGGGCCGATGCTCGGCCAGGGTGTTTCGGCTACCTCGACATATTAAATGCTAGATATCCTCCTGTACCTGTTGTTTACGTTGTGGTATTTTACAAGTATCAATCTAAATAAATTTATTGTGTCTTTTCAAAATACACTTCATTTCTCTAAACTGAAAAGTAGATGACCTGATATTACAAATCTCATCTTACATGTTGCAAATGCATCCATAATTTACCCACATTAACTGCTGCATGCACTCTTTTCCTCATCCAAAGTGGCATCAGTTTTTGCAGTGGAAGCAGAGTAATACAATGGAAGAATCCGACTCAGATAAATTGCTGCATAAAAAGAGAAAGACCTGCATTAGAAGATGGGTAATGGATCTGAGCTGCCCACTCAGCGCTGGCTAATACATCAGAGAAGTCACTGTGCCATTACATAAAGCACGGATAAATAAATGAACAAAAGCCATTAAGATGATTTGACTTGCAAATAAATATTATTAAAGATATTGCTTGTCTGTGGTGGCGGTGTCTCAGCCACACTGCTGAACCCGTGTGATTTGTCCCAGCTTTATGTTACTGTAGCGACTTTTCTCAAAATGCTTGCAACAAAAGCTGCTGTGATACTCCTTTCTTTCACATTCACAGTACCAAACAAAAATTTCACAGACAAAAAAAAACATTTTCTTTGTTAACTTTCAAGGTAAGTGTTCATGTACATGCAGCATTTTAAGTCATCTGCCTCTGAAGCTGACTAAGCATATTAAAATGCAGTTAGGTTTAGGCAAGAAAAGCACATTGTCATGTTTAGGCACATGATTAGGTTTCTTAAAAAAACATGGTTTGGCTCAAAATTCATAAGGGAGGGGTTAGGGTTAAAAGTCCAGTGTTTTTTTGGACCCATCCACCAACCCTCCTGCCCACCCTATGGGGACTGTCCATCTCCTTATACCATGTTGTTACTGGTGGCGTTTGACACTGACGCCCTCATTTGGCGTATTATTATATTACACCAAAATCACTGACAAAGCTGTGATATTTGTGAGTTGGGAAAGAGATTGGACTGAAACACCTTTGTATTTGAAACATAAAACTCACAAAACTAAGGGCCTCAATGAGGTCCACTTTACACAGCAACTGACCAGGTGTGCAGTGGTGTTTACATAGCCAGGGTTTGAACTTCTTTCCGTCTCCAAAAGCATCTGCAGTTATCCCCATAGCAGAGGCAATTCTCCTCCCTGGCCAACCTCCTGGTCCCATTCCCGGTTCAATGCAGAACAGCTTACTAAGATGATGGTTTTCACAATTTTATTCCTTTAATGTGTATTCTTTCTGATGCTGTTGCACCTTAAGATACTTTACAAAGGCACCTTTATGCCAGCCGTAGTTTAAACTGCTGTTTACAAATGCGCAGCTTTTCACTGAGATCCTCAGTGACAAGAGCTGTCAGGGTGCTGGCTGCAAGCATTAAGCTGTGATTTGAAGAAAGCTGCTTCTTTTTAATGCCATAAACAGCCTGCTTAACTTCACCATCCTGCTGCCTTTTTGATCTCTACTCTGACACACACCGGGTTACAGAAAGTGATTTCTGGTCTGATTGATTCCCTAATCCAGGGAAACTCGGCTTGCTTTGCTTGGGGGTCAGTTTTGCAAAATGAAGGGAGGCCAGGGGCCAGTCACAGCAGCTCAATTTGTGTTTCTTGGATTTAAGGTAATTTCTAAGACATTAGGACATAGGATTTTAGGACATTTCTGGGATTTCAGGATTTTTCTGGGATTTTAGGACTTTTCTGGAATTTTAGGACATTTCTCAGATTTTAGGAAATTTCTCAGATTTTGGGACATCTCTATAATTTTAGTACTAGGACATTTCTAGTACAGGGCATTTCTAGGATGTTAGGACATTGGTAGGATTTTAGGATGTTTAAAGGATTTCAGGAGATCTCTAGGATTCCAGGACATTTCTAGGATTTTAGGCCTTGTTTTTCTAGGACATTTCTAGGCTCTAAGGCCATTACTAGGACAGTGTGTTAAGGCCTATAACAAAACTAACAAAAGGCTCAAAGAAGACCGCAGCATATGAAGGACGCCAGACAGTTGAATACCGAATTAAGACAAGACTTAATTTAATACTGGTAAATTAACTGGTTTAAACCCCCTTTGTGGTGGCTCTCTGAAAATGAAGAAGAAACAAATGATAAAAATCAATCAGCAGAACAAATCAAGTGGGATGGAGGTTCTGGCCAAAGGGGACAAAAAAGTGGAAAACCGCTGAGCCAGCCCACAGAGGGCCGTCAGACTCAGCGTCTTTCCCTTAACTTCCTAAAAGAACAGAAACGAAGACTCTAACTTGAAACTAAGACTGAAAACTGAACTGCCAAACCCCCAACCCTACCTAACATAACAAACTAAAACAACAAAACCCGGCAATCTAGACATGCCGGAGGGAAAGGAAGAAAAAATTCAGGACATTTCTAGGATTTTAGAACATTTTTAGAATTTTAGGACATTTAGAGGATTTCAGGATGTTTCTAGGATTTAAGGAAATTTCTGGGATTGAAGGGTATGTCTAAGTTTTAGGACTTTCCTTGGATTTAAGGACATCTCATGTCTCCACAATTTTAGGGTGTTTCTTAGATTATAAGACATTTCTAGGATTTTGGGACGGTTTTTTTTTTTTAAGATTTTAGGGGCTTAGCTAGGACCTCTGGGGTGTGGGGGATCCTCTTTTGTCACATGTTTTGATCAACAAGCTCTATTTAAATGCTGTTTTATTCACTTTAGCACCAACAATTCTCAGTGTGAATCACTTCATTTTTGTTGTGAATTACATAATGGTTGTGAGGCCAGATTTGACTCATGAACCGCAAGTTGTGTATCCTCCTCACAAATGATAGATTATTATTATTGTTGGATTATTTCCACAGAAAAGTCTAAATACAGCTAAAAGTAGAAAAGATGTAGTCAGATCATCGACTACAAATCAATAAAAATATTGGATTTTCCCCTAACATGTTAATGTTATTGTAATTTTAATTAAAAGCTGTACATCATAAAGCATCACCATAAATGAACAGGACAGCATTGAGTTGTTGAAGAACTGTGCACACATTGCCTGTGCCACATTTTGTTCCACTTCCCTTAAATCTCTTTTCATTTCCATCGTTCCTCACTTCCTTATTTTCTCTCCATCTTCATTGCCAGCTAACTATTTTCTTCATTTAAGTGTCATACTGAGTCTCAACATAGAGACTTTGTTTGGGAGGATGTTGTGTCACCATGGTAACCCACGCACAATCTCACACAAACACACATGATTTATGCAAACACACTCACATACCATCTGCCTGTGTGTGTAGATGTGCGTGGGCATACAAGCTTGTGTGCATGCGCAATTAGCCTAAAAAATGTACAGAAGAACAGAGTCGAAATGAACATGAATACGAGAGAGATGGAGATTGTGAGGAGGGAAAAAAAGACTTCTGTCGAAAGCCAAATAACTTCAGATTCTTTGAGTAAAGAATCTGAAGTTAAATGTGAAGTCTGACTGAATAAAGGTCTTCGCTTTTAGTTATACTTCTTCTCTATATGTTTTGCATCAGCCTGCTACATTTCAGCTCACACAGGGAGATGACAGGACACAGCTGAACAGAACACTGCAGCAGCCTGAGGGCTCATATCAAATGCACTGCATTCTGGACTTGATTTCTGGTGGAAGTTTGCCTTGAAAATGATTAGCACTTTTACTTTTCTAAAGCGACGGATGGGATGTCAGCCTCAAAGAGCATGTTCAGCTGTCACATAGTGGAGGATAGTAAATCTGTTCGCACAGCGCTTGATGGTTGCAGTCTAAAAATGCTGACTTGAGAATCCTCCTTTCTCCAGGGTCATGTATTTTTAAATGTCTCGCTCTCTTTCTTTCATGCCCGCACAGACACAGCACAGGGATTGAGAGAGAGATGGAAAGAAAAGAGAGTAAACTGGCAGCTGCAGGCAGCCATCTTGGACTGGGTTAAAAGTGTAATCCTGGTCATGCTGTATCAGCAGCAGAGGAGAGATAAGAGGATAAGGGGATGCCTGTGTGGGGAAACCCCTCTGCAGAAGGAGAAAGTGGACGGATACTGCGCACAGTGTTGCAGTCAGATGAAAAGTCAGGGGAGGAGGATGAGTAGAATACTGCCCCTTTCCCACTGCAGGCTAATGTGGCAAGTCTTTTACATCAGCATTATATTTCTCATTCAAGAAATCTTTGATAGATTAGTAAATGTGAGAGATAAGTTCAAACTGCTACACAATGATGGTTTATCAGAGGACAAAATTCATCTCAAAAGAAGAGATTTTTCAGATATGGTAACAAATCAGGTAGGCTGGCCAGCAGCAGGACACACATATTTAGTTTCTTTTTTAATACAGCACTGTTTTATGATCATTCAAATAAGTCCCTCTATGAATGAGCAAGTCTGTCAAAAAACATGGCCTAACAAGGGGCCGACACTGTCCACTGTCCACACTTTTTTGAATGGGGGCCAGGTAAGATAATGTGAAAGTACCTGGGGTCAGCTGCTTCTCGCATCATCGTGGTGAAAAAAAAAAATTTTTTAACATCTGTTTGTTTGTTCGCTGTTTGCTTGTTAACTGTCAGTTGATAAAAAACATATTAGTTCCTGTCAGAGCTGGCACTGGATGTTCATATGACATCAGAATGATGGTTATGGACTCTTGCATCCGACTGACCTTAAATATTGGTTGGAATGATTAATTGGGTTGACGATATTTTAAAGTAAAACAGACATTACCTGAAAATAAGTGAAAAAAATAAAAATAAAAATAAATAGAAAGTTAAAAAAGGCAAGTAAGACTTGTAAAAAGTGCTTAAAAATATAATTCTGTGGCATAATTTTAAATATCTAGATATGCTTATTATGCATATCGTTTTCTCTAGCTTTTTTTTCTCCTAGCCTTTTTTTTTTTTAAAAAAATTTCTAAATCACATAATTTCTCACAATTTGTGGATTCCTTCCCAAGTTGGTCATTGCCTTTTACCCCATGTTTTTGAAAGAAATCGCACCAATGTGCTTGGGCTTCAAAGGGTTAAATACTTTCAAAAGGCATCTGAAAGCAGCACAAGAAAAGGGATGTTGCTCCAGGTATCAGGATAACCAACTATCAGTGTCTAAGGACATTGGTGGACAGCTTTGTTATTACAGTGGGCGGGGTTTCATCACAGATTTGAGCAAAACCGTGATATTTGCGAAATGTGGATAAAACACAACTGTGAGATGACTGTGTTTCCACTGAGTGATGTTCTGTGACTTCTATCAAACATAAAAAAAAGAAGAAAAGTTTTAATACTTAGCTAAAATGGAAAAGTTGGTGTATAAAACCAAAATACAGCACAATAAAATGGAAACAGATTTAGTGAAAATTATTTAAAGAGTTGAAAAATGGCAGCAGACAGTCATCTCATATGTATAGAGCGATGAAGAGCGATGTCATCATGACATGATTTTCGTTGGTTTGAGATTCTACTGGCGTTGTTGAAATTATGTCATCTCGTTGTATCCTCTTCTTCTACAGTTGTGTAATAGTAGCAACTCCTTATGAATACAACAGCTGTTGATGAACATATGCATAAATTAGCATTCACTTTTGAGATTTCTAGATATTTGATTAGAATTTGCAATAAGTTCAGGTGGAAACTTGACTTGACCACATAAAAGTTTAACAAGACAAAGAGTCTACGGCCACACTGCAAAAATGGCCTGTCAAGTTTAAGGCCAAACACCCTAGATTTAAGCATACTTGCACTTAAAAGAAGCAAATTTGGCTGCCAGTGCAGTAAGCAAATTTTGCTTGTTAAGATGTCTTAAAACCAGTAAAACTGTGTGACTCTCATTATAGCCCATAAAATCTTGAAATAAGATCAAAAACACTAATTTCAAGCAATTTATTTAAGCCTAGTTGGACATACTAGTGCTTAAAATAAAGTTTCTATAGACCTGAAGTGGATGTTCCCAGACTTGTCTCCTGTATCTAGTTAAAAATAACTCAGAAAAAGACAAAGATGCTTAACAAGACCAGGCAAGTGATATTTACTTGAATTAAGTCAAATGATCTTTCCTAGTCAGCACTAGATAATCATTTATACTTAAAACAAGACTAACTAGATTTTTTAATCTTAAATAAATAAGATTATTTCACTTGGTTAGATTGGGCAAAGTTTTTGCAGTGTTATCTGTTATCATTCAATTTCTGATTTCCCAGTATTTTCATATCTAAGAAGAATTAATTTGGAATCATCCCAAATATTGAAAAAGACCAAAAAAAAAGTCGCAAAGCCAATTTTTCAAATTTCAACATATGAAGCAGCATGTCATTCACATACAGGGATATGCAAAATTGATTTGCACCTGCCTATTTTCCAAAAATAAGTAAAATCTTAGAGCAATTATTCTCCAAAAGACTTGCTGAAAGAGTCAATAACAATTACCAATTCATCAGTTAACTCATGTATATATTATTGAAAGGATTAATTGCTACGAGTAATGGGTAAATTGTGAAGAAAAAGTTAACTCTGATAGCCTGTTAGTGACTCAGTTCTTCGAGAATAAAATTAAAAAAAAATGGAAAAAAAAAAAAAAAATCCACGGCAATATTTGCAGCATTTATAACATGCTTCAACCTGAAAGATTTAGAAACGCAAGCAATGTTTTTTCTGAGGAAAACAATTGAAAAAAATGTAAAGGGCTATATATAACATTTGGTCAGATACGCCACACACTGTGACCTTATTTCATTTATTTATGTATAATGGCAACAATTTTAAGCTCTCTGTTGAGCATCTCTTGTGGCCCTTACTCTGGATGTGTATTGATAGTAAAGGTATATTGGTGTGAACTCTTAAGTGTTTAAAATCAATTGTTAAAACGTGCGTGTGTGTGTTGTGTGTGTGTGTGTGTCCTCAGTGAAGTGTATCAGTCTCTGCAGTAGCTTCCAGCTGCAGCTGTCACTTCAGTTTCTGTTCAGTCTGACTGAGGGAGGTTTTTGTACGACGCTTTTTCACTGTTGTGTGAACACCCACTGACTGTTGATATAATGTTCACTCTGACAGTAATAAACTGCTTGGCATCTTCAGTCTGAACTCCACTGATGGTCAGAGTGAAGTCAGAGTTTGATCCTCTGCCTGAAAAAAACGATCTGGGATCCCTGATGCTCGAGTGCTGGCCCAGGTAAATGAGGCGAGTTTAGGAGTTTCTCCGTCTCTCTGTTGGTACCAGGAATAGATAGTTAAGAGTTATAAACATCCTGACTGGTCCTACATGTGATGGGGACGGAGCCTCCCACAGCAGATCTCACAGCTCCACAGGCTGAGTCACACTGTGACCTGACCTCTGGACTCTGAGGACCACAGAGACAGAAACATAAAGCAGCGTCATGGTTTTTGTCGCTTCATTTTCAGAGGGACGGATGTTCATAGAGGAGAGGAGTTTGATTCTCTGGACTTTACCTGTGAAGCAGCAGCAGAGGAGAGTCCAGATGAGGACGCAGGTCAAAGTCATGTTTTTGATGAGGGACCATTTCTGTGTCTTCTGTTGTCGTGAAAGGACAGCTGTCAGTCATCCAGAGTTCAACTCTCAGGACTATAAACTCTCCCAGAGCACTGGAGCATGGAGCTGCTGATGCAAAGTGGCTCTCTATGGAAATGCTCTGACTGACTCCAACAGGGACTTGATATTTTCTTGCTCATAATGAAGCTGAAAACTACAGAGTCTTTAATGACCTGAACATACATATTTTATTCTAGCGAACAACAAAAATCGAATTACGCTAGAGTGCCATGACAACATTTTTTATGTGTTGAATGCAATTTTGTAAAACAAAAATTTAAAAAAAAACATATTTCTGTCAATACACTATATCTTTAATTTAATATTGGTGTAATAAAGTAGGTAGTATTAATGCGGGTAAAAAGGGATGAGCAAAGTTCATGTTAAAATGACTTTTAATGGATCTACAAAGGCTGAATGTAGTTGTGGAGCATTACAAAAAAATCCTTTTATCGGTTTAATGGAATAATAACGACATTAAAGTGATCATTTTTAAACTTTTGAACTTGAACATTAGTAAAATTTTGGCTAAGAAGACTGTTGTTAAAATAATATTTTTTTTTCCCTCATGTTTTGTTTTTTTTGTTAGTGAAAAATGTTACAATAAGATGCAATTAGAAAATATATTTTCTTCATATGAGGTAGTTTTTTTTTAGCGTCTGTGCAGCTGTTGAAACAGCCTTTTTTGATGTCCAAAGCAGTTTAAAATTATGTGATATTGAACATTTTTTAGACTTCTTAAGCCAAACCTTTGAATACCTAACTATGTCAAGTACCTAAGTTTGTTTGTAATGTGATTTATGTTTGATTTTGATAGTCACTCCTCATGTGTCATGTCCTGTTTAACTTCCTGTCTTTGTGTGTTTTCTGTCCTGATTTTGGTTCACCTGTCCCTCATTAGCCTTGCTGTCCCCTGTCCCTCGTTAAACACCCTCCTCCCTTTGTGTCTTTAGTCTGTGTGTGTTTTCTCTTTTTCAGTGTCACATCATCTGCTTTGTCTCTAGTTTTAGTTTTATTTTCCCTTTACTTTATTTTATTTGGCCTGTTTCTTCAGTTTTCATCGTCTGCTTGTTTTTACATTGAAACGTTTGCTGACTTTACTTCCTGGTTTTCTGCATCGTGTTCCTTCAGTTCTGAATTGTGAAATGTGACATGTCAGAGTTTATTTTTTCATTTGTTGGACCACAGATTGTACAATAAATGTTGTAAAAGGCCCCAAACCTTAAAATCTGAATAAATATAAAGTGTTTTTATTCCAATTGATACTTTCAACCTGAACAAATCAGGTTGACCTTTTTCATAAGTATGGAAAGCAATGAGTAACCTAACAAGACATGACCCACAAATTAGCAGGAAATTAGTAAAAACAATAAATAAATATGAAAAAAAGAACATTTCCCAGTTTGCTGGACATTCCTTGCCAAGTTGCTCATTGTCTTTTTCCTCGTGTTTTCAAAAGAGATCACACCAGTTTGCCCGAATTTTCAGGGGTTAAATAGCTTGTAGAGACACACTCAACACAGCTCAAGAAAACAGGTGACAATCCAGGTTTCGTGGGGTTAAATGCTAATTTATCAATTTCATTTGATTTCACCTTATTGACTGAAATAATTGTGAATGAAATGTGTCTTTTTTTCCCAGTTTTGTCAAGAATTTATATTTGTTGTGTGTGTGTGTGTGTGTGTGTGTCCTCAGTGAAGTGTATCAGTCTCTGCAGTAGCTTCCAGCTGCAGCTGTCACACTTCAGTTTCTGTTCAGTCTGACTGAGGGAGGTTTTTGTACGACGCTTTTTCACTGTGTGAACACATACTGACTGTTGATGACATGAAAACTCTGACAGTAATAAACTGCTGCATCTTCAGCCTGGAGTTGACTGAGGGTCAGAGTGAAGTCAGAGTTTGATCCTCTGCCTGTAAAACGATCTGGACACCCTGATTTTCCGATAGGAGGCAGATGAAATGAGGAGTTTAGGAGTTTCTCCATCTCTCTGTTGGTACCAGGCTAAACGGTGGTACGGGCTATCATAATAAACATCCTGACTGGTCCTACATGTGATGGTGAGACGGAGCCTCCCACAGCAGATCTCACTGCTCCACGCTGAGTCACTGTGACCTGACCTCTGGACTCTGAGGACACAGAGACAGAAACATAAAGCAAGCGTCATGGTTTTGTCGGCTTCATTTCAGAGGGACGGATGTTCATAGAGGAGAGGAGTTTGATTCTCTGGACTTTACCTGTGAAGCAGCAGCAGAGGAGAGTCCAGATGAGGACGCAGGTCAAAGTCATGTTTTTGATGAGGACCATTTCTGTGTCTTCTGTTGTCATGAAGGACAGCTGTCAGTCATCCAGAGTTCAACTCTCAGGACTATAAACTCTCCCAGAGCACTGGAGCATGGAGCTGCTGATGCAAAGTGGCTCTCTATGGAAAATGCTCTGACTGACTCCAACAGGGACTTGATATTTTCTTGCTCATAATGAAGCTGAAAACTAGTCTTTAATGACCTGAACATACATTTTATTCTGGCAAACATCTACCAAAAAAAATTAAATTATGCTAGCATGTCATGACATTTTTCATCTGTTGGATGCAATTTTGTAAAACAAAACAAAACAAATCAAAACCATTTCTCTGTCAATACAATCACGTCTTATTTGACATTGGTTTAATAAAGTGGGTGGAATTTTATGCAAAGCAAAAAGGATGAGTGAATTTCATGTGACATTCATCAACTGACATTTAATGGGGCGCTTGGAGGCTCAGTGGAGAGAGCAGCGCCCCATATGCAGAGGTTTGTAACCTCGTGGCGGCTGCCTTGGGTTCGATTCAGGCCTTGGCCTTTTGCTGCATGTCTCCCCTTCTCTCTCTCTCCCCCTTTCACTCTTAAACTGTCCTGTCCATTAAAGGCTTTTATTGCCTTTAATGGACAGACACCAAAAAAAAATCATCTTAAAAAACAAAAAAAAAGACATTTAAATGCAACTGCAACAGCCTGAATGTAGTTGCAGAGCAGTACAAAAAAAATCCTATAATCCGCTTAATGGAATATGACATTAAAGCAACCTTAAACATTTTTAACTGAAATTTTATTACCACAATACTCTGATTTATGTGGTTTTTGCAAAACCTCAAGCAGACAGGCAAAATAAAAAGGAGAAACAAGTAGAGACCTCAGATGTTCATGTTTACAACTGGATTGAAAAATTTTACTAGAAACTTGAATTAAAAGGTCAGGATCCATTTTCCTGATATTATAGGTTAATTTGGCACAACTTAGTATAAATTCATTGATATAGTTCAACATTGTTCATGTTTTTAAGATATACGAGAAGAAGAAATGTCCTAACACCCCAAGAAACAACTAAAAATTAAATGGTGAAAAAATATTTAATGTATGCTCATCCGCATTAACTCGTATTTTTAAAAAACAGTTGAAATCAAACTTTGACTGTGGATTTGTAACATTTTGATTGAGAAGATTGTTAATAAGATTTTAATCGTTTCCGTCATGTTTTCGTTTTTTCACTGCAAAATATTACAATTAGGTGTAATTATGAAATATTCTTTGGTCATAAGATGTAGTTTTTTTTTAGATTGTGTGCAGCTGTTGAAGCAGATCAGTTCCTCTTTAGCTGAGGGAGGTTTTTGTACTGCGTTGTTTCACTGTGTGAACGGGAAACTGTTATGCTGCTGACAGTAATAAACTCCAGCATCTTCAGTCTGAACTCCTCTGATGACCAAAGTGAAGTCAGTCTGATGTGCCGTTGCACTAAAACGATCTGGAACTCCAGACTGCCGCTCTGTAGTATCATAAATCAGGAGTTTAGGAGGTTCTCCATCTTTCTGTTGGTACCAGTTAATGTCATCACCTATAAGTGTACTGGCTTTACATGTGATAGAGACAGTCTGTCCTGCTACAGCAGACTGAGATCCAGGAGACTGAGTCAGGATGATTTCTCCTGATGAACCTGGAAAATATCAAAAACAGGAGAAAGATGATCAACATCCAAACAGAAGAGCATCATTTTCTTGAACACGGAGAATAGATGGAAGAAGGTAACTGCTGCTTGTTTCAGTGTCTCTCCATCATAGCAGAACATCACTGAGGTGAACCTGGTTGCATCCTGAAGCAAAGTTTTCAGAAGAGAGTCTCACCCTGAACAAGGAGCCCCAGGGTGACCAGCAGTAGACTCAGTGACATCATCATTGTGCTGCCGGCGTCTCAGTGTCTCTGAAAGGTCTGGACAGACACAGATCAACACTGTCCTCTTAACGTCTGGGAGCAGAGAGGCAGGACACATATATGCAAACACACAGAGTCAGTGAGCTGTAGCTGTCCTCAACATATCATGCTGTTTAACCTCAGTGCTGACAGCAGAAATTATGTAAACTATCTGTTATATAATGTTTTTAGAAACTGAGATGAACTGAAATTAAGTAATCTTTGAAAAAGCTGAGTCAAAATCTATGACAGTTTTTTTCTCATCAAGCAGTCAGAAAAAGGAGAGGTACATTATTTTATGGAATAAGTTTGAAGCTTATTTCCCAGAATAATTTTAAATATCGAGCTTTAAAATTCAACCTGCTACAGTGTTTTAAATACATGAATGAGGGCGAGAATCACGGGGGCCAAAGGGTCTCTCATCAGGATAAAAAACTTTTTTGGCGCATATCAACATTTTAAATCGACATACATAATGGATTTATATTACAGTGTCAATGAAGAGATAGCTGAAATGCGAATGGACTTCTTAATGTAATGAAACACACAAAAAAACAGGGTCTCAAAAATCTGACAAAATATTTATAGTGACACATACAGTAAGTGATCATGTAGACCAGTGAAGTAGCTACTGTTGTGTGTGTGTGTGTGTGTGTGTGTGTCCTCAGTGAAGTGTATCAGTCTCTGCAGTAGCTTCCAGCTGCAGCTGTCACTTCAGTTTCTGTTCAGTCTGACTGAGGGAGGTTTTTGTACGACGCTTTTTCACTGTGTGTGAACACATGCTGACTGTTGATATAATGAAAACTCTGACAGTAATAAAAACTGCTGCATCTTCAGTCTGAACTCCACTGATGGTCAGAGTGAAGTCAGAGTTTGATCCTCTGCCTGAAAAACGATCTGGGATCCCTGATGCTCGAGTGCTGGCATCGTAAATGAGCAGTTTAGGAGTTTCTCCGTCTCTCTGTTGGTACCCGGGGGGGGGGGGGGGGGGGGGGGAGGCAGGCTAAACGGTGGTTGTTGCTCGACACATAAACATCCTGACTGGTCCTACATGTGATGGGGACGGAGCCTCCCACAGCAGATCTCACTGCTCCAACGCTGAGTCACTGTGACCTGACCTCTGGACTCTGAGGACACAGAGACAGAAACATAAAGCAGCGTCATGGTTTTGTCGGCTTCATTTCAGAGGGACGGATGTTCATAGAGGAGAGGAGTTTGATTCTCTGGACTTTACCTGTGAAGCAGCAGCAGAGGAGAGTCCAGATGAGGACGCAGGTCAAAGTCATGTTTTTGATGAGGACCATTTCTGTGTCTTCTGTTGTCATGAAGGACAGCTGTCAGTCATCCAGAGTTCAAACTCTCAGGACTATAAAACTCTCCCCAGAGCACTGGAGCATGGAGCTGCTGATGCAAAGGGGCTCTCTATGGAAATGCTCTGACTGACTCCAACAGGGACTTGATATTTTCTTGCTCATAATGAAGCTGAAAACTACAGAGTCTTTAATGACCTGAACATACATTTTATTCTGGCAAACATCTACCAAAATTAAGTTACACTAGAGTGTCATGACAACATTTTTTATGTGTTGGATGCAATTTTGTAAAACAAAACAAATTAAAAACATATTTTCTGTCAATACACCATATCTTTATTTAATATTGGTGTAATAAAGTAGGTAGTATTAATGTGGGCAAAAAGGATGAGCGAAGTTCATGTTAAAATTACTTTTAATGGATCTACAAAGGCTGAATGTAGTTGTGGGAGCATTACAAAAAAATCTATCTAAAAAAAAATATATCATCGGTTTAATGAAATACAACATTAAAGTGATCATTTTTAACTTTTGAACTTGAACATTATTCATAAAATATTCATATCCATGTGTTTTGCAAAACCTCAAGCAGACAGGCAAAACAAAAAGGTGAAAAAAGTAGAGACCTCATATATTAATGTTTACAACTGGATGGTAAATTTTTACCAGAAACTGGAATGAAAATGTCTCCTAACATTATAAATTAATTTGTCACAACTGAGTATGAATGTATTGATACAGTTCAACATTGTTCATGTTTTTAAGATAGATTAAAAGAAGAATGTGGTAACACCCCCAGAAACAAGTAAAATTTTAAAAAGAAAAGTTGATGAATGCTCATCTGCATTAACCTGTATGTTTAAAACAGATGAAATCAAACTCAGACTTTGGTTTAGTAACATTTTGACTAAGAAAACTGTTAATAAAATAATATTTTTTTCCCTCGTTTTGTTTTTTAAGTGTAAAAATGTTACAATAAGATGCAGTTTTTAAGTATATTTTCTTCATATGAGGTAGTTTTTTTAGCATCTGTGCAGCTTTTGAAACAGCTTTTTTTGATGTCCAAGCAGTTTAAAATTATTGTGATATTGAACATTTTTTTACTTCTTAAGCAAACTTTTGAATACCTAACTATGTCAAGTACCTAGGTTTGTTTGTAATGTGATTTATGTTTGATTTTGATAGTCACTCCTCATGTGTCATGTCCTGTTTAAACTTCCTGTCTTTGTGTGTTTCTGTCCTGATTTGGTTCACCTGTCCCTCATTAGCCTTGCTGTCCCCTGTCCCTCGTTAACACCCTCCTCCCTTTGTGTCTTTAGTCTGTGTGTGTTTTCTCTTTTTTCAGTGTCACATCATCTGCATTTGAAGCTGGTGTCTCTTGTCTCTCATGTTCCTCACACATCATCTGCTTTGTCTCTAGTTTAGTTTTATTTTCCCTTTACTTTATTTTATTTGGCCTGTTCCTTCAGTTTTCATTGTCTGCTTGTTTTTACATTGAAACGTTTGCTGACTTTACCTTCCTGGTTTTCTGCATCATGGTCCTTCAGTTCTGAATTGTGAAATGTGACATGTGAGAGTTTTTTTTTTTTTTTGTTGGATCACAGATTGTACAATAAATGTTCTGAGAGGCCCCAAAACCTTAAAAAATGAAACATATTGGTTTGACTCCATTCACAAATATGGAAAGCAATGAGCAACTTTACAGGATTTGACCCATCAATTTGCAGGAAATTAGTAAAAACAATAAATTAAAAAAAAAAAAAAAAAAGAAAATTTCCCCCAAAAAGTTCCTAAAAACATGAAAAAGATTTTGTGAAGTGATGAACTTAAAATAAATGGTTACAGTAATTATACATACAATTTTCTGGAGAGTTTCCCCTCGAGTTTTTAAAAGTTTCCTCCTCTTTCTCAAAAGTAATTTTCAGGTAATTTTCTTGTCACCTTTTCTTAAGTTCTTCCAGTTTGCTGGACAATTTCTTGCCAAGTTGCTCATTGCCTTTTTCCTCGTGTTTTCAACAGAGATCACACCAGTTTTTGCCCAAATTTCAGGGGTTAAATAGCTTGTAGGTACACCTCAACACAGCTCAAGAAAACAGGTGACAGTTATCAATTTCATTAGATTTCACCTTATTGACAGAAACAATTCTGAAGTGTGTCTTTTGTCCCAGTTTTGTAAAGAATTTATATTTGTGTGTGTGTGTGTGTGTGTGTGTGTGTGTGTGTGTCCTCAGTGAAGTGTATCAGTCTCTGCAGTAGCTTCCAGCTGCAGCTGTCACTTCAGTTTCTGTTCAGTCTGACTGAGGGAATGGTTTTTGTACGACGCTTTTTCACTGTGTGAACACAGCTTGACTGTTGATATTATGACGACTCTGACAGTAATAAACTGCTGCATCTTCAGTCTGAACTCCACTGATGGTCAGAGTGAAGTCAGAGTTTGATCCACTGCCTGTAAAAAAACGATCTGGAATCCCTGATGCTCGAGTGCTGGCATAGTAAAATGAGGAGTTTAGGAGTTTCTCCGTCTCTCTGTTGGTACCAGGCTAAAAGATGGTTGTTGCTCCACACAAGAACATCCTGACTGGTCCTACATGTGATGGGGACGGAGCCTCCACAGCAGATCTCACTGCTCCAGGCTGAGTCACTGTGACCTGACCTCTGGACTCTGAGGACACAGAGACAGAAACATAAAGCAGCGTCATGGTTTTGTCGGCTTCATTTCAGAGGGACGGATGTTCATAGAGGAGAGGAGTTTGATTCTCTGGACTTTACCTGTGAAGCAGCAGCAGAGGAGAGTCCAGATGAGGACGCAGGTCAAAGTCATGTTTTTGATGAGGACCATTTCTGTGTCTTCTGTTGTCATGAAGGACAGCTGTCAGTCATCCAGAGTTCAACTCTCAGGACTATAAACTCTCCCAGAGCACTGGAGCATGGAGCTGCTGATGCAAAGTGGCTCTCTATGGAAAATGCTCTGACTGACTCCAACAGGGACTTGATATTTTCTTGCTCATAATGAAGCTGAAAACTACAAAGTCTTTAATGACCTGAACATACATTTTATTCTAGCAAACATCTACCAAAAAATTAAATTACACTAGAGTGTCATGACAACATTTTTATGTGTTGGATGCAGTTTTGTAAAACTAAACAAAATAAAAAAATATTTCTGTCAATACACCATATCTTTATTTAATATTGGTGTAATAAAGTAGGTAGTATTAATGCGGTAAAAAGTATGAGCAAAGTTCATGTTAAAATGACTTTTAATGGATCTACAAAGGCTGAATGTAGTTGTGGAGCATTACAAAAAAAAATCCTTTCATCGGCTTAATGGAAACGACATTAAAGTGATCATTTTTAACTTTTGAACTTGAACATTAGTAAAATTTTGACTAAGAAGACTGTTGTTAAAATAATATTTTTTTTCCCTCATGTTTTGTTTTTTAGTGTAAAATGTTACAATAAGATGAAGTTATAAAAAGTATATTTTCTTTCATATGAGGTAGTTTTTTTTAGCGTCTGTGCAGCTGTTGAAACAGCTTTTTTTGATGTCCAAGCAGTTTAAAATTATGTGACATTGAACATTTTTTAGACTTCTTAAGCAAACCTTTGAATACCTAACTATGTCAAGTACCTAAGTTTGTTTGTAATGTGATTTATGTTTTATCTTGAAAGTCACTCCTCATGTGTCATGTCCTGTTTAACTTCCTGTCTTTGTGTGTTTCTGTCCTGATTTGGTTCACCTGTCCCTCATTAGCCTTGCTGTCCCCTGTCCCTCGTTAACACCCTCCTCCCTTTGTGTCTTTAGTCTGTGTGTGTTTTCTCTTTTGCAGTGTCACATCATCTGCATTTGAAGCTGGTGTCTCTTGTCTCTCATGTTCCTCACATCATCTGCTTTGTCTCTAGTTCATTTTTTTTCTCCTGTACTTGTTTCTGTTTGCGTCCGTTCCTTCAGTTTTTGTTGCCTGCTTGTTTTCACATTAAAGCTCTGGGGTCTGTCTTTTTTGTAACTGTGAAATATGACAAAACCAAGGTTTATACATTGTTTTTGGTTGACAACAGATTCCACAATAAATTATATAAAAGGCCCCAAAACCTTTGAATATTTATATATGAAGGCAGGTGTTTTTATTAGTACCAAATAATGATTTTCCTAATACATTATTAAAAGAGCCTGTCTGACAGAGAAAAGACAGATGTAATATCAAAGAAGAGGTGAATTTTAGGAAAGACAGGAAACAGTTTCGTAGGTATTTTATGAAGGCAGAAATAAGGAAAGATTATTCAAAAACTTTGAAATGACCTTTCATTTCTTTTAGGGAAGGCAAAAAAAAAAAAAAATTGGCTTAGATTACTTTCTCTGAGTTTATTTGACTGCTGATTCCTAATTGAAATTGGGATTAAGAGATGCCAGACAAATTAAACAACCTTCTGATTATTTACCGAAGGAAGAGAAGTGGATTTTGTGGTGTATTATAAGATGTTGTCAGATAATAAAATAGTTTTTTTTTTTTTTTTATTTGATGATATGCATGCATGCTACATATACGTGTGTGTGTGTGTGTGTGTGTGTGTGTGTGTCAGTGAAGTGTATCACTCTCTGCAGTAGCTTCCAGCTGCAGCTGTCACTTCAGTTTCTGTTCAGTCTGACTGAGGGAGGTTTTTGTACGACGCTTTTTCACTGTGTGAACACATGCTGACTGTTGATATAATGTTCACTCTGACAGTAATAAACTGCTGCATCTTCAGTCTGAACTCCACTGATGGTCAGAGTGAAGTCAGAGTTTGATCCTCTGCCTGTAAAACGATCTGGGATCCCTGATGCTCGAGTGCTGGCATCGTAAATGAGCAGTTTAGGTTTTTCTCCGTCTCTCTGTTGGTACCAGGCTAAAAGATGGTTGTTGCTCCACACATGAACATCCTGACTGGTCCTACATGTGATGGGGACGGAGCCTCCCACAGCAGATCTCACTGCTCCACGCTGAGTCACTGTGACCTGACCTCTGGACTCTGAGGACACAGAGACAGAAACATAAAGCAGCGTCATGGTTTTGTCGGCTTCATTTCAGACGGACGGATGTTCATAGAGGAGAGGAGTTTGATTCTCTGGACTTTACCTGTGAAGCAGCAGCAGAGGAGAGTCCAGATGAGGACGCAGGTCAAAGTCATTGTTTTTTTGATGAGGACCATTTCTGTGTCTTCTGTTGTCATGAAGGACAGCTGTCAGTCATCCAGAGTTCAACTCTCAGGACTATAAACTCTCCCAGAGCACTGGAGCATGGAGCTGCTGATGCAAAGTGGCTCTCTATGGAAATGCTCTGACTGACTCCAACAGGGACTTGGATTACTCTGATGAGGCCTGTTTATCAGTGAATCTGTCAATACTGATTAGAAATTTGCAGGAACCAATTAGAAACAACATGGGCCTCTTGCCCAGTTTTGCTTCTAAATGTTTGATTTTTGTCTTTCTTGTCATATTAAAGGAAGTTTTTTTGTTCTCTGTGCCACAGAGACATTTAACATAGATCTGCATCACAATTTTTGATTTTTTTTTAAAATTTTATTTTGTAGGCTTTGCTTTCTTGTATCATTTATAGAGTTTATTTTCTGCTATTTTCCCATTTGCACTACTGTTTCTGTATGCTTCATATTCTGTTTTAATTGGTGTGCTTATATATGCAATAGAAAGCATACTGACTGGAAACATCACCAGCTGACATGGTCCGTGCATTGTCAAGGACAGGAAGGCTCTACAGCGGGGGATTAAAACTGCCCAGAACATCACAGATTCCCATCTCCAGAGCATCAGTGACCTCGGTGAAGTGAGGTTACTGCACAGAGCCCAAAAGATACTGACAGACAGCAGCCACCCCAGACACAGTCTGGAAAAAATGATACAGTTTCTGCTGCAGAACCACCAGACTACAGAGCAGCTTCTTTTCCCGGGCTGTGAAACTTTCGACTCCTCCTTCGACGCCACAAGATGTAGCAGGATTTAGGATCACCTTGAATTTCATTTCTTCCTAAACTACATTGAAGAAAAGTGACAATGAAGTTACCTTGTACCTTGTAACCTCTGCAGTCCAATTTCAATTATTTTAATTTTCATTTTAAATAAAAATACATTTTTCAAACAATACATTCTGGAAATCTGTAGTACTGTGTTTTTCTCAGTTTGAATTTTATCATACATCCACACAGAAACGAATTCTGGTGAGTTTGTTTGTGTCAAAGTCAGAGAGCCGTGTCTCTCTGCAGTCAGAGGTTTTTTGTACGGCGGCTCAATGACTTTGTATCACTGTGGTGGACTTTTGGTGGAGGAACCAGACTGGATGTTGGAAGTAAGTTTCTTCACAAATATTAAATAACAGATTTGAAGTATTAAATTTGAATTGGAAAATATCTTCAGTACATTAAATTATATTTTCTCTTGGTTTTTTTTTAATGTTTTTATTTCTCCTCTTTTACCATGGAGGTAATCTCACAGCAGCTTTTAGCGAATGATTCTTTACGAATTTTTCACAATACTAGAATTAAAAAAAAAAAAAAAACATACTTTAAAAAGATAAAACCGCAAACCTTTTTCATAAAATGTTTTCCGAGATTAGATTACAATTTTGCACTAAAATGATTGATGTTTTTTTCAAACAAATTTCCTAAAGAATCAATTATTCAAATAAAATTGAACAGAGTGAAGACAATATGGTAATTTGAAAATCTGCAAAATCTTTAATTGTGCTAAATGTTTCAAATTTCAAAAATCTTTGATGGTGATTGAAAAGTGCATGAAGATTTTTTGATTGTAATCAGTTTCATTTTCTGTATTTATGTTTTCAACTAGATATGTTAATGATAAGTTACGTTCAGTTTAAGGTTTTGGATGAGAAAGTTTGAAAAATTTGGTCTAAAAATTTTGGGATTTTATTTCCAGAGTAGTTTGATATATTTCGGGTGGCTCTGTATGATGATTCTCTCTGTGCTGGTTGCATGAGAGGCTTCTTAAAGGGAAGTGAAACAATGTGTGAGTGAGTGACTGCTGGAGCAGAAAAACCATCTGACAGAAACTCCTTAAAGGGACTAAATCAGCTCTCACACAGTAAATGTGTCCAAGTGTCTGCTGGGTCGACTGACAGCCGTGTGGTCCCTGTCCTCTAAGCTGATTGCTGTCTCCTAGGTGACGTCCGTCCCTCCCTGACGGTGCTGCCCCCCCCTCCAGTGAGGAGCTGGAGCAGGGGAAGGCCATATATATATATATATATATATATATATAATATATATACTATAATAATACTAAACTTACCAAAACAATTTATTTATACATATCATGTAGCTTTATTATGTAACTAATCAGGTAAATCACTGTGTGTATTCAAACCTGTCTGTTTTGTTTTATTTTATCTTAATCTGTGTGGTTTGTGCCTGCAGGTGTCATTGTTTTCATGTGTGAATTTTTGCAAAGTCTGGCAACCCGACACAGCCCAACTTAAATTTCTTCTGGTGTGCAGAGATCGGGCCGATGCTAGGCCAGGTCATTTTTGATCATGGCCGCGTAATGGTAGTGTTGGCAGCCGGAAACAGGAGAGTTTAATCGGCCCAATTCTTGGGCGTCATTCATGCTGAGTCTCAGCTGAGATGGGCAACGATATGCAGCCCAGTGTGCCAAGGGTGGGCCGATGTTCGGCCAGGGTGTTTCGGCTACCTCGACATATTAAATGCTAGATATCCTCCTGTACCAGTTGTTTACGTTGTGGTTTTTTACAAGTATCAATCTAAATAAATTTATTGTGTCTTTTCAAAATACACTTCATTTCTCTAAACTGAAAAGTAGATGACCTGATATTACAAATCTCATCTTACATGTTGCAAATGTATCCATAATTTACCCACATTAACTGCTGCATGCACTCTTTTCCTCATCCAAAGTGGCAGCAGTTTTTGCAGTGGAAGCAGAGTAATACAATGGAAGAATCCGACTCAGATAAATTGCTGCATAAAAAGAGAAAGACCTGCATTAGAAGATGGGTAATGGATCTGAGCTGCCCACTCAGCGCTGGCTAATACATCAGAGAAGTCACTGTGCCATTACATAAAGCACGGATAAATAAATGAACAAAAGCCATTAAGATGATTTGACTTGCAAATAAATATTATTAAAGATATTGCTTGTCTGTGGTGGCGGTGTCTCAGCCACACTGCTGAACCCGTGTGATTTGTCCCAGCTTTATGTTACTGTAGCGACTTTTCTCAAAATGCTTGCAACAAAAGCTGCTGTGATACTCCTTTCTTTCAGATTCACAGTACCAAACAAAAATTTCACAGACAAAAAACACATTTTCTTTGTTAACTTTCAAGGTAAGCGTTCATGTACATGCAGCATTTTAAGTCATCTGCCTCTGAAGCTGACTAAGCATATTAAAATGTGGTTAGGTTTAGGCAAGAAAAGCACATTGTCATGTTTAGGCACATGATTAGGTTTCTTAAAAAAACATGGTTTGGCTCAAAATTTATAAGGGAGGGGTTAGGGTTAAAAGTCCAGTGTTTTTTGGACCCATCCACCAACCCTCCTGCCCACCCTATGGGGACTGTCCATCTCCTTATACCATGTTGTTACTGGTGGCGTTTGACACTGACGCCCTCATTTGGCGTATTATTATATTACACCAAAATCACTGACAAAGCTGTGATATTTGTGAGTTGGGAAAGAGATTGGACTGAAACACCTTTGTATTTGAAACATAAAACTCACAAAACTAAGGGCCTCAATGAGGTCCACTTTACACAGCAACTGACCAGGTGTGCAGTGGTGTTTACATAGCCAGGGTTTGAACTTCTTTCCCTCTCCAAAAGTATCTGCAGTTATCCCCATAGCAGAGGCAATTCTCCTCCCTGGCCAACCTCCTGGTCCCATTCCCGGTTCAATGCAGAACAGCTTACTAAGATGATGGTTTTCACAATTTTATTCCTTTAATGTGTATTCTTTCTGATGCTGTTGCACTTTAAGATACTTTACAAAGGCACCTTTATGCCAGCCGTAGTTTAAACTGCTGTTTACAAATGCGCAGCTTTTCACTGAGATCCTCAGTGACAAGAGCTGTCAGGGTGCTGGCTGCAAGCATTAAGCTGTGATTTGGAGAAAGCTGCTTCTTTTTAATGCCATAAACAGCCTGCTTAACTTCACCATCCTGCTGCCTTTTTGATCTCTACTCTGACACACACCGGGTTACAGAAAGTGATTTCTGGTCTGATTGATTCCCTAATCCAGGGAAACTCGGCTTGCTTTGCTTGGGGGTCAGTTTTGCAAAATGAAGGGAGGCCAGGGGCCAGTCACAGCAGCTCAATTTGTGTTTCTTGGATTTAAGGTAATTTCTAAGACATTAGGACATAGGATTTTAGGACATTTCTGGGATTTCAGGATTTTTCTGGGATTTTAGGAAATTTCTCAGATTTTAGGACATTTCTGGGATTTCAGGACTTTTCTGGAATTTTAGGACATTTCTCAGATTTTAGGAAATTTCTCAGATTTTGGGACATCTCTATGATTTTAGTACTAGGACATTTCTAGTACAGGGCATTTCTAGGATGTTAGGACATTGGTAGGATCTTAGGATGTTTAAAGGATTTCAGGAGATCTCTAGGATTCCAGGACTTTTCTGGGATTTTAGGGACATTTTGTGGATTTGAGGACATTTCTAGGATTTTAGGCCTTGTTTTAAGGACATTTCTAGGCTCTAAGGACATTACTAGGACAGTGTGTTAAGGCCTATAACAAAACTAACAAAAGGTTCAACAAAGACCGCAGCATATGAAGGACGCCAGACAGTTGAATACCGAATTAAGACAAGACATTATTTAATACTGGTAAATTAACTGGTTTAAACCCCCTTTGTGGTGGCTCTCTGAAAATGAAGAAGAAACAAATGATAAAAATCAATCAGCAGAACAAATCAAGTGGGATGGAGGTTCTGGCCAAAGGGGACAAAAAAGTGGAAAACCGCTGAGCCAGCCCACAGAGGGCCGTCAGACTCAGCGTCTTTCCCTTAACTTCCTAAAAGAACAGAAACAAAGACTCTAACTTGAAACTAAGACTGAAAACTGAACTGCCAGAAACCCCCAACCCTACCTAACATAACAAACTAAAACAACAAAACCCGGCAATCTAGACATGCCGGGGGGAAAGGAAGAAAAAATTCAGGACATTTCTAGGATTTTAGAACATTTTTAGAATTTTAGGACATTTAGAGGATTTCAGGATGTTTCTAGGATTTAAGGAAATTTCTGGGATTGAAGGGTATGTCTAAGTTTTAGGACTTTCCTTGGATTTAGGGACATCTCATGTCTCCACAATTTTAGGGTGTTTCTTAGATTATAAGACATTTCTAGGATTTTGGGACGTTTTTTTTTTAGGATTTTAGGGGCTTAGCATGTGGCGGGTGTCACATGTTTTGATCAACAAGCTCTATTTAAATGCTGTTTTATTCACTTTAGCACCAACAATTTTCAGTGTGAATCACCTCATTTTTGTTGTGAATTACATAATGGTTGTGAGGCCAGATTTGACTCATGAACCGCAAGTTGTGTATCCTCCTCACAAATGATAGATTATTATTATTGTTGGATTATTTCCACAGAAAAGTCTAAATACAGCTAAAAGTAGAAAAGATGTAGTCAGATCATCGACTACAAATCAATAAAAATATTGGATTTTCCCCTATAGGTATGCAAACATGTTAATGTTATTGTAATTTTAATTAAAAGCTGTACATCATAAAGCATCACCATAAATGAACAGGACAGCATTGAGTTGTTGAAGAACTGTGCACACATTGCCTGTGCCACATTTTGTTCCACTTCCCTTAAATCTCTTTTCATTTCCATCGTTCCTCACTTCCTTATTTTCTCTCCATCTTCATTGCCAGCTAACTATTTTCTTCATTTAAGTGTCATACTGAGTCTCAACATAGAGACTTTGTTTGGGAGGATGTTGTGTCACCATGGTAACCCACGCACAATCTCACACAAACACACATGATTTATGCAAACACACTCACATACCATCTGCCTGTGTGTGTAGATGTGCGTGGGCATACAAGCTTGTGTGCATGCGCAATTAGCCTAAAAAATGTACAGAAGAACAGAGTCAAAATGAACATGAATACGAGAGAGATGGAGATTGTGAGGAGGGAAAAAAAGACTTCTGTCGAAAGCCAAATAACTTCAGATTCTTTGAGTAAAGAATCTGAAGTTAAATGTGAAGTCTGACTGAATAAAGGTCTTCGCTTTTAGTTATACTTCTTCACTATATGTTTTGCATCAGCCTGCTACATTTCAGCTCACACAGGGAGATGACAGGACACAGCTGAACAGAACACTGCAGCAGCCTGAGGGCTCATATCAAATGCACTGCATTCTGGACTTGATTTCTGGTGGAAGTTTGCCTTGAAAATGATTAGCACTTTTACTTTTCTAAAGCGACGGATGGGATGTCAGCCTCAAAGAGCATGTTCAGCTGTCACATAGTGGAGGATAGTAAATCTGTTCGCACAGTGCTTGATGGTTGCAGTCTAAAAATGCTGACTTGAGAATCCTCCTTTCTCCAGGGTCATGTATTTTTAAATGTCTCGCTCTCTTTCTTTCATGCCCGCACAGACACAGCACAGGGATTGAGAGAGAGATGGAAAGAAAAGAGAGTAAACTGGCAGCTGCAGGCAGCCATCTTGGACTGGGTTAAAAGTGTAATCCTGGTCATGCTGTATCAGCAGCAGAGGAGAGATAAGAGGATAAGGGGATGCCTGTGTGGGGAAACCCCTCTGCAGAAGGAGAAAGTGGACGGATACTGCGCACAGTGTTGCAGTCAGATGAAAAGTCAGGGGAGGAGGATGAGTAGAATACTGCCCCTTTCCCACTGCAGGCTAATGTGGCAAGTCTTTTACATCAGCATTATATTTCTCATTCAAGAAATCTTTGATAGATTAGTAAATGTGAGAGATAAGTTCAAACTGCTACACAATGATGGTTTATCAGAGGACAAAATTCATCTCAAAAGAAGAGATTTTTCAGATATGGTAACAAATCAGGTAGGCTGGCCAGCAGCAGGACACACATATTTAGTTTCTTTTTTAATACAGCACTGTTTTATGATCATTCAAATAAGTCCCTCTATGAATGAGCAAGTCTGTCAAAAAACATGGCCTAACAAGGGGCCGACACTGTCCACTGTCCACACTTTTTTGAATGGGGGCCAGGTAAGATAATGTGAAAGTACCTGGGGGTCAGCTGCTTCTCGCATCATCGTGGTTAAAAAAAAAGTTTTTAACATCTGTTTGTTTGTTCGCTGTTTGCTTGTTAACTGTCTGTTGATAAAAAACATATTAGTTCCTGTCAGAGCTGGCACTGGATGTTCATATGACAGAATGATGGTTATGGACTCTCGCATCCGACTGACCTTAAATATTGGTTGGAATGATAAATTGGGTTGACGATATTTTAAAGTAAAACAGACATTACCTGAAAATAAGTGAAAAAAATAAAAATAAAAATAAATAGAAGGTTAAAAAAGGCAAGTAAGACTTGTAAAAACTGCTTAAAAATATAATTCTGTAGCATAATTTTAAATATCTAGATATGCTTATTATGCATATCGTTTTCTCTAGCTTTTTTTTCTCCTAGCCTTTTTTTTTTAAAAAAAATTCTAAATGGCCTAATTTCTCACAATTTGTGGATTCCTTCCCAAGTTGGTCATTGCCTTTTACCCCATGTTTTTGAAAGAAATCGTGCCAATGTGCTTGGGCTTCAAAGGGTTAAATACTTTCAAAAGGCATCTGAAAGCAGCACAAGAAAAGGGATGTTGCTCCAGGTATCAGGTTAACCAACTATCAATGTCTAATGACATTGGTGGACAGCTTTGTTATTACAGTGGGCGGGGTTTCATTACAGATTTGAGCAAAACCGTGATATTTGCGAAATGTGGATAAAACACAACTGTGAGATGACTGTGTTTCCACTGAGTGATGTTCTGTGACTTCTCCTCTGGTGATAACATTCCAAGATGCATGGGGATGGATGTTTAAAACATTGGCAGGTTTATTTCTATTGCAGCCACCTCACTAGCCGTCATTATTTCCAATCCAGGGCCATGTAGGCGTGTTATGGAGCCATAATGGAAAGCCAAGCCCCTTATACGAGGGATTTCTGGGAAGTGATAATCCATGATTTCACAGAGGAATTGTGGATTTAAAACTTCCTACTGACAAGCACATAGCCATAGCATCATGTGACCTAGAAAGACAAAAAAAAGTGTTTGCAGCTGCAGTTTTCCGAAAAATTAGTTTTTCAAATTACCTGAAATTCCACCTCATGTGAGCGTAAAAACTCCTTTTTTTTGAAAACCGATGTTTCCATTAGGCATATTTTATATTTGCAGTTTAAATTTGTGCAATATGGGTTAATGGAAACCCACCTTGTGCTGCATACATAAAGTATATATTGAGAAACAAGCTGGGGGTCGTTTAGAATCGATCCATGGGCCACGATTGGCCCTTAGGCTGGGCTTGCCTTCCATAAGGTATATGAAGTGACTTTGCTCAGCCTTGTAAAGCCCACTCACTGCAAAAATGGCCTGTCAAATTTAAGGCCAAACACCCTAGATTTAAGCATTACGGAAGCCCTAAGCGGACGTGTTTTTTTTTTTTTTTTACAAGCCGTTTTAGATATTATCTCGTTATCTCGAGAAAACGGAGTTTGTTTTCCTGAGATATTATCTCGTTATCTCGAGAAAACGAACTTTATTTTCCCGAGATATTAAGTTGTTATCTCGAGAAAACGAACTTTGTTTTTTGGTTTGTTTTTTTAAACTTTATTGAACGAATGTCAGAAGAAGAAAGTGGCGGGTGGATGATGTGACAGCAGGTGCCGTGCGGTGTTCAGTGCGGACAAATGCGTGCAGGTTCTCGCCCCTGCACGTACCAAAAAGCACCGGAGCAACAGTATAATAATCTAGTTATGATTACTGATGAATTTGGGTGATGTGACCCTGTAATAATCATCTTACCTTGCACATTTGTCCACGCTGAACACCGCATATCGAGAAAACGGCTTGTAAAAAAAAAAAAAAAAAACACGTCCGCTTAGGGCTTCCGTAAAGCATACTTGCACTTAAAAGAAGCAAATTTGGCTGCCAGTGCAGTAAGCAAATTTTGCTTGTTAAGATGTCTTAAAACCGGTAAAACTGTGTGACTCTCATTATAGCCCATAAAATCTTGAAATAAGATCAAAAACACTAATTTCAAGCAATTTATTTAAGCCTAGTTGGACATACTAGTGCTTAAAATAAAGTTTCTATAGACCTGAAGTGGATGTTTCCAGACTTGTCTCCTGTATCTAGTTAAAAATAACTCAGAAAAAGACAAAGATGCTTAACAAGACCAGGCAAGTGATATTTACTTGAATTAAGTCAAATGATCTTTCCTAGTCAGCACTAGATAATCCATTTATACTTAAAACAAGACTAACTAGATTTTTTAATCTAAATATAAGATTATTACACTTGGTTAGATCGGCAGTTTTTGCAGTGCTCCCGCTCTTTTCTGCTTGTGGCTACATTCATTATATATTAATTATATTTCTGTGACAGTGAGTGTGGGGAAAAAAAGATGTTGTTCATTGACCATAACACACCATAACCACCACAAACACCAGGCAGGATACTGAGGGTGCTGTAATGGGCTAAGAGCTACCTGCTCTGGCTGATCAGGAACAAAGAAAGCATGCTTTACACTGACGGCTGTGAAAACAATGCTAGTAATGGGAGGTTTCACAGAGATAACTGCCTGTGGCCATCGTGCCTGGAATGGCTGATTAGTTCATTGTTTACGCTGCAATATCTTTGGTAGGGAGGAACATTTTATTGTTGATGTGACACTCATGCACTGTAACCTTAGAGGATCTCATTTCAGATGAATGTTTTGTCATTTTGCAGTTTCACTCTGTATATGATCAGTGTTGGTGATGTTGTAACAGTCTCATTAGAGAGGGGAGAACGTGACGTACAAGAAGTGAAATCATTGAGCTCCACAGTGTGGAAATATATATATTCTGCATACACTGGTTGTGCTGTTATTGCTTTTGAAATATATAGCTGTCACCATGCGTGACAAGGTAGGCGAAGCCTCTGATCATAATCATTTTCCCTCCTTCTATTTGAGAGATGCGAGGCATGTCTTTTATTCCCTTTTTACCCACATTCTGATCTCTTTCATCTTCCTTCAGCTTTTTATACTTGCTCTCATTGGAACAGCACAGAGTTGCAGGCAGATGCAAACAACAGAGTGAGACGAGATAATAGTGTTTGGCATTGTGATCGTAAACTGGTCTGGATTGTCTGCATTAGTGCCATTTGAAATTAGCCTTTGTATGATGGAAATCTTCAGCCAAGCACTCTGATATATATACCGATTTCTCACTCCACTCACATCTAGTTGCAGATACAGGATACTTTTAAATGCCTGTGTGTCCCTTTGTATCATTCTGTGTCCCATCTCTAAATTTAAAGGTCTTTGCACTTCTGTGAAATGCCAAGTTCTTTTATTCCTCAGCAGCAGTTTGTGACCTGGGGTTTGTATCATAGATCTGCTGATCCATTTACAGCTGACCTGATCAGATCAGATCGATGGATGAGAGGAGCAGCTGCTTGTAGGTGAATGCAAACTTTTAGACCCAGCAGAATGAAAGGTTAAGTTTCGCTTTAAATGCTCCTAAAGTTTTTTTTGTTGCGTCTGTGCCCACAGTACGCTCTGTGCTCCGACAGTGTGGTGCTATAAAAAAAACAAACAGTATATATATTCCAATAGTACTACTAATAAACACTTTTGCTCAAAAAATAGAAATTGATTTGTGTGGGCAGATGTTTCAATTGTAGCTGGCCACCACAAATGAATGAGTGTGTGGGAAATTGTGCACAGTTTAGAAGTTTGGTCCTCTCTGCCATTTTCGTGCTTGATTCCAAACAGACAGAGAGCTGTGCTAAAACAGCCCGGTCTCATTGTGTAGTCATAAAATATCGCCACAGTGCTTTTGGTGTAAGATCTTGATGACAAAAAAACACCTTTTACGTCTGCATGATACACTGCGGGATGACATCGCAGCCACTCTGGCTCTGCTTCCTCTCTCTTTCTTTTCTATTACTGCTCTCTGGCATTCATATTTAAGTGGTAACTGCTGATCAGTGACTCTGGGATCCTCATTGAGTGCTTATCCTTTTTACTGCTCACCACGTTGGTTCTGTTGAACTGCACTACGCTAATCCCGTTGCCTCTCCGGAGCATTCCTGCTTCCTTGTTTCCTAGTTTTCCCGGATCCTGGCCGTAACCCTGGCTGTGCCTGATCGTTGTGATATCTGTGCTGGCGCTGTGACCCTGCCTTTGGTTGTGCTCGTGCTGTAGCTGCATTGATACTGTACCCCCCGCTCTCCCTAATCGTGGTCTTGGTCCTGGTTGCACTGATGCTGTAATCATGCCTTTGGACACCTCTGTATCAATATACTGTATGAATTAGACTCTTATCAATATCATCATAGACCCACAATGACCCACAATATCATCATTTGATAATTTCGCACCTATCGTTTTTGTATTATGACATGCATCTACATGCATCTGTTTACATTATTGCTGTGCCCCCCCCCTCTTTCCTTTTTTTGCCACATATTTACGACATCTATTGCACGTCTGTCCGTCCTGGAAGAGGGATCCCTTGTCATCCTCTGCCGCTCTTCCTGAGGTTTTTCCTTGGGTGATGTGAGGGTTTAAGGGCAGAGGGATGTCGTATGCTGTAAAGTCCTCTGAGGCAAACCATGTTTTGTGATAATGGGCTCTACAAATAAAATTGACTTGACTTGACTTAACATCAGCTGAGAACCTAGCTGGACAGAACCATCTTTGGTTTTATTGCATGCCGCTGGATGGCATCTGCTGTGGGCAGGAGTGTCTGTGGACAGGTCCAACAAATCTAAGACTCTTTTGCCTGAACCTAACCGTCCATGACTTTAGTACCTAATCACATCCGTGGCAGCACACGTGTTTGTTTCCAGTCTCCATTGGTTGCCATGTGCTTTTGTTACGTAGACATAACCACGTACAGTGTTATCCCACCATGTACTTGTGTTGACATCATGGTTGCGGCATCCATCAATAGCAGATGCAGAAGGATACCTCAAATGTAATCTGTAGATGTGGAAGTCCACTGCAAAGGGGCAACATGTGATGACTTGGGATGAGATTGTTGTTGGCTTGAGAGTCTGTGAGCAAGACAGTGAATCCCTGTGTTTCCAGGGATGCTGTTAGGTGGTTATCAACAACCTCTCTTGAAACAGTTACAGAGATTTTTACCTGATTGTAAAAAATGAACTGTGGAGCCTTTCCGGGTCAAAAATTATACACAATCTAACAGGGTTCCCACTGTCATGGAAAACCTGGAAATGTCGTGGAATTTCACAGTCATGATATTGGTAAAAAAAAAACTTTTGGTGGATAACATCCATGTCATGTAACATTTAGGCAAATGTATTTTCTGTTACTGTGCACATAGTGATTTGTTTTATCATCATGTACATATCTTCATTTTCTCCCTGAGTTCCCTGTATTTTTGCCAGCCAGCTGAAATTATATTTGAATCTGATATGTCTGAAAAACATCAGGCAATTGGACAAGAAACAGCTCGACCCAGTCATTAAACCCGTTAGTAAACACTTGGTAACGTTAGTCGTGTGATGCTAACAGTCATCCCTGTCACTGTATGTGTTACTTTGTCCCAGGCCCTGCAGCAGTCTCATTATAAAAAAGACAGCTGCTGAGTGGATCAATATGCATCTGCAGCTGTAAAATGAAATCAATGAAATCTGAGTCAAAAAAAGTTGCAGTGATTGGACAAAATTGCAAGGTCCTGCAGAATTTTTGGGGTTTGGCTGAATTTGCGTTTATGTTGTGATTGCAGTATCTCGAAACCCTGGAGGGACTGATTAATGATACACCCTTGTATGCAAGGTCAGCTGATTAAAAGTCACACTAAATGGTCTCTTTAAAAATGTAAAAGAGAGAAAGCTTGGTGTCACATTCACCAGAATCATTCAGGACTGTGGAAATGCAGCAGAGTTTGCAGAGGGCCCTGCTGTCATTTGTGTGACATAAATTATGAAAGATGTCTCCTGAAATTGGGTTTTGGATGCAGAAAATTGCAGGCAGGCTTCTTTGGACAGCGTGGTGCCATTAATGGTGCAGCGAGAATAGTTGTCTCTTATTTTGGCAGGGGGTGGAGGGGAGGTTTGTGGATCAACATGCAGCATCTGAACACATTTGGAATGAGCTGTCTGAGGAGATAAGGCTGGCAGACTCAGTGACTTCCTTTAAATCACCCCTTAAACTCATTTTATAGACTTGCTTTTATGTGATCTTGTCTTTTCATTTCTTTCATTTCTTTTACATATTTTGTTCATGTTTTATTTTATTTTATTTTATTTTATTTTATTTTATTTGTGGTTTTATTGGTTTGTTGTTGCTTTTGTTGGTCTACATGTTTGTATTATTTTATATTTACCTTATGCATTCTGCATCTTGCATTGTTCGAAATGCCAAGCAGCCACAGAAAACACGCGGGAGACAGAAGGCTGAAAGCGGTTCAGAGGCAGGCAGGGTCAGAAACAGGAAATCTGATGGAAATAAAGTGCTGGAGAGTCTTGCATGAGTGGCAAAGAATAATCTTGCAAGAAATGACTGTGACTATGCTGGCTGAGAGTACTGAGGAACAGGTGAATTGAGTTGCCTTGGTGAGGTGGGCGTGGCTAGGAGTGAGGAGCAGGAAAATCAGGGTGGTCAATTGGCCATTAGAGGAACATACAATATCATTTTGTAAATGCAGCTGAGGGGACAGGATGGTGTGATGATGAATGTAAACCAGTGGTACTCAAACCTGGCCCTCAGTAGGGTGTCTGGTGCCACCCCCCCTCAACCATTTTCTAATTCACACACACACACACACACACACACACACACACACACACACACACACACACACACACACACACAAAGTGATTCACGCTGGGAATTGTTTTTGAACTTCTAGTATACATAATTTGCTACAGTACATAAAACAGCATCAAAATAGAGCTTGTTTATCAAAAAAAGTGCCATTGGACGATCCCCTGTGGCCCCCAACAGAGGTCCTACATAAGTCTAGTCCTGAAATCCCAAAAATTCTAGACACATCTTTAAGTTCTAGACACTACTAAATTCAGTGAAAGTGTCCTTGAATCTTAAAAATGTCCTAAAATCGGAGAAAAATGCTAAAATCCTAGAAATGTCTGAAAATCCAAAATCATCCACAAATATTAGGAATGTCCTAAAATCCTAGACATGCCCTTAAATCCTAGAAACATGTACAGGGCTGCTTTGACTGGCCCCAACGGGGATCCCAAGCAAAGCAAGGAGAGAATTCCTGGTGTAAATTTTTAACTTAAAATCAAATTAATATTACCTTGAGCTCTCTCTTGTAAAAGAGACCTTGAGATCAATGGGATGACCTGATGAAATGAAGGTTACATCACATAGCTAGCCTACACTGTAGAGATTATACAGCTCCACAATAGAAGGATAGAATCCATGACAAAATCTTGTAACACATAAAATGAGAATTGCACTCCTGCTACAAAGCCAGTTCTGCGCTGACAGCAGCCAGCCAAACAACCCCAAGGTTTAATTTTCTTGAGAGGCCAGGCTGGTCTGATAAAAGGGGATGTCACATAAAACTACACTCATCGATTCAGTATAAAAATAAAACAAATCTGAACCATATATAACGGAGCTGACACTAAGCAGAGAGCTTTTGCAACTAATGGAGTTCAGTGAGAGGTTTATCCAAGATGCTTTCCCCCGAGAGGGAAACGGCAGACAACAGTCCATCATTACTCAGCAAGCACAGGCTGGGGAATTCAAAGTAAAAGGTACTGTATCACTTTACAATACAGTACGTTAGTGGAGTGAGTCACTTAAAATGATGGCTTTCTACAGCTGTAAATGGCTACCCTCAAAATAAAATCCCATGAAATAAAAGAATATGAACATGTTTTTTTTGAAAGTGCCGAAGAGACTTTTGTATTTTGTTCTATAACATAAAATATGTCAGTTAATACCCCTTTGTGAACTTTGAAGCTTTTATGTGTATTAAAAAGGGCAGTTGCTAACAAGTGGCCAAATGAGACAACAGGACGTCATCATACCAAACTGCTCTGAACACAGTGACATTAAGTCATGCGAGCATGGTGTAGTTAATTTAAAGCCCAGCATTAGCTTCTTACTTCTGGTGATCCTGTTTGGGCCTCAGAAAATCCTAAAAGTGGTGTTCATTTGGGAAGGTTATCTTGCTGAATAAAAAGTGTAAGTATCATAAATGTGTGCTTACTGCAGAGTTTATTTTTTGTAATGATCCAAAATCTAATGGAAAAATCTCATCGGCTTATTGACAAGTGAACCCAACATGTCTTCACTCTGAACACACATGATGCTGCTCTGTCAGTGTGATCTTCCACCTCTGCTGATGACGTTTTAAGTTTCCTTCTGTGTCAGCTTTTTATGCTCTGGGATGCCGTTACTGTGATATCACCGCATGCATAAAGCAGCATGGTCCTTATGTTTACACACCGACACAGACTGTCACAATGTTGAGGATAAGACAACATACTCACAGGTGGTTAGGTATGGACAAAAGAGGCTAATGGTAAGGTGTAGAAAAATAACACACACATCCACATGGGAAGCAAACTTTGGACTTCTGCACAAAAGTTGGTTGTTTGTGGGACCAATTCACCTCCCCACTGGCCCATCCTATAAGCGCACTCACACACTTTATATTACGTTGTTACCGGCAATGTTTTACCAGATGCTGTCCTTCTGTGTTTAATGCACGTGTGACCAGTTCTGTCCAGTCATATTCTCACGTGATGTGCCCAGTGTCCTCCAGACGTCCGCCAGTGTACAATGATAATACCAATGGTTTTGTCCAATCGCGTTTTTATCTGACGCAGTCCAGATGCATTCTAGTTGGATGCAGCCAGCTTTATGTTTTTTGTAACTGTTATTGCACATGAAAAGCTGCGTCTCCCACACTGCATCTGCAGAGCCTGGGATTACACCAGCTCTAACTCTTTCTGGAGGTAAATGTTTGTATTTTTTTTAATGCTGTGAGCAAGAATTTCTTCATGTTAATTTTTAATGTGAATGTCTTATTTGCCTTTCCTGTTTGTATCTCACCATCCCTGATTCATCATCACAGAACAGCGTCCCTGTGCAAGCACAGAATGACACTGTCCTTGATGAAGGTATACATTTCTGTATATTTCAACCGTAGCAGTCGTTAGTATAGAGCTCTTTTCTTTTTCCCTTATTGTGTGTGTACTATTGTGTTTTACAACTTTACCATGTTCACCACCACCTGTCCCTTTGGATGCTCCCCACCAGCCTGCAGCATCTGCCCCCAGTTATGACCAGGATGTTGTGCAGTGGAACTGCTCTCAGCAAAAGAAGATCTGGATGAAGACTGAGATGGAGGCTTTGGGGCTGTGGCCAGGGTCACGTCCAGTGCGTCACCTCATGAACATGGTGTCTCTGTGGCGTTATCCACCTCAGCCTGAGCTCACTGACTCAGTCTCTGAGCTGCCCTCGCCAAAGTTCTTCCAGCTTCATCCGTTCTTCACCTGGAAGCCAGAGTACACAATCATGGAGCATCCTGCCCTGTCTTTATGATTGTCCCACCCCTCAGGTAGCTTCATCTGGCATCGGAAGGCCCAGAGTTATCATTGGCACCAGCGGTCAGTACTATATCTTAGCCTCGCGGCTCACCTGCAAGGCTTGCAAGAAATACTGGCATGCTGACAAGCTACAGTGGCTGGAGAAGCTACCGGAGCGCTTCTGGAACATGGTGCCGGCCTTCCTGACACACAAAAAGGCCATCTGCAAGTCTGTCATTGATGAGATGAGGCGCAGCAGCAGGTCACCAGAGTACATTTATAATCAGCTGATAGAGGTGCTTCATCCGCTGAGTGTCCAGAACATCAGGGATGCTCACTTAGGAGTCAAAGGGAACCTTTAAGCTTGACAGAAATAGTGATTTGATGTTTATCGTGATTTATATAGATATCAACTAATATGAAAAAAATTATCCATTATCCATTATCCAAATTATCTTTTCCATACCACACACCCTAACTAATTCCCAAATACATTATTATTATTATTATTATTATTATTATTATACCAAATGTTACCTTTTTTACAAAGCAGTGGGGTAATAAAAATACAATTATTATAATAATTGTATTTTTATTACCCCACTGCTTTGTAAAAAAGGTAACATTTGGTTACAACAGGATTTGAACGGCTTCCGTTTTCAAAAGTGGTGCTGCTCCACAAAAACCTCTCCACACCTATTCGCAGCTGGCCACATGTGTTGGCGCAGTTACGGATGTATACTTACTTGCAAATGTTAAGTATGACGCCAAATGATCTGAAAAGTGGACATAATTAGCCAATAAATTCTTGTGTCCTTGCAAAAAAAACATGTTGAAGTGAAATAGACGTGTGCCAAATTTAAAGAAATTCCCTGAGGCTCATGTAGCGACTGCAAGGTCAAAGTGATCTTGACCTTTGACCAGCAAAATCTCATCATTTCTACCTCAAGTGCAAGAGGATGTTTGTGCCAAATCTCAGAAATTTTTCTTGAGGATTTCTTGACATACAGCGTTCATGAGAAGGAAAGAGGTGTCTGAGGTAGTCCAGAAGATTCTTGAGAAGGTGCCAGGTATGGATAAGATTAGGCCTGAGATGCTGAAGGCTGAGGGGACGTGAAGTGGATGTAACAATTTTGTTTACACATTTTATTTAACACTTTTTGTAGGAGCTCAGTGGAAATTTCTAGATTTCACAAAAATACACAATCTTCCCTAAATGTATGCTATATGGATGATCACAGCCAATATGATCAATAAATGAAGAATAAAAAGCCTGTAAAATGTGCCAAACGGTCCCTGGGGCCTAATGTAATTACTCTGGACAGAGAGACTCTTGCTTGCTGTAAGAACATGGTTACAGGCCTTCATATTTGCAGAGAGAAACAGTTCATCAGGACATTATGAGACATTAAAATATGTCCTTAACAGATTTTGCTGGTCAGCAGCTGAATCAGGAAGCCTGAGCACAGTTAAATATGACTGAAATGCCCCGCTATATATTTTTAACTAACTGCCAGCCAATCAGAGAGAAATATTTTCTGAGGCTTTGGTATACATGACAACCACTAACCATGCCAACTGTTGCACTAAATCCTGGGGTTGAACATTGTGTGACATTTTCATTGCACATGCACACACACACACGGGTACATGTATAACCCAGTCATGTACAATCCCACTTAAAAAATGCATGTGTTAATTTAACACATATTTACTCACCACCACATTCTTGTAAATACCTCACACACACAGTTATACCATTGACGTGTCATATTTTTCAGAGGAATCGATCTGTGAGAGAACGGTGCTGAGAAATGACACACGCCGTGGTCTGAACACACACACACAGGGCCATGTATGTACCTATTTTCTGCTCCAGCAGGATTCATAAATTACAAATAAAGTACTGTTGGGGGCTGGGCAGTTTGCTGTGACAGCTGCTGAAATTACATATTTGACAAAACTTAATGTATTGTGTGCCACTCGGAGGGATGGATGGGGCTCAAACGCTGCAGTATTAGAGGGTTAAATGGAAGCTTACAGGTTAACAGATTCAGACAAACCATGCTATATGCCACTGTTGTTTCTCCTCACATGCATATCAAGTTACGTCAAGTCAATTTTATTTATAGAGCCCATTATCACAAAACATGGTTTGCCTCTGAGGACTTTACAGTGTACGACATCCCTCTGCCCTTAGACCCTCACATCACCCAAGGAAGAAACCTCAGGAAGAGCAGCAGAGAATGATGAGGGATCCCTCTTCCAGGACGGACAGACGAGCAATAGATGTCGTAAATAACAAATTAAATAAAACTGTGGCAAAAGGGAAAGAGAAAGAGAGTCCTGGGAGGGGGAGAGAGGGGGAGAGAGGCACAGTAAAAATGGAAACAGACGCATGCCATAAGACGATAGCAATAGGTGTGAAATTATCAAATGCACTCTATGATGATATTGTGGGTGTTGATAAGAGTCTCATGCGTATATTGATGGGAGGTGTCCAAAGGCATGATCATGGCATCGGCGCAACCAGAACCAAGACCACGATCGGGGTGAGCGGGGGGCACAGTATCAGTGCAGCCACATCACGAGCACAACCAAAGGCAGGGTCACAGTGCCAGCACTGATATCACAATGATCAGACACAGCAAGGGTTGCGGCCATGATCCGGGAAAGCCAGGAAACAAGGGAGCAGGAATGCTCAGGAGAGGCAACGGGATTAGCAGAGTGGAGTTCAACAGACCCAAGGTGGTGAGCAGTAAAGAGTCACTGATCAGCAATTACGACTTAAATATGCATGCCAGAGAGCAGTAATAGAAAAGAAAGAAAAGAAAGAAAGAGAGAGGAAGCAGAGCCAGAGTGGCATGTCTGAACGGACTCAAAACCACCCCCGCTGGATCAGGCCGAAAGCTCTGCCACCTCCCCCTCACACAGACGCAGATTTCAACTGAGCACGAGAAACTTGTGCTCTGGGAATATACATACTAACTAAACTAGGGTCACTAATCAGCTATTATGGCTTAAATATAAAGGTCAGAGAGCAGTGTTAGTCCCACTGTCTGTCTGTCCAAGTCTGTGTTGTGCCAGGGACTCCGAGAGTTACACGTGCGTTCATGCGGTTCCCGCAGGTCCTATGTGTGTTCATTTTATGTCTGAAGATATACTGAATTCCAAATTTTGATTTGGAAAATAGCACATTTTATGTCTTTAGGACTTTTTTATTTTCAATAATGGCTACTGTGACGGCCTCACTAATCTGTGCCTCTCTCCTCAGCTTCTTCCTTTGCTGCAGCCCCAGAGTAGTTGGGCCGTCTAAATGGCTGGCCACACCTATAGGCGGGGCCTACCTCTATAAAAGGGCTGCTGGAGTCACTCTGCTCTCTCTCTGGTGGTTGAGCAGCTGACGCCACATGGCCGACATGGTTTAGTTAGTTTGGTTTGTTCTTTGTTTGTTGCGCACACACACACACACACACACACACACACCTCATTCCACCTCACACACTGATCTACGGATATGCACCTTATTTTCCTTTTAATTATGTTCAGTTAAATAAACATCTCCTCATTCCCTGGCAAACTTTGTGTGGACTCTCTCTTTGTTGCAAACCAGTGAGCCAGGTTTGTAACACTACAAAAAAATGCGTTCTGAAAAGTCAACATGTCTCAAAAAGAATTATCCAGTGATTTAAAGGAGGTCTCTTTTCCAATGTTAAGCAAACGGGGAAAAGTCTTTCTGGGCCAGTGTGCATCACGTGACGCTGTAGTTCCACTTTCGGCCACTATGTAAATTCTGCTTCAGAGGGTGGTGCACTTCATGGGGGCTTGGCTCAGTGGCGCATGAAGCAGAGAAAACTCTTTTTCCGTGTTTAGAAAAGTGTAAAATACCCGATCTACTGGCCCATAGAGCATGCATAGTAGCGATTAACGACAGCCGAACGTGACCAAGTGCGACCAAGTGTACCCGATCACTGACTCCGACTCACTGGCTCGCTCACACAGATGACCCCAGTGCTCGAAGCAAACAGCGCCCGTTCACGAGCAATGAATTGATGGTATAACGACGGTGGTGCCGTTGGTTTTTAATTAGTGCTGGGCATAGATTAATTTTTTTAATCTAGATTAATCTCACTGCAATCCTGTAGTTAATCTAGATTAATCTAGATTAAAATTATAGATTTGAATTTTGCCAAAGACATTCAAAATAATATCTATCTATCTAAATGATGAAAATGCATCACAAACTGCTTGAGAAAGCTGTTCTACTATAATATTTGGTAAAGAAAAATAATGTTCCATAAAATTTATTTACGTGATAATCAGAAAATGGTATATCTATCTCTCTATTCATACACATACACATGCAAATATACATACAACTTATCAGGGAATCATATCACAATCACAATCGGAGAAATCAAATTAAAAGAATCAAAAAGTGTTGTGCCCACAAAAATATAATAAAAGGTGGTGCCTTGTAACATTGCCCCGTGTATTATTACACAGCTCAACTTTAAGTAGACACTACACTCAGTTCTGTGTAATAATTGTCCCTAGTCCTCCGCTCTGCTTACTGATAACCGGTTGTTTGAATACAGACCGTAGACTGTTTATACGGTCTCTGATACAGACACGGTAAGACGTCCATATTACAGGCTTTACAGCCAACAGTGTATGGATGTGTTGTAAGATGGTAAAAATAATGAATTATGACTCAAAATATTCATTACTACAGCTGGCACGAAGCCTGTGTTGCGACAGAGACTCCAAGAGTTACATGCGCATGCACGTGGTGGAGTCCTGCGGGTCCGATGAGCGTTCATTTTATGTCTGGAGAAATAGCTCTGTATTCGAAAAATGGCGCATTTTACGCCTTTAGGACTTAAAGTTTTCAATAATGGCTATTAAAAAATGCATTCTGAAAAGTCAACATGTCTCCAAAAAAATTATCCAGTGATTTAAGGAGGTCTCTTTCCCAATGTTAAGCAAATGGCAAAAAGTCTTTCTGGGCCAGTGTGCATCATGTGATGCTGTAATTCCACTTTCGGCCACTATGTAAATTTTGCATCAGAGCGTGGTGCACTTCCTCGGGGCTTTGCTCGACAGGCTTTAAATGGTACTGAAAAAAATAGGATTCCTTCAGCACTGAATAAGTTATCATTTTTGCAGGACTAGCACATAATGTCCCTTTGAATTAATTATAGTTATTTATGATTCATCTTAGTCCCCCCCCAACAATCAACATCAATATCAACTAAATCGCCTACGAATACATTCCTTACTCTGCTAGTGAGTTCTGTCTCTGTGTTAGGGTAATGGAAAGCCCATTCTCACTTACAACTCTTCAAATACCTGTACTTGGTCACTGATTTAAATGTCACACCAATGACAAAAAGTTGCTTTTTGTAGTGGCATATGTCATTGAACGGTGTCAGTCTGAAACTGTGCCAATGACAATGTAATAGAAGGGGCTGTAAGGTCCCTATAACGAAGGAATGTAGATGGGCCGCTTTTGCTGCTTTAACCTAAACACATGCTATTTTTTGACTAATCCTAACCACCTGCTTTTGTTGCCGAAACCTAACTACCTGCTTTTGTTGCTTAACCTGAACCATCCACTTTTGCTGCCTAAACCTAACCGAGCGCTTTTGTTGCTTAAACTCAACCGCATATGCTTGTTGCTTAAACTTAACCATGTGCTTTGTTACTTAAACTTAATTACCAAGTTTTGTTGCTTAAATCTAACTAACTGCCTTTGTTGCTTAAATCTAACCACCCACCTGTGCTGATACTGCATTTCTTATCTAAATTACCTTAATGTTCCTTAAAAAGTTTCTCCTCACAGGCATTGAGAAGGTGCAGGCATTCATCCATAAAGTTACCAACATTGACAGAGAAGAGGCATTCATCTCTCCTAGCTACATTTATAACACAACACATTTGCGCTCTGAGGAGTATATACACAAGGAGATTCACTTGCTGAGTAGAGCTGCCTTTTACTTGATGAATGCACTCATTGCTGTGTGTTGTTGCTGGCAAAGCTATTGATTTTTGCTTCTGCAGCCTTGGTCCCACAAGCCCCCTGCTCTAAAATCAGGGCAGCATGACAAAGACCCATGGAAACTAAAATGCCACAGTCCCACAGGAAAACATGCACAATAATAAAGGGTAGCAAACAAGCCAAAAACAACACTTCCACATTGCACAAGGACATCCAATGCAGCAACTCATACTGAATAGATTTCATTGGCGGATGTAAAATAGCTTCTGTAATCTGCATTCTCTTTAGCCACATGGTGACATAGCGTTTTCCATTTCCAGCTGTAATAATGTAGGAGCTCTTATAATGATATGAAGCAGGAAAGGAGACCCCAAGGTGAGCACAGGAAAGCCCATGTATCATCGCCCAGCCGATATCTTCACAGCCATTCATGAGCCATCAGGCCTCAGTAAAAATAAATTGCTGCACTTCACAGTTCGGTGGAGGGAAACAGGCCTTTGTGTGTAGCAAAAACTCAGCTGGTGACCCAAAGTGCTGCCGCTTACACTGGAAGGCAAGTCCACACATGAACACATGGATATACACACAGAAAATTGCATACACACATAAGCCTTCCGCTCTGCTTGAACACTCAGAGTGGGCATTTCACACACACACCTCTTGATAAATAGTATACAGCAACTTGTAAGGAAGGCCAATACAGAGACAGGCACCTAGTCAATCAATCTTGCAAGTCTAGCCAGTCAGCTAGGTATCTATCCATCCAAAGAGTAGCAATAATGTCTAGATAGCAATCAGGACTGGTCATTATGTCCATATATACTGAACGATTCACATAAGATGGTCTTTTGAGAAAAAAAGGCATGTATTTCTCTGATTGCCACTTTCTTTTCCAGCATCTTATTGCTTCACATTGACACTGTTTATAAACACTGCTGGCCATCTGGCTACGTACAACCAATGATTCTGCCCATCCGCTTTCTCAGCTGAAGCCGTCTAGCGGCAACTCGTAGTCACAAAAGGTGATGTTTGCCCTCTGGATCTTACACTGAAAGCACAACAAAAGTAGTGGTGGGAATGGGCTGGAAAATGACTTTGGTAAAAGTTATAGTCACCTATTAGAATATTACATAGGAATAGTCTTAAATTACGTGAGATTCACCTGAGGTTTCTTTTAAAGTGGCAACTGGACTTGTTGAGGTTTCTTGAAGACGTTTCGCCTTTTCTCTCTTCTTCAAAAGGCTTCTTCAGTTCTGGACACTGACTGGCCAATACGTAATAAAATATATAGCCTAGGATGTCCATCAGTATGCTAATGAACAAGGTGTCACATGAGAGTCATAAGCTAAAGGAGTCACACGAGAGTCGTATGCTAATGATCAAGGGGTCACATGAGAGTTCTCAGCTAGGAGTGTGGGTGCATGATTGACGACACCCTTAAAGTCTTGATCCTTTCTGGGTCCTTGGTGTCACATGATTTAGAGTGGTTGTGTTTAGATTTCTGATGGAAAGAATCCAGAACTGCATTGTAGATGGGCGATAAATGGTGTCTTAGACCACGTCCTCTGTTCAGAGATGGTTTTTCTAGCTTGACATAGATGGCTTCTTTAACTCCACATTCAAACCAACCCTCTTCTTTGGCCAATATGTGGACTTTGCTGTCTTCAAGGAGTGTCTAGTATCCTTAAGATGCAAGTGGACCGCTGAGTCCTGACCTGAAGAGTTGGCTCTCCTGTGTTGCGCCATGCGTTTATGGAGGGATTGTTTGGTTTCTGCAATATACAGATCCTTGCATCCGTTGCTGCATTTTATGTTGTAGAACACATTACTCTGTTTGTCTTTGGAATGAACCAGTTTCTGTTTTAAGGTGTTGGAGGGCTTGAAAAAAACGGGATGTTGTGTTTATTGAACACCCTCCTGAGCTTTTCTGAGACACCACATAGGTAAGGAATAACAATGCTGTTGCGCTTGTTATTCTCCATTTATTTATGGACTCCCCAAAATACATAAGGAAGGAGCCCCTCTCAGACCAATCATCAGTAGCATCAGTTCAGTTACTTGCAACATTGCAAAACACCTGGCTACTATCCTGGCTCCTATGGCTGGAAGAAGAGACCATGGTATCATACAATGTAACCTCCCTTTTCACATGCATCCCAACATCAGAAGCCGTCAGAGCCATCAGGAAACGACTCCTACAAGACAGTAACCTGCATCTTAGGACCAACTTCATGCCAGACCACATATGTGCTATGCTGGACCCTGTTTGAACACCAACTTCTTCAAGTACAATGAAGGATTCTACAGACAGAAGCATGGCTGTTTCCTGGGTTCACCCATATAACCCATCATGGCCAACCTCTATATGGAGGAGGTAGAGAGCAGAGCTCTTTCTTTCTTAAGAGGAGCCAACTCTTCAGGTCAGGACTCAACGGTCCACTTGCATCTTAAGGATCCTGGACACTCCTTTGAAGACAGCAAAGTCTGCATATTAGCCAAAGAAGAGTGTTGTTTTGAATGTGGTGTTAAAGAGGCCATCTATGTCAAGCTAGAAAAACAATGTCTGAACAGAGGAAGTGGTCTAAGACATAATTTATCACCCATCTACAATGCAGTTCTGGATTCTTTCCATCAGAAAGCCAAACACAACCGCTGTAAATCGTGTGACACCAAGTGCCCAGAAAGGACCAAGACTTTAAGGGTGTCGTCAATCATGCCCCCACACTCCTAGCTGAGAACTCGCATGTGACACCTTGCTCATTAGCACACTATGGTCAATCTAGGCTTTATACACCAGCTCTCGGCCAGTCTGAAGAGGCCTTTTGGAGAAGAGGCGAAACGTCTTCAAGAAACCTCAGCAAGTCCAGTTGCCACTTCAAAAGAAACCACCAAACCAATTACCATGACCTGGATGACACAGATATCTGAGATTCACTGGACTCATATATTTAATGTAGGGCTGTCAGTGTTAACATGGTCATTATAGTGTGATTACGATCCATACACAACGCATTTCTTTTTTTTTTTTTTAAGTTGTGTTAATCACTAGCATCCCGGCCAACATTCCCAACTTTAAGAAGCTGTACCAAACTGAGTATTAAAGCTAGAGTGATGATCAAGATATTAAACTAGAAGACCTAAGGAATCCAGTAGTACCAACCATGTCATGCTAGCGTCTCAGATTGAGGGCTGAAAAATGCTCATAAGTTTAACTAAATTTTGGCAAGGACAAATGCCATGGTCATTTCACAGATGTCCCTTGACTTCTGACCTCAAGACACCTTAATGAAAATGGGTCCCATGGGTACTCACGAGTTACAGACATGCACACCCTAAGCTAGCTTAATGCAGTTTGGGGCAAAAACCAAGCAGTTTTTGACATGCACTATACATGTGGTATTTCTACCTATTATATTCAAATATTTCTGCATATTAGGCTCCCTAAACACTCTTAAAATATGACCACAAACAGCGTCATCTCACTATGTGTGTGTGTTGATATCATCATAGTGGCATCCCAGAAAATAAATAGCAGACAGTGGGATACCTAGAGCATAGTATGTAGACGTGTAAGTCCACTACAAACCGATAACGTGTGACGACTTTGGATGAGAATGCATTGGCGTGTCATATGGCTGCCCCAGCTATGATTTTGGCGTCAGTATCTAAGGCCAAAATCACTGGCAAAGTGGTGATATTTGAGGACTCTGGAATGAGAATGGGCTGGAAATATCTCCTGATCACTGACTAAAAATACCATATTATCGCACTGCCATTCATTCAGTTTATGCACCATGACAAAGCTCTTATCTCCATTACAGGCTCACTGAATGTTTCTCAGCAGCCATCAAGTGAAACGAGCTCTAGAATGAGGTGAATGGGAAAACCCCCTCCCGTTGGGAGGTCTGTGGGAGTCTTCTGTTCTGTTCTTTTTCCCATCCTGTCTCTGGGTTCCTCTGTGCCACAGCTTAATGCCCAGACTCTTGCTGGACCATTACCCAAATCCATCTCCTCACCATGGCATGTCAGGCCTTGCAGACAGCAGGTGCTCGCGCCTGAAAGCTGCATGTTGTTAAAGCCTTCACCACGGGGCAGAGGGGATTATGCACATTGCCAGAGAGGATGAAGAAAATGTTGACTGCTCTGTCCAGGACAAACTGCTGTCATTTTACTGTTATACATTTAATTTCATAAAGCCTTCTATGATAATCCCTCCTCTGCATGAGACTATCTTGAGTTTTTTTTTTACTTGGCACAAAGGAAGAACATCTACTTTTAGCTCTAACATCACTGCATCAAATACTTTGTGAGACATCTGCATCTTCATAGTGTCCTCAAAGCATTTTTTTTTCCTATATTTAGAGAGAGCAAAGATGCCAAGAGTACAAACAGATACTGCTGAAGTGACAGCTCTGTCAGCACAAGAGCAGGCGTAGGTTTTCTTTGCTCATACCTAACAAAACATAATTCAAACGATCCTCATTGAGCCACACAGAGAGTAAAGCGATTGAAGAAGCCAGTATTAAAAGACAATCTCATATAATCAAGCACCGATTTCAATCGCCATTTCTTCTCTGAGGAGGAAAAAAAAACATGTTCACAGTGCAATCAAAGCACAGTGCCATTGATGGAGAGAGCGTGGCCATTACTGTGTGTGCTGAACTGAGCCAAATTGGTTATTTCATTGTCACAATCTCACAGGCAGACAAGGGTGGTGTAATTTCTGAAAAATAACACACAAGCAATGAATGAATAAATGGTGAGCTTTTGTTATTTTGCGAGTGGTGTTAAACATTACATCATATACATATTCACTTCAAATTGTTTGTGAGCTTTACAGTGTAAATGCCTAAATAAATAACTAACTTTTGCTTTGGATCTTATTCACTGCCTTATGGGCCAACTAACTGACAGAAACATGAAAACAATATGACACCCATTAACAGCTGCCAAACCAGTCACAGAGACTTATGAATGTTCTTTATTTAAAGTTACATAGACAATAATGCATAGTCAACATTTATATATTCAACATGGCTACTTGTGTGTGACAGGGGTCACTGGAATTAAAGGTATAATTCACATGAATCTGCGGTTCATTTCAGCTCCATTGAGGGTTTCAGTGGCTCTCAGCTCATTGGTTTGACTTTTATGGCCTTCAATTACTCTTTGACTCTCTCTGGTCACTCTAATCACCATTGTTTTCAGACTAAAAAAAACAAAAAGCTACTAAATTATGTTGGGTTTTTTTTTAAATGTTGCACTGTGTAGTGGATGATGAGGGCAACTTTTGAAGAAGATATTCAAATGCCAGATACACTGCCAGACAGTGTCAGTTATAAGTGCTGCCAGTCACCCCATAATAAAAGAAGTTGGATCCTCCTCACAGGGTGGGCACCAGGGGCAGTGAATGGGTCAAACAAACCCTGGACGTTCATCCAGGAGCCTGCTGTTTTCATACTGAGTCAAACCATGATGTTTTTAAACTTTTTTTAAAAAAAAAAATAAATCTAACCACATCCTTTCATTGCCTAAATCTAACCTCATGCTTTTGTTGACTTCATCTAACCAGAGGCTTTTATTACCCAAACCTGCATTTGTTCCCAAAACCTAATTATTAATTTTTGTTGCTGAAACCTAACCACTGGCTTGTGTTGCATTGAAGTCTGGAAGTCTTTTAAAGACGCAGGAGGATACTTCATATGTAGACCTAAAAAGCTCTGACCAATTGGTGATATTTGACAAGTCGGGATAAGACTGTGTTGTTTACTGCATCAGTGTATCTATGTTCAGATGTACGTTACCTTTCAATGGGTTTTATGTTTTCCAAATTGTTTTTCCTCTAAGTCACATGTTCAGTGTATTTTTTTATCAGGGTCAAAATGTTGAAATCCCCCACCTGCAGCTTATCGCCTACTAATGTTGTACTCCTTGAAGCCTACTGCTCGCATTTAAATTTGCAGGCAAGATAGTTTTGTTGACATCTCAAAGTGACAGACAAAAGACATCTAAAATGTCCATCTACCCTTATTTAAGATTTCGACAGTGAAGATAACCCTTAATAATATCTTAAAATGTTAGCTAAGATCAAAGTGTTGGGGCAGAGGAACATTGGGATGACCCCATCTCCACCAGTCTGTCCCAATTTGATACCAGTTTAGGATGCTGGAACCAACAAAAAGAGGAAACCTTAATAACTAGTCAGAAATCACAGGAACACACTTACCATCAGTCTCTCTGCTCCCCACAGCGCAAGATAAGTTCGCAAAACACTTGTTTCTGAGGGAATTAACAGTTAAGTTCAGCCTCTGAGCATTTATTATTGCAACGTTAAACCAGAAATAATGTCATTTTTAGTGCACCAAAAATAAATATTGTTTTTGCTTTCATGTCTCATATTTAAATTAACCCTTTGAAACCTGAGCAAATTGGCTTGATTTCTGTCAAACACGTGAAGGAGGCAATGAGCAAAAAAAGACCTAAAAATTAGCAAGAAATTAGTAAAAAGTACAAGAAAATTACCTAAAAACCACAAACAAACAAATAGAACAAGGAAATGAACTGGTAAAAGTGCTTAAAAATAATCATTCTTTAATATCAATATAATCATATAATCAGTTTCTTCTTTTCCTCATAGCCTTTTTGTCATGTATAAATAGCTGTGAAAGGCGTCCAAAAGCAGCACAAGGAATGTCGCTCCAGGTTTCAAAGGGTTAAATGGATCTGAGATGAACTCCCATGAAGCCAGGCAGCTCCTGTGTGTTCTGCTCCATGTAGTAATCCTTTCTTTTTTCCCCTCTCTTTTAATTGTGCTTTTGCTGAGAGACATGGAGAAAGTAGATGATGTCAGGCCAGATTAGCATGATCCATTTGAAATTTGGATTCAGCTAATGAAAAGCTATACAGCGTCCCCCCTTTATTTCTCATAAACAGCTGGAAGCGGGGCGGGAGGGGACAGCCTCTATCAGCAATCCACCTGAGACCAGTGAAGAGGAAGAGGAGCAGGTAAGAGAGGGACAGAGAGCAGGCTGAAGACAGGGAAGATGACAGAAGAAAACATTTCCAATCACTGTAACCCTTTAAACCTGGATCGACATCACCTTTCACAAGTATTTAAACCGTTGAACCCTTAGCAAATAGGTGCCATTTCATTCAAAACATTGCAAGAAATTAGTGAATTTAGAAAATATTCCAAAATAACCTCAGTACAAATGTCCAGAATACTATATTCATAAATATACTTCATTTATAGAGGGCTTTTCAAACAAAGTTACAATGTACTTTACAGAAAAAATGGATAGACAGTGATTAAAAATAATAATAAAAGCAGTTAAAGTTAAAGTATCTGTTTGTGGCATGTTGATTGTGATGTGTTGGTAACATGGTATACTTGCGTGGATTGTTTTACATATAATACATATAATTTAATGATGATGATTTAATGATTAATTTGATTATTCACAATGCCTCAGTGTTTCAGATGCATTATCTTATCAAAATCTGAGAAATAGTTCCCTAAGATTAAATTATTATTGCCCAAACAAACATGAGAATTTTTAAATTTTTTGAAGTCACCTTTGCCGGCCTATTTTCCATGGTGACATGGGGACATTTAGAACAGTTTAAGGGTTGTGGTCAGGAGTTACACGTCCCAGCTGAGGACTGAGAAAGCAGGACAGTGTATATAAATGGCCAACCCAGATGTCTGGAAACAGAGCAAAACAACCTAAATCTGTACCAGCAGACATCCGGTGGTGGTGGTGGGGGGGGGGGGGTCGTCTAGACAGCGTCTCAAGCTGCACTGACGCACACCTCGAGCACTGTACTGCCTGGTTATTGTCCTTCAGACGACCTTTCACCTTCAGCATCCACGTACGTCTGCGTGACTGACAGCTGTCATCACGTCTCACATTTTCATCACAGCCTCCAGAGAAGCTGAACAAATTTGTAAACGAGACACTGATTGAGTGTGATGGTTAAATTGATCCTTCTCTGTTTGTTCTCCCACATGCGGAGAGGTCAGAGTGTGGGGCGGCCCAGGCCTGCAGGCACTCTGTGATGCTGGAGGACACTTCAGCCTCCTCCTGAACTCACGCCATCACTTCAAGGACAGCTGCCCCGCCGCACTGCCCACCAGCTGCTGGACACACACACACACACACACACACACACACACACACACACACACACACACACACACACACACACACTGTGCATGGAGTGCAGCTCCACAAAGCTTCAGCTAGAGTGGGCTGCAGAGTTGGTGCTTCAATGCTTCTGTTCACATATTGATCTGTCCTTGAAAAGGACGCTGTGTTTGAATGAGAGAAAAAAATTATAAAGTGCTTTGCCCATTAACATAGAAAAGCAATAAATAAAAGAGGTTCATTGACCCTTTCATACCTGGACTGACATTAGATTTTTTGTGCTGCTTTCAGACGCCTTTTACAAGCATTAAACCCTGAAATTATTTTTTATTGGTTTCTTAAAAGACAAAAAAAAAAAAAAATGGAAGAAAAGGCAATGAGCAACTTGACATAAGGTGCTCTGCAAACTGCAAGAAATTAGGAAAAGATGACAAGAAAATTACTTGTAAATCTTTTGTTTGTTTTTCAAAAGCATTGTAAAAGTGTCGATAAATGATGACTTCAGATTGAGAACAGGCTGAAAGTGCATCTAACATTTGGTGGCCATTATAAAATTGCTAAGGGGTATACATGCACTACACAGTATTCATTGCAACTTTATAATAGCCATCCAAATAATGTTTATAGATAGTCCCTGTGTCTATCACTAAAGCATTTACTGTCCATGATTTATTTTAAAGTGTTAATAAAAAGTGTTTCACACAGAATAATCGCATGCAAATCCATAATGTGAGTGTGGCCAGCGGTTAGCAGGTTAAACTAACCTGTACTCATTCATAGAAGTGCACAAATGTATGGGTGGGAAAACACATCCTCTGTATCCTCTGTATTGTATGCTTTCACCTAATAAATATTCTCTGCTTGTGTCAATCTTAACCCTTTACGCCTGGAGGGACAGCACTTTTCTTGCGCTGCTTTTTTTTGCTGATTATTCTACATTTTTTTAAAGTACTTTCCCCAGGTCATTTACATTTACTTTTAACTAACTAGCACTAACTTGCTTATTGCCTTGTTCCCATGTTTTTGAAAGAAATCAAGCTTAAAAAAGTGAGAATGGCAATGATACTAGATGTTTCACAAACTGCACGAAATGAGTCATTTTAGGAAATTATTTTTAAAAAGGTAGGAAAAATGTGTAGAAAAATATATATATACACAGTGTATATATATACAGTGTATATATATGTAATATACATATATATATAATTAACTCAATTATATATTTAAATTATGATACAAAATTGTTATAATTTTGTTAAAGCACCTTGTTCTGGTCATTTCCATGATTTTTATAACTTTTAAAACTTTTGGGTAATTTTCTCTTTCTTTGCACATTATCTTCTTCTTCTGAGGGTTGCAAATTATAGGCACTTTCCTTAATTTAGTATTGGTAAAATTAACAACTGATTAATCAATTAATCATTATTTGAAAGAAAAACATTAAAAACTTGCTTATTTCAAACAATAAAAACTGAGTTTTTTTCCTTAACCAAAACTCACAACAACATATTGCATATGCTTTGACGGCATTATCAATTAATCAATTACACATATTTGATTAAATAATACAACCCATTAACCGATCATCGATTCATTTTTATCATCCCTACTTCTTCACATGTTTTTGAAAGAAATCAAGAAAATTAGCTCAGGTTTTTCAAAAGGTTGAAGTGAGATGTGGTGGGATACTGAAACCTAAAATGCTATGTTACATCAAAAGCAGCATTACACAGGATTCTACATTACTGAGATATATTTGTATGTGTATAATGGGTTCCTAAGAGTTGTAGGAACTAATGAGAGTTGCAGGAAAAGACTGTCCTGAATGTTTCGATCTGTTTTTGGACTGTTATTTTTTCAGTACAGGGTTCTGGTTTGTGACATTACAGCTGCACGGTTAATAATGCCAGAGACAGTATTTCAGTAAAGTGCAGTAGTCGCGATATGCCGAGCTTCATAATAAATGCTTACATTATCAGTGGGAGTGCTGTAGATGGGGGTCAACCTGAGGTCACCAGCACTCATTTGACCTCTGAACTCAGTTCTGCCCTGTGCTCTCCAGAGCATTGCCTGGGCCAGTTGAACCATGTGTATGTTTCTCTTGTCACTGAATTAGCAGACAATCCCCCGCTCCTGCGTTCACGACTCACTGCACCGGTGGATTTTAACTGAACACTACATCACTCACACTGTCCAGCTCCCCGGAGACTGCCCGCTGAGTCAGCAGAGGGGATTTGGAGGGTTTGAAGATTAGGCAGCTTGTGACATCAGTGAGATTACTCAACACACCACACATACTGCTGTTTTTTCTTTGATATAGGAGGTTTTTTTCATGTAGCATAAATTGCTTGTAATGTTCCATCTTGTAAGTATATGTGATGCAATGTGTTCAGGTTTTTGAAAAACTACACCGAAAATAATACCAAACATTTGCAAAAGAAAAATCTGACAGACGAAGTCAATTATACATATTATACAAATCCAATGCGAGTCATTTCATGTTGAGTATCTGTCAATACCGAGTCCTGATTCGCTACTTTTATTTCAGATAACACAGCCGCACAGTGCACACTTTAACCCTTTGAATCCGGAATTGTCATCAGTTTTCTTGTTCCTTTCCCAAGCATTTAAACCTTGAAACAATGAGCAAATTTGAGTGATTACCTACAAAAACATGTGAAAAAAAGGTAACTTCGCATGAAATGTCACAAAAACTATGAAAAAAAATGTAATAGGTGACAAGAAAATAACCTTAATGATTAGCTAAAAAAGAGAGAGGGAATCATCAGGAAATTTTCAAATAACTAAGGAAAAATACCCCAAAAAAACATTTATAATTATAACTATCAGAAATTATTATTTAATTTTAGGACTCTTTTCATGTCATTTCCTGCTTTAATAATTTTACTTTTATTTTTGTTTTTGTTTAGCTAATTTTAGCTAATTTTCTTGTAACTTTTTACTAATTTCTTGCACATTTTGTGGTCTTTTTTTTTTTTTTAAAGTTGATCATTGCCTGCTTTCCATGTTTTTGAAAGAAATCTAGCCAATTTCAAGTTTCAGGGCATTAAGTAAGCTTCTTTAAGGTTATTGAAATCAATCCGATCCAAAGCCTGTGCCGTTATGAATAAATAAATAGCTTTGCAATGCATTTGCCATTTATATTATACATTTATATTATATTATTTAACCAATAAAATGAAAAAAACTCCTTTAATCCTTTTGACCTGTCTCAAGTGAATGCCTCTGTTCCTTTTAAGAAAGTGTTTTTACTTCAATGCAGTCTAAGTTCCCTGAATTAACTGTATTTCCTCGATTGTTTATTTTCATTGTCCTCTCATCTTTTATGTGGATTACACTTCATTAATACATAAGCCATGTTGACATTTTGCTGGCGGGGCTTTTATTGTACTTGGAGTGGTGAATGGGTTCGTAGTGTTATCTGCATTTTTCTCCTCTCTCCTCTGAACAGGGCCCAAAAACACCATGCCTTATATTTAAACACAAAACACGAGACTCTCACACAGAGCTGAAATGAAAACAGTGCTCATAATTTAGGTACATGACGTAAATAAAAAGTTTCATATTGTACTGCATTTTTGTTTATGATGTGCAGTGTTTTGTGGGGCTCAGCTGCTGCTCTGACACACACACACACGGAGCTCAATGGAGGGGAGACTGAGACAGGTGAGTGGATGAGTGCTGTTGGAGGCTGCACTCACACACACTTGCATGACAACTGACATAGGAAAAGGATTGGATCGGGCTCCACTAAATATTCCTGTTCCCAATCAGTCAAAAAATGCCTTGATCAACCCCTGATGTTTGAGATTGGACTGGGACATCCCTAATATATAGATATGGACGACATGAAAAAAAAAGTGAGACCAAATGTTTGCTGGTGCTGATTCAAAGGCCCTGTGTATGTCAGCATAACCAGCTGTAGGTGACCTCTCACTGAGTGACCCTGCTCACCGGCTGCTAATCTACTTTGACTGTCCTTGCTTCCCTGTAACCCTTGGATGGCGTCATGCTCCATTCACCAGCTGACCAAGCATGAAATGATTATTGGGCCCCAAACTGTGAGATCTGGTATTGTGCTGAGCCTCTGTGCTGGCAGGCCCGTTTGGTTGCTGGCATAAATCAGGTGAGGGGAGTGGAGCGGAAGGGACCATTATCCAGATGCCATCTATTTTTAGAAAGGGAGGGAGATGGATAGAGAGGAGATGAGATGGAGATGGAGACTAATTTGTACAGAAACACAGAATGATTGATATAGGGAAAATTAAGGTTATAAAAAAAAGGAAGATAGAACCAAGGAGTAAGAACGAGAAAAGAGGGGGATGTATATGGGGTTCAAAGGCTTAATGACTATTTGCACAGCTCATTGATCAGGAGGAATAACCTTTGCAAACTTGGCTCAGCTTGTGGAAAGCTATCCATATATCTGGCACTATAAAGGCTGCATTAGCATAGCTACCTTATCCAGCTGTATTACCTGCCTGCCATGGACATGCATCATCAGTCCGGGCCGCCTGCATCATCAGCCTGAGACAGATGCCTCCATCTATACTGCCATAGTACTTAGCAGCAGCTTTCAGCCGCAGAAATGGTCGCCTTCATCCCTGAGTGAGGACAGTCTCATAGCACAGTAATACCATACAGCAGATCTGTCATAGTTCTGCATTACTGGTCACCTGCTCACATCTGCCTCAGTAATTTACGAATTTGCCCTCATTTGTTTCCCATTTCCCAACATCAGTCACGCCCACCCCATCAAGGAAACTCCGTTCACCTGTTCCTGATTACACACAGCCAGAATGCATACCCAGTCCGCTCTCATTCCAAATTGGTCAAAAGTGCTGCGTTGACAGTGCTTTTGGCAGAAGAAGGCATCATCAAAAGGCAGCTTTTAGTTAGTTAATGTTGTGTAATGTTGTTATGATATTTTGATTACTGATCAGGTGTGTTGTCATGAGATTTTTTTCCAATTCTTAAAGTGTTACTTGACTTTTCCACTGCAATGCTGTTTCAGTCCTACAGTAAATTTGACCTTCATATAATGAGGTTTCCTTTCACTGAACACCGAGCTGTGCCATCGTTCAGATTTAGCTTAGTTGGACTATCTGGCATGCCATCAGGTGCTATAACAGAGCAGGTGCTGCTGTCTCAGAGCTGTGATTGTGTTTTCAACATGGTATTTCCTCACAGCTCCCCTACCCAGTCCTCTCTTTCTGAGCTGCTGGACCTCTCCATGCTTGTCTGATTAAAGCTGACATGCTGTTGCCATATTCTTTCCCATTATAATACATAAACCAAACCTAATAAAACAAAATAATAAGGGCTTATTCATCAGGGAGGGTTTGAGGCCTAAAAACAGGTGAGAATAAACAAATAAATAAAAAGGAGATGTTAATAAAGACATGCAGACAATTTGCATGAAAGCAAATTGTATTCATATCCATCAACTATGAATTCCAGATGTGAATATTTCAGTATTCTTCTCATAAAAACTAGAGTTGCATGCTGGTAAGGATAAAAAAAAAAAAGACACAGCATAAGCATGTAAAGATAAAAAAAAAAGTTAACATTGACTTTTAGTTTTAGCACTCTGCTCACCTGAATGGGGATGAAATGATTCAAAATCACAGATATTAAACATTTTACACGGTTTACACAGTTACACAGGCACTTAAAAAAAGAGGGTAAAACAATGTACTGAATGTGTGATTATATTCAGGATATTTCTGGTCATAATTTAATTTAAAAGTCCAAATAGAAAATTTATAAAGATAAATGAAAAAAGTGTATTACAGTCAACACACTACTAGGAATAATCAGACCATAATTAAACTTGAAGTGCAGGTAAAGTAAATTCAGAGATTTGTTTCAAAACACATTCTAAATGTCTGAAACTGATTATTGAAAACACGTTACAAAGACTCTTTACTATATTGTACTGAATTGTGGAGTTAGAAGGTTGACTATTTTTTCACCATTTTCCTGTTTAAAGATTTTTTGGGCGGGCCTAAAACCATAGCTCGATGATGCACTGGAGCTATACTCAGCATAACCCCGCCCCTGAAAATGTAGCAGTATAAAAACGAGAAGCATCATTATCACAGTCCTGCAATTGGGTGTGGGCCTCCGCTCCTCCAGTGGACACACCCCCAGCATTTCAGATCAGAGAATACTGTGCATTTTTTCATGATTTTGAGACCTTCTTTTACATACTTTTTGTGGCAATTCAGATTTGGTCAGGTGTTTAATAACACATTTTCCGTGATGTGACAAAAACAGAACACATTTTAATTTTCACTTGACCCAGACTTTGAACAGAAAAAGGAAATTGAAAACGCAGATTTAAAATGTGAAATGATCATTCAAAAAAGTAGCAACAATTAAAAGAAATAAGATTTCAGTTTGAGCAGTTCCATTGTCACTTTTGCATTGTAAATTTCACTTTTTGTATCGTGTCTTAAAATTTTCAATTTTTTTTTGTAAGATGCACAGATTCAAAGTGTTCCACTGGCGATCTGTGGATAGAAAAGACAGAGGCAGAATATTTCATCTTGTGTATCCAGAGGAAAAGAATTGCATCATGGTGCTGTGTGTCAAGGTGCTGCACACTGTATTTGAAGATATTTTTGTATTTCTGTGCACTCATTATGTTTTATTTACCCCCCAAGTCCAAGCAAGCAGCTGCAGGGAATTGTGTTGGGGCTACATGGTACCTGATGTGTTGAGCTTTGGGAATCCCTGTGTGGCAGGCCTTTCTGATATTATAGCCGATCAGTACCCGATATCATCTGCTTTAATCCATTATAATTTCAGTTGCACTCTGAGACCCAGCAGCGGAGTTGTGAGTCCTCATTAGCGTAAATAATATCCAGCTGGCCCCTCTCCATGCCTACCAACGAGCCGGAGGCCTATTGACGTGAAAAAAGGTACTGCTGCTTTTGACTTGGTGCCAGACAGCAGAGAGGGAGGGGGAAGGTGGTGAATGTGGGCAAGAAAAGGGGTCATTTAAAGGCCTGAATGCCTCTGAAGAATAAAAATGAAAGAGTGTATGGAGTGTGCGAATACCGAACAGGTTCTCATCCCAACTTATCAAATATTGCTGCCTAGCAGTGGACTTCTGCATCAACATATTACATTGTCGGTATCCTTCTGCGTCTGTTGGTCACGTTCCGGAGTGACATGACTGTGATGTCAACACAAGCACATGGTGGGATGGCACTTTAGGCAACTCAACCATATGGCAATCACTGCCAAAATGTCAATAAACAAACGCTGGTACGGATACTTAGATTTAGAAAAAATACATCACGTACAGAATCTCTCATGAAAGTTCAGGGTTTGTTGGACCCATCCAGCTCCCACCTTATAGGTGCCTTCTCACTCCTTAAATTACATCATTACCAGCAGCATCTCAACCCGATGCTGTTTTGTGGCATATCATGTGCATGCAACAGGTTCCATCCAGCTGCATTCTCTGCTGATGCCGTCCACGGGATTAACATGTGGATGTGAAAGGTAGCTTTTGGCGCCAGGATCCTCCACCAAAAACATTGTCAAAGTGGCAGTATTTGACAACTTGAGAATGAGAACAGTCTGCACATTCAGGGCTCTAGCTCACGCTCGGCGCAAGGCGGCGCACAGAGCAGTGCGAGTGTTGTTGCTAGTGTCAGACCAGCACAGTTGTCATTTTCATGCCAGTGATCATGTCCTTTAAATAACAAATGTACCTGCACCCATCTGTCCGCCCCTGGGCGTGTCAGTCTTAAATTGAGGTCTGGTCAGGCGCATTGCTGGCAGATTGCTATTTTGAGGCAACAGAAAGCGAATGTGCCATTGACCAAATAAAAGCTGGTCTGAAGTCAAAGGCACAGTCTGTTTCCTGTTATTTAAAGAGCAGATTATTCAGATAGCAAGATGTGCCTGCATGTGGCTCAGATGTTTGGATAACTCAGGCAGAACATTACAATGTTACATACGGCCCTCAAAGTCAAAGCATTCTTTGTCGCATGTTGTGTGTTGCACAACATTGATGCGATGTATCTTGGACATAAATGAGGACACATTACAGAACACACAAAGGCGTGAGGCTGAACTTCTTGTGCCATTGCCAGTTAATCCAAATAGGCCTGAAGCAATACACGAAAGATCAGCTGGCCCCTACCGTTTCTGCTTGATTTTTACGCTGAGCGGCGACCTTTGTTTACCCCTTTTTCTCACATCATTGTAGACTTTTCTGTACTGTAAAGCCACTCTGGAGGTTCCAAAAATTGATTGAACCTGCACCACCACATCCTCTCATGCCTGCTTTACCTCTGCTGTTTTTGGTGGTATATATACAGTTTTTCTATATATATACCACCAAAAACAGCAGTTTATATATATCATACTATCTGATGGTGTATCATAACACCGTGAATAGGTCTGTGCAGCTGCGACATATACAGCTGCAAAAGGTGGCTTTTGACTTTGAGATTTTACACCGAGATCCCTGTGAAAGCGTCAGTACCGGTACCATCCACAAACATGGACATCTATAAAGCAGCAGCCATCGGTGTGAGACAAAGGACTAAATTACAGAGCATAAGTTGAAGGAGCAGATGGATCACAGTTGTACCTTGTATAATTCCATGTGACAAATAAGCTTTTGACTGATTGACTGATTGATTTATCATTGACTGACTGATATATATAGTTTATAACCTCAATGCCAGTAACTAGACTTTTTTCTCCAACTTTCTTCATCTTGCGTCAATGATGACGGGCTTGTGTTTTGCTTGAGTTAGTGGAAAAAACGGTTGCTAACCCTGACAGAGGCACAGTCAGTGCTCTACCTGTCCTTCTACACAACTACACTGTTGACTCATCCCTGATGAATATTCATTCTTCATGGATATCTGTGTGTTTGTGCTGATGGAGGCTTTTCCAGGAGGGTCTCTGCTGATGTCAAGGTTGTTGGCATTGTGCTGGCTAGATGTACAGATACATACACTCAGTCTGTTAGTGCTGCTGGCTCCGCTTGCACCACATCATGAGAGAATGGACGAGACGAGCATGAGAGGACTCCTGAGCGAGGGCAAGTATGCACCTCTGAATGTGGCACTGGTGACTCCTTGAAGGGAATTGCAATAACCACATCATACCTTATGTGAAGTCTAAACGGGATGTTTTGCTGTAATTACACCAATATTTCCCCGAAATGGCCTCGGGGGGTTGTTGTTTGCATAATCCTGTTTGATCTTGCAGAAATTGAAATTGCAGTAGTGCGGAAGGACAGTGCAACAGATGTAGACATGGACACCAACATTTTTGGCCATGATATGGATGCAAACACTTTTGACCGTGTGGATGCAGACATTTATGACCCTCCTCAGTGCAGTAGCTCAGATTCGTCTGAATCTGACGATAAAGGTGTTGACCCATGCAGCCTTCGAGACAGTATCTGAATGTTGGTCATTGCTCTTACAGTACTTTTAACTATATTGAGATTTTACCACCCTGACTTACCAAAAGATGCAAGAACTATTCTAAAGACTAACACTCAGTACACTATTCAGAACATGGTTGGGGGCAGTATCACTATTTTGGCATATTCTCTTCTATCAAAAGACATTGTCTCAGATCATTGACTCACTTGCTGATTGTTTTACCATGAAGTTGCAGATAAATATTGATGCGTTACCCCTGTTTAAGAGCCTATTTTAGGACTGTTGGTCAGTGTTACAATTAAAGAGCCTGTCATTATTAATTTGTTTTGTGGGCCCAACAAACCAAGATCAGCTGATGAATTTCTAAAGGATTTTGTTGTAATGGAAAACTGCTTTTTCTGAATATTGACTCTGTCATAAGTGATGCACCTGCAAAAGCATTTATAAAGAACATAAAGCCACATAATGGATATTATGGTTGTGACAAATGTGTGCAGCGAGGACTGTACGTGAACAGACGAATGACTTTTCCTTTCACTGATAGCATGCTGAGGACTGATGAATCTTTTGCACAGCAGGTTCACAAGGAGCATCAACATGGGTCAAATCCTTTTCATGGCTCAAATGTTGGCATGGTGTCACAGTTTCCAATGGACTATATGCATTTGGTTTGTTTGGGTGTTGTTAGAAAGTTGTTTCTAATGTGGCTCAGAGGTCCTGTCAATGTTCGGTTACCTGCAAATGTTGTAAATCAAATGTCTGATCATATAAAAGAGCTGCGACATCATATTCCTTTGGAATTTGCATGGAAACCACGATCATTTAGAGACATAGACCAATGGAAGGCCACTGAATTTAGACAATTTCTATTGTATACTGCCCTGTCTTTCTGTCTTCATATTTGGCAACTAATATGTATAACAACTTCATGTTGTTGTCCACTGCCATTGCTATTTGAATCGATGCAGACCTCTCATTGTCCTACTGTCAATATTCTCAGACACTTTTTAAACTTTTGTATCACATTTTGGTGAGATAAATGGCAAAGATGCTATGGTGTATAATGTGCATAGTTCATCTTCCAATGGATGTACAGCAGTTTGGTTGTCTGGATCGCATTTCAGCATTTCCCTATGAAAACCACCTCCAAAAGATAAAGTGACTAGTTAGAAAACCAAATAGCCCTTTTGCTCAGATCATTTGAAGACTGTCTAAACAAACTAATTTTGGGTCTTCTGGTGCAAGTACTGTTTGGGCGTTTGATGTGGCATCAAGCTCTTTAAAGAAACAACACTTTGATGGACTAATTCCTGATGGACTTAATGGACATTACAGTCAGATACTTACATTTTGAAAATGAAAATCTCAATAACATCTTTTTCATTGGAGATGATGTTTGTGTGATTAACAACATTGTTAAGTGTACTGATGGAGCATACATTGTATACAAGGTCTTCTCAGAAAGGTCGCTCTTTTTTGAATACCCATTCAAGTCTGACTTCCTAAATATATTCTGTGTCTCTTGAGCATCAGGCCAAAACAAGTATGCAAATGTGTCAGATGTTACAAAAAAGTGCATAGCTCTACCTCACAGGGGAGGTTTTGTGGTCATGCCTTTACTGCTTACATTGAAACAGTAATTAACAGTGTTCTGTGTGATCTTCATATTTGATGGCATGTAAGCAGTCTGTGGTCAAGGATTTGCAAGAACAACCCGTGTCAGTGTATATATACATTTGTTTGAAATGGCAGAACAATTACACTTATGCTCACTTGTGATGTTATTAGTGTTAGCTGGCATCCAGAATTTGATGTTGTGTATCAATGGAATGTGCTCTCTTGCTGTCTTATTTTCCTCTAACGATTTCCTTCAATTAAAGGATGTTTCATGTGGTACAGTTTTTAGATGAGCAGAAGTCTGTGTCTGTGGTGCCACAGACACAAAGCTACAAGATTAGCAGAGCAGCCAAGCCAACACTGGACCAAACATGATGTAAGAGAGTCAAAGACATGTCGTAAATATTTTTTTCTTTTTTTTTTATTTGATTAGTTTACATAAATATAAAACATATGCATTTACATGAGATATACATGCATGCATGCAGTAATAAGAGGCATGCTCATGTGGAGAGAAACAAATTGGTCATGGTCCTTAATATGTTAATACTGTAAGATGTTTTTTTTTTTAGATGATTATGTCAGCTTGGGGGATGATGAAGAAAGAACATCTGAGCTTGACACTGATCATGGCGAGGAGGAGGCAGTACAACAATTTAAGAGGAAACGTAAACCAATGTAAGTCTGTATAGCAGTCAGATTTATTATCAAAATTAGACATGTTCTTAGGCATTAACACATAATTTGTCTGCATAAATAGCCACTGCTTAGGTGAAACAGATTCTGAAAATGATAAGGAAGAGGTTCCTCAAAACAACCAGGCCCAATTACGACAGCCTCCAAAATCCAAGTTGAGTTAAACTCAGCAGTCCTCTGCGCCACCAGTGCCATCTGCTTACAGATGTTCACTTGATGATTCATCACTATCACCCCCTGTGTCATCTCTTTGCAGGTTGTCATCACTTAATGATTCAGTACCATCACTAATGCCACCAGTATCATCTCCTCAGGCATCATCACCAAGGTAAATGAAAGATGACTATTGTTTATGTGTATTGATATATTGTTACAAAAAACATAGAGATTTATAAGTGTGAGTCAATTATTCTTTTAACTTACTGGTTCTTCATATCTCTTTTTTCTTTAAACCCCATATCAAGATGCCCAGTTTCACCATCTCATCGCTTTTCTTTAAGCACCATTCCCACTTCTCATCAATCATCACGCTCTATGTCATCTCCTCATCGGTCATCAACACGCCCAGGGTCATCTCTGCGTCGGTCATTAACACGCCCAGGGTCATCTCCTCATCGGTCATCAACACGCCCAGGGTCATCTCCTCATCGGTCATTGCTAGGCTCACTGCCATCTCGTCGTCGGTCATCAGCACGCCCAGGGTCATCTCCTCATCGGTCATGGGCATGCCCAGGGTCATCTCCTCGCCGGTCATCAGCAAGCCCAGGGTCATCTCCTCATCGGTCATCAGCACGCCCAGGGTCATCTCCTCATCGGTCATCGGCACGCCAAGGGTCATCTCCTCTTCGGTCACTGGCACGCCCAGGGTCATCTCCTCATTGGTCATCGGCAAGCCCAGGGTCATGTCCTCATTGGTCAACGCCAAGTTCACTACCATCCCCTCGTAGGTCATCAGCACACCCAGTGTCATCACCATATTGGTCATCAACACGCCCAGGGTCATCTCATCAGTCATCGAAATGCCCAGGGTCATCTCCTCATCAGTCATCAACACGCCCAGGTACATCTTCTTGTCGGTCATCAAAACACCAAGGGTCATTTCCTCGTTGGCCGTCATCATCGTCATGCCCAGTGCCGTCTTCTCAGCCCTCTTCAGTCTCTGCATCGCACTCACAGTCTTTGTTGTGGTCTCAAGACACTGCTGAACTATTCAGGCCATCTTTAGAGTGGGGCGATCAGGAATAGAGCAAATACCTGGCTCTGGTAAGTGTCCACAACTGCAACTAACTGTTCACGCTTTTATGGAAAAGTCAAGTTCCATCTCACAATGTCTCTGAATTCACCTTTAGCTGTTTACTTGAACAGTTTATGATGGTACATGTTGTGTCACTGTAATGCTTGACCTTTTCTCTGTTATGTTTGGTTCAGGAAATATGATGCAAAAATACATAATTAAAATACATAAAAATGAAAAGTTACCAAAGCAACCACAAAGCATTTCTATGATGGCTCCATATCTGAAAATGTTCAGGCCCCCAAACTGTGCAACTGTACCAAGTTTCATGCTTTTATAAAAAAGAAAGAGTTACCTAAAATTTTGCACATAGCATCTGGAGTAAGCAGTGTTGTCCACTGTGGACTGTGTCCCGTATGTTGCTTGCATTAATTTTCTGTGAATGTTGTTTGTATAGGTGCTGTACGCAAAAGTCATGTGGCAAAGCAAGCATCAGACATTGAGATCAACAAACACGTAATCAGATGGCTCAACTTGGCATCTGACCGAGGAGGTTGTCGTAGGGACCGTATGATGTGAATGCAGGTAACATTTGAAGCAACTTGAATGATCCTACCATTCAAAGAAAAGCCCCTCAAAATGCACAAGCAGACACATGAAAGAGACAACCATGAGGAATGACTTACTCTCAGCAAGAATATGAACATTAAATTTGCTGACCTTAAACATAGAAATAAGCTCTTCCTGTTGAGGTTATACTGTCAGCTATGCAGCTGTTTGGAAAATGCTCAACAGCCACCCACTGTGCAAGCAGCAATTTTTGGATATTTTGCCAGCTATGGTGTCATAATCAGTTACCAGAGATGTGAATGCTTGTCGTGCACGGTCAAATTGCTGCTGACACACTGACAACTTATCTACCAGCACAAACAACAATTTTATCACATCTCTGCCCCTCCCAAGTACTCCTTTTTAGCAATGGCTCCCTCCCTGTAATTACAAGGTGATTAGAAAGTACACTGTGTCATTTAAAGTCAGTATAATCACATTGATCACTGCTCCTCTGTGTTTGATACCCTCCATTTCACCCAAACCAGCAGCCCCTTACGTATACTCAATCAAGGTGGAGTTGTTACACTTCATGTCTCAGCATTTCTAAACATAATACACTTTAACACTCCAGAATGTTTTATTTTAATAACTTTTGGCAGCCTTTAATAAAGTAATAAATCATAATTTTTGTGGAGGCAGTGAATCTGACAGTGTCATCTATCAATGCACACACTCCAACCATAAAATAAGTTATATGTATGTGAGTGAGGCAGCCGTTTCCAGCGTCTATGGATGCTATTTCAGACTGCGGTGTGAACAGCTGTAGCTACTGCATGTACACTGATAGATTGCTGATTTAAATTGAGCTGTCAACAAAGCTCTTAATAATAATGTACAATAAATGGGTGCAAACTTTTCAGCCCAATTTTATTTGGATGTTGTGAAAAAGTGCCGCTTTGACAGCACTTTAAGTTTGTGATACCAAAAGGCACCTTTTGCATGCCCACAAAACAACACTGGATGGTGTCTGGTGAAAAAGAACCAGTCGCAGTGTTATCATACGGCGGTAAATGGAAGGACAGCACCTGCTGTGTCTGCATGATATGCATGCAGGTGGTGTCACGTGGGAACACAGCAAGATGGAACCTGTCATGTGCCCATGAAACGCAGCAGCATGGCGCCATCTTGTAACGCTGCCAACAATGTAATAGTATGAGGAGTGCAAGGGTGCCAAAAGGGAAAGCAGTAGAGGAAGTGGATGAGTCCCACAAACCATGGACTTTAATGTGGGAGTCAGGTGTTTGTGTTACACCATCCGGATGACAACGACATTAATGGTGTAAAAATTGTCGTTTATTAACGTCACCGGCAGGACAGAGCAGTACATACAAGCTGTAGCAGCACCTGGTATGCACAAACAACTACACTGAACATGGGCCAGACAGAACAATGTATATATTTATTTTTTTACACTTTACCATGTGCCTCCTTTCCCTAATCCTAACTATCTGTTGCAGCATGTGTGTTCGTTGATTTCCCGCCATGTGCTTTTGTTGCCTAAACATAACCACGTGCAGCGTCATCCCACCATGTGCTTGTGTTGACACTCAGGTAGCGGCATCTTGTAAAGTAAAGAGCAGATGAAGAAGGGTACCTAAAACGTATTGAGTAGATGCAAAAGTCCACTGCAAAGCAGCAACATGTGATGGAATGAGAACGTGTTGAACTTTCACCAGAGATAAAATAACGTATTCTTCCCCAAATTATTCTCCCCCAAATTCTTCCCCCAGATGAATTTTAAGCACTTGCAAATTTACAGATAATATATTTAGAGGAGTAAAGTGGCCAGCTCTCACCAAAGTTTAGTGAAATGAGGCTGGGATTTTAGAATGCGAAGTATAAACTCTGTGTTTACAAAAAGGGAAACACATTTTCCCTTCACTAATGGATTATGTGAAGCTGAACTCATACAGTCGTTTGACACTTAGCACTTACTACAGAAAGTGAAGAGATGATTTTCACTTCACTGATGCAAGTACACATTTCATGATTAAATGGGGCTCAGTTTCTACCCTCTGACTACTTGTCTAACCTTAGCCCTTTAGATGTAGCGAGATACTTCAGTTAAAATGATGAAAATACTCGTATGTGCAGCCTGTTCTTATTCCAAAGTCATTAATCACTGCCCTTTTTGTCAGCCTTTTTGACGTGAGATTCTGACGCCAAAAGCCGCCTTTTGCATCTGCATGATTCACTCCCAGATGACATCAGCTGTGAACATGGCTGGACAGAACTGGTTGTCGTGTTATTATACGCTACCGCTGTGATGTTTCCGAATAATCAGTGCCAGCACGTGTGTTTATTGATGTTCCAGCATTGGTTACCATGTGCTTTTGTTGCCTAAACATAAACACATGATAATAATCACTCCATGTGCTTGTGTTTACATCACAATAGTAGCATCCCCAAACATAAAAAGCAGATGCAGAAGAATACCTGTAGCGTAATATGCAGGCGCAGAACTCCACTGCAAAGCTGCAATATATGAAGGCTTTGGATGAAGCATGTTTGTATGTGACAAATGCTCAGTTGTTGATGTGCTTAAAAATAGTAGCACTGGCACAAAACCCCAGCTTAACTTTAGCAACATCTGGATTTAGCTACCTGAATTAGAAAAAGCTGGCTGTTCTGGTGTCTTTTGAAGATGTAAACTCTGGCTTGTCATGTTCTGATCAGCAACGTGCAGTTGTAATAATCCACACGTTATTCCTGATTTTCCTCTTTGCTGCCGATCCCCCTTTGTTTTCTCTCCGGTAGTCTCTCACTTTCATTTATTTCTTCTTTCTTCCTCTCTACTCTTCCCCCTTCGGTGATTATGAAAATATAAACCAATGTCCGGCTCTGACTCCACTCCTGCTCATCCTTTACTCCCCAGGCAACTGCAAAGCACATATCACACATGTTCAACGACAACCTTGTATATTCTTTTTCCAAGCTGTCAACTCATACGGAAGGACAGGTTTGATGTTACAATTCAATGGCTCTATATTTATATGAGAAGAAAACAGCGGGTGAAAGTCCAGGGTTTGTTAGACTCATTCACCTCTCCTCCTGCCAGCCTTAAAGGGACTCGTGACTCTTTATATTTCATAGTTAACAGCAAAGTTTCAACTTGGTGCTGTCCGGCAGCGTATTATACAGTTGTGACAGGTTCCCTCCGGCTGCACTGTCAACTGACGCTATGAATCTGCATGTCATGCTGCACCAGGTGCCATCCAGCCATGTTGCAAACTGACGCCATGAAATATGGCTAGACCAGGCTGTTTGCGGTTGGTATCTTACACCAAAATCACTGACAAAGCAGCAATATATGACAGCTTAAAAAGAAGAGCGCCCAGATTGCTTCACCAAACAGGTGTGACTAAAATGAATTGTCTTTGTCACCAGCAGCAGCAGCATTATTTAGTGAACAGACTGTCGTTGCCAGCTACTGTAGAACACAGCTAAATAAACTAAAATGCATTCTGAGAAGTGAACAAATAAATGATGAAACAAAAGCAGTTGTATTTTGTATATTTCTTATGAAGTAATAAAAGAGAGAGAAAAAAAGGGTTTTACAGAGTCAATCTATTTCAGCTGAAAGGACAGAACTCAGACACCTAGAGTGTACATACATATTTATACTTGCAAACACAGTGTTAGGAAAATCATGGAGGTTTCCTCCACTGAGACAAGGTGTACTGGAATAAGGAACATTTGTCTCCTCTTCCCAGCAACATCAAGTTTCCTCACACACAAATGAAACTTCCAAGGACAGTTGGTCACATGATTAGCACAAGTTCACGTGAGTTAACTTGGTCAATCAAAAGTTAATATAAGATGATGAAGGTGAATGTATAAGGTAAATATAAGGTGATTAATTTGAATATATAAGGTAAAGGGCAATTCTTGTCTCGACAGTGGTCTGTGAAGAATTACAGTATATATCAAAGATTAAATTGCTGACATGTAAAAACAAATGTTAAATAAAATGCCATCATGATGGTATAAAGGCTAGAATCATTATAAATGGTAGTGATGAACACAACCACCTGCGTAGCCACAGATGTGCCATGTCACTTGAGAAAGCAGCTGGACAGAACCAGTTTTGTGTGCATGAATCGCTAAAGGACAACATCAGGTAATAACGCTGCCGGTAACCACGTACTACAAGGTGGACAAGTGTGGTGGGTGAGCAGGTGGATGGGTCTCACAAACAACCAACTGTTGTGCATAAGTCTGGAGTTCACTTCCAATGTGGAAGTAAGGTTATTTTTCTACACCTTACTATGTGCCTCTTTTGCCTAAACTGAACCATCCATGACTTTGTTGTCTAATCTCAACCATCATGACGGACCGTGTTGGTTGCCATGTGCAGTTCTGTAAAGGACTGTAATGCGTCCTCCAACCATGTGAATTTGTTGACATCCCGGTAACAGCATCCCAGAGCGTAAACAGCTGACACAGAAGGATACCTATGATGTCAAAACAAGATGCAGAAGGTCACTGACAGAGCGGCACCCTGTGACGAGTTGAAATAAGAACGTACTGGACAGCCCCACCGCTGGCTGGTGGTTGACTTCAAGCTGCTATAGCCACTGACCATTTGTGGTCTGATAAATACAGCGGGGCAACGATTAATTAAGGGAATGAACAACTCTACAATGAAACATAATGAAATAAGTCAATGTGTGGGAAACAGGAATAGGTCTGCTGGTGGGAGGGGCTTATGGCAGAAAGTGTAAAGCTGCAGGAGGAGGGTGTATTTTATTTGTCATTTCTAATTTTTTCTTGGCTTCATATTAATGTGTATTTTCAGAAATATTTAAATGTTTAAAAAAGGGGGGGAAAAAAATAAACATACATTTGATGGCCTCCTTGCAATAACACTGTGGAGCCTCAAGGGGTTGCTGACCCTCTGTTGAAGACTCATGGATTAGAATAAAAGATTCAGTGGCCTCATTTCTGAATTATTATCAAATTTGATTTCTTCTCTCCCAAAAATTTCCACTCTTTTTCCTATTGCATTCATGCATTCCCAGGCGCTATATGCCCTACTTTACAGTGCTGCTGAAGAGCCTCATTAGTGAAATTAGACTTAATTAGCTCCCCATCCAGTCCTTTCATCAAAGCAGCCTTCCCTCAATTTGGTAAAATTCCCCTCCACTCCACAGAAAAGTTTCTGACATTTCCAACATCTGTGCAGCTCTGCAATCAAGACTGCCTCCTCTGCAGCACCGGAGCGGGAAGGGGCGGAAAACAGCAACAAAAACCCAAACAGAGAAACTGGGACAGAGCAGGAGAGCAGACAGACAGGCACGCAGGGAGACATTAGTCCCATATCTGGCGTTTGAAAAGCTCTGATGAAATGATTGCTGACATACAAGCAGGAGTCATCTGGGAATGTTTTTGATTTTACAGCTTCTGTCAGAAGTCAGGCAAATAAAATGGCTCAGTGATGCAATGAGAGAGTGATGAGAAGCTTCTTCTCAAACCTTTACTGCTGAGCTGCATCATAACTATGAGCTCACACCACAATTAATCCATCCTTTTTGGATATCCAGCCAGTTCTCAAGCCGAACTAGTCAAATATCACCACCCTGTCAGTGTTTTCAGTGTATGAGTGTGATGCCTAAAGTCACGGTCCGAGTCCAACTAGAATGCAGCTGGACGGCATCAGATGAGAACACGCTCGGACCAGTGGCGTTGTCATCCCATTATATGCAGGGACAGCTGCTAGTGTGGTTACTTTCATCAGTACAGTGCTGACCACTCACCCAAGTGACTTTGCAGTCTAGCTTTTAAATGTTACAAAAATGCTACTTGTGTTGTAGACACCCAGTATGTTCACTATCGTTATAACTTTTGTGTGACCGGACCAGCCCGTTATCATTCAGAACTCACAAAATAACGCAGCTTTGGTAGTCCTTTTGGCACAACAGGTGGGTGGGAGGGTACCACTGACAACGGACTTTCATGTGGGAATCCAGTGTTTGCTTCTGAGAATGAGAGAGAGAGAATGAGATGTTTTTTTCTGCACTTTACCATCCCTAATCCGAACCATCCGTGCCAGCATGGGCTTTTGTTAACATCCTGACATTGGTTGCTATGTGCTGGTGTTGCCTAAACATAATCACATGCAGTGTAATCCCACCATGTTGTTATGTTACCTAAATTGCGATAAATAGATGCGAAAGTCCACTGCAAGGGGCAACATGTGACAACTCAAGATGAGAAGATGTTTACTTTTATCATCAGAGTGTAGACGGCTCACCCACAATTCACTTTGTTTAGCTTATAAATGTTGCAAAAATGCTTATTATGCACTAAATACCTTATATAATACCCCATCGGTATGACCTTAGTGTAAATAAACAGTAGTATAAACAGACACGCAAAGCTTTAATTATCTTTCTCTTCCCTAAAGCCTCCTTACTGGTTTAAGATGCATAACCACAGTAACCTTATAGGTGCAATCTGTTTTACACATTAATGAATAGAGTCTTATTGAAATAACCCAGATTAGGAATAGCAGCGTGTTCTCACTGATGTTTATTTATTTGTTGGGGAGGGGGGTATAGAAACAGAGCACCAGAGGTAAATGGGAACAAAGATGTTACACACAATGAAAGAGTTAAAATAAAAGTAGAAAGTAGGTGGGAGGGCAATAGATGTTTCAGACAACAGTGGAGGAATTAGAAAAGGAGAGAGAGGAAGAAGGGAAAGATAGATTTGCATTCACAAAAAGAAATCAGAGAGAGTGAGAGAGAGAGCATCTCTTGATATATTCTGCATTCACTCCCATGAATACTGTCAGCCATGACAGATAGACATGCCCCTTCAAAAGCTTCTCCACAGCTACAGTAAGTCAGCCCGTAGTTTCTTCCCCATTATCACAGGCTGCCACTCACATGGACAAAAGATACTTTACCAACCAAAAAGATGCAACCGTGCATTATAAAGATAATCGCTGATGTCTTGAAGACTTTGCATTTTCCTGAGTTTTTAATTAGCTGTATGTTTCTGTCACAGTCTGGCATCTGACGGTGTATGTCTTGCATCATTTTTGTTAGAATGAGATGTTAAGCACATTAATGTACTGTAAGGTAATACTTCAGTGTGGCTTTGCTTCAGTAAACTTAAGTCTAACAGTGCTAAGAGTGCAATATCTGCAGGCTGTAAATGATGATACATCAAATCCATGACACCAGCTCATGGGGCACATCCCCATAGCAACCTTTGCAGTGAGGGGTCACCAACAAAGGACTCTAGAGCAGAACTGCCAGCACATCAGAACCACACACACAGAACAGCAGTCCATTTCCTCCCAAAAACCGACCCACAAACGCCGTCACAGAAGCAGAACCACACACTGTTATCTCAACTCGTTAAATATGGCCGCTTGGTCAGCAGACTTCACAACTACCTATGACAGGCTTTCCTCCTGTGACTGTTGTTGACTATTTGGGACACCAAGTGAATTTACACCTGATTAAATGCATTGTGTCTTTACAAAACACATTTCCATTTTGACAGGAAATGTACAGTTTAGTCAACTAAGCAACAAAGATTAGAGTTATGTAAGTGTGACAACGTGGTGGTGGGTACTTTTATATTATAAAAATCATTCTGTTACAGGAATGATACAAATTGCAAGCCAGACAACGCCACCTAGGGACTTTCACCCAAGGAGTTTTACTCAGTTCTAAGCAGTAAGGCAAACACAGGTTCAAGCACTACAAGACAGAGACGTGGTTCAAAAGCAAATCAGAATTTATTCATTAATAATTATTTAAGCAAAAATAATTTTAAACTGGAAGTGTCTGTGGAGGGAAAAGAAGGAATTAGTAATGAGCAATGAATGCGGGTCAAAATTACGGTAGGAGGTATGAAAATTTATTACAATTTATTCCCTTAACAATAACTCTTTTCAATTAATAAAAACACTTGCAAAGTGAATTATTAAAACTGTATAAAAAAAGGGAAAGGGGGAGTGAGTGGAAGCTAGCAAGGGGGAGGCAAACTACCAAAGGAAGTGTCCCAGGAGTGCACTTACCCACCACTCGTGAACTCACAGCAAACACACAGCAAACAGGTGCAGACTATCATGTCCCAGTGCCTTTCTGTTGTAGTTAAGCGACAAAACGTGGTAGGTTTAGGCAACAAAAGTGTGTGGTTAGGTTTAGGCAACAAAAGCGGGTTGTTAGGTTTAGCCACAGAAGCGGGTGCTTAGGGGTTGGTCAACATAGTCGAGTCTCAAGTCTAAGGCTCCCAGGTGACAGTCAGGGGTTGCTGGAGCTATCTACCACCCCTCCACCCTTCCTTATCGTGGCTTTCCAGCTCCTTATATTATACTGTTTCCAACAGGATTTCAAAGTGATGCCATCCGGTGGCAATTTAAACACACGCTACCCAATGGCGTATCATAAACACCACTGGTTTCAGACTGACGCCACCCGGCAATATGATTTTTTTGTACTGGTGTCTGACGCCAAATTCACAGACCATGCGATGATATTTGACAACAACATGCTATCAACATGCAAAGATGTCTACAGATGTGTTTCAACCTAACAGTATCTAGGCCACTGCCTGACTGACAGAAAAAGCAAAGACCACACATAATCAAAATTTGTCTGCTTTTCTTACTATGAAAATAGTCTACAGTAAGAGAAAAAGATAGCTCAAGATTCCACATTGTAGATCCTGTACTGGTCCGAGTCCTAAAATGTAAAAGACAGGACTCAGTCTTTTTGTCACAGCCCCTGTCACTCACCCTCCCTCTGCTCTACTCTACCTGCAAGCCACGCCCACCTCCTCAGCCCAGCTCTGCTCACCTGCCTCACAGCTGCAGCTCATTACAATCAGCCCTGCATATAAGCCTCTGCAGCACTCTCACTCACTGCCAGATTGTTCTCCAGCGTCATGCGAGACTTTCCAGCTTTCTTCTGTCTGATCTCCCAAAGCTGACTCTGCCTGTCCCCGACCTGCTCTCCTCGTCCGCCTCCCGGTAAACTCACCTGCCTTCTGTCCCCGACCTCGTGCTCTGCCTCGGCGTTTCTAGTACTGCTCAGCTGGCTACGACCATTCCTCTGCTCTCTCCCCATCGGCACCCCCGCACGAACTGCCGGCTTGTCGGACCACAGAGCTTCCTCCTCGCTGTCAACGGCTGTAGTAAGCTACGTCTCTTCCCCTCGTCTGAGCCCCAGAGACTGTTTGAGGTCCTTCAGCCTGAAGAACGAACTTTACTCTGTGTTCATTCAATTTGCTTCATACCTTGTTTGTTGTGGAGAGAATAAAAGTTATTACCAACTGTTCCTGAGCGCCGGTGTACTGCATTTGGGTCCAAACCCCGCCCATTTCACTTTTGGCTCCTTTCAAGGTTAGAAAACTGCTATTTTTAGGTGGTTTGTGCATTTAAGTAGCAGTTAGGCCAATATTGTAAGAAAGTGTCAGAAATGTCTCCATTTTAAGCAAAGACTTGAATCCACAGCACTGATGGGAGTGAGGCAGGGAGAGCACACAGCTAACATCAAAGGTAGTTGATCCACTTTAGGAAAAATTTTTTAGGACATTCTATGAATATGGGTACAATTACAGCTCAAGAGAATATCATAACTTCCTGATCCCCCAATTCTTTTTGTTTTGATGGGAGTGTTAACCCTTTGAAACCTGGAGCAACATCACTTTTCTTGCGCTGCTTTTAAATGCCTTTCACAGATTTTAAGCCTTTGAGCCATGAGGAAATTGGAACAATTTTATTTCAGAAATATGGGGAAAAGGGCAATGAGCGACTTCGTAAGAAATGTTCCACAAATTGCAAAAATTAAACACCAGCAGCCACACTATTTGTGACCCTATTGGTGTACAATTTTTGTGGAAACGTGAACAAAGGCAAGGTTTTACTTTTTTTCATGCCGGGTTTTTCTAGGAAAAATTGAATTTCAGGTTGAAAAAAATGATCATTTAGGGGCTTTTCTATGCTGTTAAACATAGTGGAAGGTCATTTTTGATCCTTAAAACAACCTAAAGGTTAAGGAACTTGAGGGAAGGAACCCCACTGATTATTCCTTTGGTCTTAAAGTAAATTAGTCTGATGTGGAGCTATTTCCTGCCCTTATGTAGTTTGCATTAAAAAGAGAGAATACATTTTAATTTCCAGTGTGTCCAGAGTGTTTCTCCTTCTCTACAGCCCTTTAGTGCCCCCCCTCCTCCAAGACAATCAAATGACCTTCACCTAGTCAGACTGTTTCAGCACACAGTGAGTCACCTCCACCACAGAGACGAAGGAAGCGAGGGGGGTGGAGGGTGTTTAATGACACAGAGGGCAGAGGCGAGTATGAGGGATGGAGTGATAGAAAGACAGGTATATGGGGAGTAAGGAATACAAAAAACCACTGCATTATTTTTCATTAGAGAGGGAGAGAAAAATCCTCCACAGGAAAGACCCTGCTTAATTAATTATCAACTTCCCACATGTGGATTGTGAAGGTGTGAGCGAGGAGGAGAGGAACGCCAGCATAGGTGTAAGAGGAAGGTTAGGGAGGCCTTTGGGAGCGTGAAAGGAAGTGTGGAAAAGCAGGACCGAGGGGAGGAGAGGAAGAGGAGGAAAGACTGAGGTGGTAGAATGGAAAATTTTTCATGTTTGCACCTTTTAGAGGAAAAGGTTACACCACTATCAACACATTCATGTATTTTTATTGAATACTTTGTCAGTGCTTCTGTGCTTCTACTGATAATATTTTAGATTTTTTTAGATTTCTGCATCAGCTGTTTACGCTCCAAGATGCTGTTACAGAAATGTCAACAAATACACATGGTGGGATGATGCTGCACTGTCATTATGTTTTCACAACAGCATGGACCGTCACGATGGTTGGGATTGGGCAACAAAGTCACTTATGGTTAGGTTTAGGCAAAAGAGGCACATGGTAAGGTGAACCAAAAAAAAAAAAAAAGAAAAATGTATTTCTTTCAAAAACATGGGAAAAAAGCTTTCAGCAACTTGACATGATCTGCCCCACAAATTGCCACAAAGGACATTGTGAAAGGTGATGGGAAAATGATGAGAAAAAAAGAGGGAGTATCATTAAAAAATGATCACATAACAAGAGAAAAATATGAAGAAATTAGAATTATTATATAACGATATTATAACGATAATGGTTATATTATTTAAAATTAGGTCACAGGAAAAAAAATATGATTTATATTTAGATAAATATAATTAATTTTTTTTTTTTTAACTTTTTTCAGGTCTTTTCCTTTTTCGTTCTTTTCTTTTTCTTTTTTAGTCCTTTAGGCAATTTTCTTGTAAATTTGTATTCATTCCTTCCTAATTTTTGAGTCATTTTTTATTAATTACTCATTGCCTTTTTTCCATGTTTTTGTGAGACATCAAGCCAATTTGCTTACATTTCAAAGTGTTTTAAGGTTTAAGAATGAATTCCCTCTTTCTTCTGATAATTGATTCTAATAGCTGTATTTTGACTTAGAAAACAGAAGTTATTTTGAAAGGACTTCCGTTTTTTAGGAATGGAGAAACGCAGTTAAATTAAAATTCAAAAAGGGTGAGAGATGGTAATAACAACAACAGGTGGAGGGAAGGTTTTAAGTAAAAAAATAAATAAAAAATAAAACAAAACACAGTAGTAGGGATGGAGGTGGGCTGTGCAGAGAAATCCCCTTTAGCCTGCGGGGCTATATATTTCCAGAAATGCTCTGTCAGCATGATGGCAGATTGACTGCGACAAGTGCCATTGATGAATGAGATTGGGAATGGCTGCTCTGATGTCATTTATGGAGTAGCAATATTTTTTGACGAAGAGCGCTTTGCAGAGCGTTCCAGAGGTGGTTAGCAGCGGGCAGCGTGTTCATTCAACAAACACAATCACCCCCAGCATCAGCGTTATTTATGGACAATCTGTGTCATAGATCAGCATTTGTGGATACACATGCAGTCTCAGACAGATGCCTCTAATTCTGCCACCTGGGTTTTCATTTTCTACAATTCTTTTTTTTTTTTAATTTGCACATGTGACTGAACTAAAACAAATAAATCAAAGTAGCAGTGCAAGCTCACATCCAGGTTCAACATATGTTAATTTCGTGGGTTGTCTGTTCATGCGTCATGGTGAACACAACATCTTAAGAGAGAAGTTGTTCAAATTTGGCACAATCGTTCACTTGGATTCAAAGAAGAAATGATTAAATTTTAGTGGTCAAAGGTCCAGGTCAATGTGATCTTTCATACACCTTATTCTCGTGAACATGATGCCTCATGAGAGGACTTTCTTCAAAATCTGACATAAATGTACCCGTGGACTTAACATGAACTGAATAGAATTTGGTGTTCAAAGGTCAAAGGTTACTGTGAGTACAAGTCCACCTCATCTTGGACAATACAATATTTCAAGAGGGCCTTGAGGGAGTTTCCTCAAATTTGGCACGCATTCACTTAGACTTGAGACTCGACTCATTTGAATTTGGTGATCAAAAGTTAAAGGCCATGATCACTGTGATCTCTCACAACATGTTTTTGGTCATAAAACAAGAATTTATACCCTAAATACAACAAAATTTAACACAAATGTTGAAAGAAATGTTGAATTTGGCACAAATGTTCACTTGGACATCATAATGAACTAATAAGATTTTGGTGGCCATAGGTCAAAGGTCAAGTTCACTATGATCTCATATGACTCATTCTGAAATCTCAAAAACACATTGAGGTAATGTCTTCAAATCTGACACAAACATCTCCTGAGACTTGAATAAACTCATTAGAATTTGCAGCTCAAAGGTCAAAAGTCACTGTGACCTTGCGTCAGTCTAATTCTCGTTCAACACACTATTTGCAGAAGGCCTTGAGAAACTTTCTTCAAATTAGCCACAAACATTCACTTAGACTCAAGAATGGGCTGGTTCGAATTTGGTGGTCAAAGGTCAAAGGTCAAAAATCAATGTCATGGTGACCTCACGAAATGTGTTTTTTGCCATAACTCACAAATGTATATCCTAAATATGACAAATGACTAGGAGGATATAATGATGAAGTCATGACTTTTTATTTCCAAAAGGTCAAAGGTCAACTTCACTGTGACATCAAAATGTGGTTGCTTGTAGAAGCAATCACTATAGAGAGCAAACAACCTCTACTGACTTCACCACCAAGGACAGCGGCTGGTTGCCTGAGACTACAGCTTAATGTAGTCGGCTGAAAATGCTACATGTATATTTTTTCATTGAAACAGACACCCCCCCTAATTTTTTTGTTGAATATGTGAATTAATCTAACTCGGTTTATACAGTTTTGACATCGCGTCAATACTGCAATATATCAGTAGATGGCACTGTAACGCCACTGTGGATCCATTAGGGAGACTCCAGATATTTGCTCTGCTCGTGCGCAGCTCAGGATTAAACGAGCACCGGCCGGAGCAAGACGCTAACTTTTGGTCCTCTCTCTTATTAATCCACAGGTATGTTCAAACTTGCTTTTCTATGATCAGTTTTGCTTAACGCCTAATGCCAGTGCATTAAAACATGTTTGGTAGAGTTTTGATGTGGTTTTGAGATGTATTTTGAGCACAGACGGGTTGTTTTTGTCAGTTTGTGTCCTGGCCGCGGCCGCCATCTTGTCTAATTACCTGCGTGAGTTTCTGTTTTCCACAGTATTTTCACAAGTGTAAGTTACAGACATTAGCTTGAGGTAACATAAGAAAACGTGTTGCAAACATTGTTTATGATTTAAAGCCAGTTCGCCGAGAGTAAATTCGGGAGTCGCCATATGCAAATTAGTTTCACTTCCGGTCGCTCGTTAACAGTCATCATGGCGCCAAATTGTCAGACAGTTAAGTGCAAGGCTAAGACAGTGTTATGTAAATGTTGCACAAAGGTTTTGTACCCATTATATCAGCGTCGTATGAGTGTTATTGTATTGTATGTGTTAAAGTATGAGTGAGTATGGGTATTTGAGTTAAGTAAATGTGTGTTTTTTTAGTAGTATTATTTTTGTACAGTTTCATGTTTTAGTTGGGCCAATTCTTATTTATGTGAAATATAATTTAAATTATTTTGAATTCATGTGTACATAATTTACTTTAGACCTTATGTTTTTCTTGTTTGTTTATTGTCAATTGGATTTTTACATTGATTTTCTTTGTGTAACTTATTTTAGTGTGAATGTGAAAAATGAACTTTAAAGCAACATATTTCAGCCAGCTGACATGACTGAGATGTAACTGAGTTTTATGCAGTTTATTCAGTATTAAATGAGCACTGGCTGGAGCAAGACGCTAACTTTTGGTCCTCTCTCTTATTAATCCACAGTCCAGACTTTTGTTTTATGGGCTACACAGTGCACCCTTGCCTGTGTAACCTTTGCTGCCGGTCCAGATTTCCCCTAGGTCTGGACCCGGTAACACCAAACACACTCACCACAAACATCCTTTTTTTTATATAGTACAATTCCATTATTCAGCATTTTAGCGCACATGTCAACATCACTGAGCACACTTACTGTACACTTATAAACTCTACTAACAACCATTGTTGATGTTCCACTGTGCACATTCTGCAGGCTTTTAGCTTAATCACAGCAGCTTTGACTCTTTGTGAGCCGCTGTGCGGCTCCAGATCCGGAGGCAGATCTCTTCTGGCAACTTCGAAAACCAGTAAAAAAGGAGGAGGTGCAGAGGTGATTGGGACTTTGCCATCCAGGCTCTTAGGTTTTTTACTCAATGCCTAAGAAGCTTGGGGCAGCAAAACCATAGTGATCTTTGACATCACTCAATAGACATACCACAAACCAGCTTTTAAAGAATTAATTCTGCATTTTATTTTGATTGGATTCCCCTCTTTCATATGGCTGTCATATATTTCATTATATTATACTGGCTCTGTACAGGCTCTTCTTCAGCAACTGACCCTTTCGAAAACCTGAGCAAATCAGCTTGGTTTCTTTCAAAAACACAAGAAGAAGGCAATAAGCAGCTTTAGAAGAAAACAAATCCAGAATTAGTAAGAAATTACGTTTCTTTTTTATAAAGTCATCTACCTGAAAATTAGCAAAAAAAATAAAACTAAAAAGAAAAAAAAAACAGGGGAAATGAATGATATAATGAATAATATATATATATATAAATTGAAAAAAAGAAAAGCTGCACTATGACAGGAAATTGCAGACTGCAGTTAAAATTATGAACCCATCACAACACCTTTGCACTCTGCTCATAAATACAAACATATCTCAAAAACTAAATAATGTACATAGGTCGAATGACTTATAGAATGTTAAGAAATACTTTGTTTATGTTTCTACATTTAAAAATCTTTTGTTTTGGGGTTTTTTTTGTAAAATCTGATGAATCTGATTTTTAATGAGACAATTTAAGTAATCAGTTAGTCAGTTATTTTGGTTTATTGACCTATGTAACCTTTTAGGCTAGGTTAAGCAAATTTTGGGGATGCGAACGTTCCGAAGATACTGCAAGAAATGACACCGCAAGAAGCAAAAAATACCAACAGGCACAGGCATTTCTATTGCAGATTGCAGATTTCCATGGATTTGAATTTTCTACTTTCAAAATGTAAAAAAAAAAAAAAAAACAACTAATCATCAACACTGCTGCTGTATGAAATGTGGTATAATGATGATTTTAACTTATTATGGTGTAATGACCTGGGGGATTAAAAAGTGAAGGTCTATGAGTTATTGCTGCACTCTGCACTGACTGCAGATCTGAGGGTTAGTTCGAAGTTAGTTATGAACATGAGCAGCACTGCCTGTACAGCACAGCTGAGCTCTAATAGAGCCTCTAAACCCATCAGTGTTCCAGCAGCCACCAATAAAACATGGCAGCAGCAGGCACTTTCCAGGTATGGATGACTCAGAGGGAATACCAGGAAGCCCAGTGCCATGTCTGCAGCAGGATGACACACCCAGATGCCTCTACCCGCCATCACTACTCTGGGTGGAGGAGCCACTGAGGAGGCCTGCTGCCAATGAAACGGGACGGTCTGACAGATTGGAGTGTGGTGTAAAATGGTGTAAAACACTGAAGGACGGCTGCCCTGGAAGTGATTCATGGGTGTGTGTGTGTGGGTGTGTGTGTGTGTGTGTGTGTGTGTGTGTGTGTGTGCTCTCTTGTTTTCATGACATATCAGGACATTTTTTTATGATAACACACCGACAGTATTAGGACTCCTGGAAAAATGAGGACATTTTTGACGTCCTCATTTTTCCGAGCATTCTACAGTGTTCTAGACCCCCCCAACATGCTCCCAGACCAAAAATCTCCAATGTCCTGAAACATCACACTTTTATGAAATTGAGTGTGTAAGTGTGTTTATCATTTTTACTCATTTTTGGTTTTGCCCCCTAGTGGCCAGTTTTGGAACTTAACACACTTTTAACACACTGTCCCCATATTTCATTTTGTTCAGACACACTAACACACTCTCCAACATTTGAAGCAGGCATTACTGCAATACACATATCCCATATAACATAAACAATTAATAACAAACAAAATACAGCCAGTTAAGGTTTTCAGTGCTTTTAAAGGTCAGTTTAATATCATCTTGTCCACAGACATTCACAAACACGTTACCAATTATTTTATCCTGAACCTTTTTAACTATGTTACATATATATATATATATAGAGAGAGAGAGAGAGAAAGAGAGAGAGAGAGAGAGAGATAAAATATATAGATAAAAGATATAAATATAGATATAGATATATATCAAGAGAACTCACAGACCAAGTAATACTCCCCCAGTAAAATCTGTCCATTCAACAGCACAGGAGAACACCATCCGCTTACTCATCTGTTAGTTGTGTTGTACCTCAAAGCCATTCCTGTCTGCTGTGAAATGGAGGACCAGATCAAGGGGTGGACAGATGAATCTGTATGTGACCATTTCTTCTACATTGTGCTGTTGGCTGCTCCTCTGAAGATGCAAGGTCCTCAGGAAAAGGCGGGACGGTTGGTCTGTTGTCTAGCAACAGAGATGCAGGTCCTGACAAACAAATAAACCAAATAAATAAATGAAAAAAATCAGATCATATACTGTACATCAGATATATACAGCCCCCCCCCCAACACACATACTATGAACTGTGAAACAGGTGACCACCAAACAATAAATGAAAAAATTAATATAAAAATCCAATATAGATATATAAAATACCAAATATAAAGATGTTTATTAAAACTACCATATACATATTTTCATTTTAATGTCATATATTTAAAATAACTAGAGGACACTTACTGTTCAGTTGGATCAAGTTCATCTTGGTGAGCCAGCTTGTCATCCTTGAGAAAATAATCCGTCATCACCGCCATCAGTAATAAATTTAGATGCTTTTACAGAAGTTTATTTCGTGATGCAACTTTAGAGAAAAGTAGAAATTACTCTGTGAAAACGGAACTCCTCAAACAGCCTCTCTGTGCGTCACTGTGCCACTCCAAAGTGCAGGTGAGAGCTGAGCCCAGCCCTCACATCAGGTGAGGCTGTCAGTCTTCTAACAGGCTTCCAGCAAATCTCCGTGTAAAATATCGAACATTATTTGCATTAACGCTCGTCTGCCCATTATTTTACCCGTTGGTACTGAAGAGGACACGTTTCACGTATTCCACAGCGTGATGCGCGTGAGATCATGCTGCGGCACACATGAGAAACACAGCCTCTGGTTGGTCAGCAGATCAGTAACGAAGCCTCTGATTGGTCGACAGACTTAACCAAAGACGTGCAATTCACAGCAGGATAGTAAACCTTCTGACACGGATACTACCGCAGAGGAGCTCTCAGTGAACGTAACATCCGGGACCTTCAGCGCTCGGGAGGGATCTATCTTGCTGTATCTGCATCCTTCGATGTCTTTGCGACGACAACCACCTGACGAGGTAAAGTCGGCTAATTAGCTAAAGGGAGTGCCGCCAACTCGCCGCGGACTCAAACAAACTGTAAGGCGTGCATGATAAACGGTAATTAATTACTTTTACTCGATTTGTAACAACATAGCAAGGAGAAGTTGTTAAATATGACTGTTTAACTGGCTAACTCAGCTAATTAGCTAGCTAACGCTAATTAGCTAGCTCGCTAGCTGACGCTAGCGAGCGAGCTAGCTAACGCCAATTAGCGTTAGCTAGCTAGCTAACGCTAATTAGTTAAAGGGACACATGGTGCTGCAGCAAACAAACTTTTTCTTCATCTTCACCTACAGAAACAGTCTGAATTGTTTTTAAGTGTTCTTCAACACAAATTTTATTTCAGCACAAGATGTGTTTTTTGGTGTTTTCAACACAAATTGATGATATTAGTCATCCACTACAGGTTATTTAGTGGAGTGCACCGTTTTATAATGATTTTATAGTAGTATTTATCTTTGAAGATGCTTTGTTAGGATAACATTAAGGTAATTTAATATTACACTGTTAAAATCATAGTTGCACAGGGTTTTCAGTGATCTGTTCAGTGATCAGCAAATGAGTTATTATTTCAGGCAGAAGACCATTTTCACTGTCCCATTTGATTTGATTGATCACAGTAAGTATAAAGTAATTTGCCTGGCTGTCTTTTGTCATCTTCCCATGTAGATGTCAACAGCTTCAGGAGCCCATGGCCAACTGAAGAGCATGTCACAAAGAAGAGCCAGACTTCGTCCTGAAGCTGAGGCTGCTCAGTTTATTTCATGTGGAAGTGACAAGCCCTCTTTAAAGGCCCTGTGGATCAATGACTATAAAGGTATGTTATATATCATTCCAAATGGTTACTGCATAAACATTAGTGCTGCAACTAATGATTATTTTGATAATTGATTTGATTATTTCTTAAATTAATCGACTGATCAGATTAAAAACGTTTTTATTTCTATCACTATATTACAAAACAAAACATTATTCAAAACTGACTATGTTATCGCAAGGAAGTGCAAAAACAACAGGCATTTTTATGTTATAGTTAAACATCAACTTATTCATTTATGAATAATGATAATAAAAGTAAAAATCCCTGTTTGTGCCCATTATATTAAAGGTTAAATAAAACAACAAGCTTGCTTAAAATGGCAACTCAACCCAGTGGTGAAATTGACCACACTTGACAGGGAGAATTTCTTCTTATAGATTTCCTCTTGACAATGTATGCTCAAATTTCAGTATTGAATTTTAAATTTCACTTTATTTTTTTCCTTTAAATTTCATATTCACGTTTTACTTTTTATTATACATTATTCGTTTTATTTGCTGTTTTGACTTCCTTTGTTGTTTTAGTTTGATTCCAGCCTGATTACACTTCCTAGTATAATAAAAAGCATATCTTGTATTTATATATCTTCTTTTGGACTTTAATTTTGACCATCAATATTTTCCATACAGTGGAGCTCTGGGCTCTCTGAAACTGAGACTGTAAATTTCTAAACAACATTCCTGACTGTATTAATGAATGGTATAGTTAAACAACTGCTAAACAAATGGTTACTAGTAATCATTAAAACACGCCTAAAACAGATGAGGAAAGATGAACTGAGTGAGGCAGTGTGTCTGTCTACCTGTAATGAACTCTCACCAAATGTTTGGAATGATTGCTCCTTTTTCCACCCACACATTTAGAAGACATGTTGTGCTTATGGACATGAACATTGACCCTGCGACTGCAGAGTGTGTGTTAGATTGTCCTCATATTGTTTTAGGCTGTGAGGTACTTGACTGTGTTTTAGGTGACGTCCTCATATGGTCTGACCCTGCGACTGTAGAGTGTGTGTTAGATTGTCCTCATATTGTTAGGCAGTAGATACTGTACAGTGTGGCATAATGAGCCCAGATCCTCATGTGAATCATGTCCACTGAACAAATATGATCATCAGTTTATCAACTAGTTCTGATCTATAATTCAGAATACTTCTGACACTGTGTTGTTGTGTTTTGTTGCAGACATCAAGTAACTAGGCTTTTGAAAAGCAGCAGGAATTTAAAGCAGAAGACCAAAAAGGGAATTCAGTATGTATTTCAGTGCAGACATTTAATTTGAGTCAGGCCATATAAAGGGTGCTACAGATTGTGAGATGCAGGTAGATTTGGGATGAAAGCTTGTTCCAAGGGAGATAGTTGGGACTAATTTTAAGCCTGGCTCAGTGTTGTGGTCTGCAAGTCAATGATGGAGGAGGAGGCTTATGAAAGGAAAAGCTTGGATATGAAGATTTGGTGGCAGAAAGTGAACAGCAGGATGGTTAGAGTCTGTCCTGTAGAAGTTGAATGCGGAGGCATTATAGCATAATAGCATGGTGATGATGATCCTCTATCCGATTTCAAACGATCACATTGTGATGAGTAGTTCTACATTTATGAATTCATAGTCAGGTTGTTTACATGTAAATACTTATATCTTATGTAAAATTACATACTGCCTGACATTGAGCTTGCTTACAATGCAAACAAAAAAGCAAGCAAACCAACTGCATTCACACTCATAGTTCATGTTAATTTTCAAAGGTTCAAGAACAACGACTTCTGGGGACCCAGGCCACACACTTGACTCAACCACCCTGGACAACATGGAGGGATCTTATGCCTCAGATACACGAGACAACATGGAAGGCTCCTCTGCCTCAACCTCACTGGACAACAACCAACATCAGCGACACTCAACAAAGAAATGGTAAAATATAAAAGGCACCCAAATACAAAATGTTTGAAGTGAATGTACTTGTGATAAATAGAAAAGTGTATTCTCCTCAGGGGTGGCAGTATGTGAATGCATGCTTTTTTTTTATCTTAATACATGTTCTAATTCATTCTTTTAGATTCCCAGCAGAACACAGCACTTCAAGTGGGAACATCCCAAGGTTCCTCAAAATGCTCCAGTGGAAAACAAGGTTAAAGAGCATTTTGTTTACATTATTATCTACATTATACTTTATCATATCCTTCATTTTTCACATTAGCAGAGCCACTGTTCAAATGTTAAAAGTTTTTTTTTTTCCCATTTATGACAGCTGGGAAGGTGAGAAGCAAGTGGACAGATGATGAAGTGAAGGCTGTTGAACGGCACATGTTTCATTTCATAACAAGCTGCAAAGTACCAGGTAAAAAGAACTGTGATTACTGTCTCCAGGCAGAGCCAGAAGCTTTGAAAGACAGAGACTGGGTTGCTATCAAATACTACATTCACACAGAATCATAGCATTAAAAAGAAGGATGAATAAATAGAACTATAAGATGTAAACTATGGCCCAGGTACAGTTCAATATCAGTTGAACTTGATTTCATTTTGTTTACCTTGTTGTTCTGTGCTACCAAATATTCAGATTATTTAGCACAGTTTTTTTTCAATCCTCCACTCTCCTGGTTTTATTCACAGTACCTGTCATAATGTCTTTCAGAAAATTAAGTTTAAGATGATGGGTTCATACTGTGCTCTCAGTTTCAACAAGCAATAGAGATGGTTTTTGAAGGGACTGTTACCTCTACAGTTGTCCCTGTAGTTTTAAGCATAGTGTTGTTCTTACACATGTAACCCTAAGTTGTTGAATCTGGGTTTTGAACTATTAAGAAATTGTGTTTGAATGGGAGCTCAATGAAACAGGTTTCATATATATAGTGGCATGTATTAATGTAAATGTGATGTAAACTCTTTACATAGCTTTATGTAGACGGACTTGCTGAAAAGATTGTTTCGTAACAGCTATATGCTTCAATAGAAGGTTAAGTATGTTCTTTTTTATAGAAAGACACCAAAGAGACATTTCCTGGTTCAGTTCAAACATGCTTTGTCTATAGCACTGCCTCACACCTTGAAGAAAGGAGGCAAGATTTCTGTATTGTAAGTGGTCCGCTCTGGGTGTTATTTACATATTTTGCCAGCAATTAAACAACTAAGAAGGCAGAAAGTGCTCCATGTTTTTATTCACATGAACATTTACTACAAAATTCATAAATGCAATTCACTGTGTGGTATTAACCTGTGAACATCTGACATTTCTGTCAGAGGTTTGGGAGCATGACCATTGTTCATATATGCCTATTTATACATCCATCCATCCATCCATTTTCTTCCGCTTATCCGGGGTCGGGTCGCGGGGGCAGCAGCCTAAGCAGGGAAACCCAGACTTCCCTCTCCCCGGCCACTTCATCCAGCTCTTCCCGGGGGACCCCGAGGCGTTCCCAGGCCAGCTGAGAGACGTAGTCTCTCCAGCGTGTCCTGGGTCTTCCCCGGGGCCTCCTACCGGTGGGATGTGCCCTGAACACCTCACCAGGGAGGCGTCCTGGAGGCATCCTAATTAGATGCCCGAGCCCCCTCATCTGGCTCTTCTCAATGCGGAGGAGCAGCGGCTCTACTCCGAGCTCCTCCCGGATGACCGAGCTTCTCACCCTATCTCTAAGGGAGAGCCCAGCCACCCTACGGAGGAAACTCATTTCGGCCGCTTGTACCCGCGATCTAGTTCTTTCGGTCACTACCCAAAGCTCGTGACCATAGGTGAGGGTAGGAACGAAGATCGACTGGTAAATCGAGAGCTTTGCCTTTCGGCTCAGCTCCCTCTTCACCAAGACAGACCGGTGCAGAGTCTGCATTACTGCAGACGCCGCACCGATCCGCCTGTCGATCTCCCGTTCCATCCTTCCCTCACTCGTGAACAAGACCCCGAGGTACTTAAACTCCTCCACTTGGGGCAGGACTTCATCCCCGATCCGGAGGGGGCACGCCACCCTTTTCCGGCTGAGAACCATGGTCTCGGATTTGGAGGTGCTGATTTTCATTCCAGCCGCTTCACACTCGGCTGCGAACCGATCCAGTGAGAGCTGAAGGTCGCGGCCCGATGAAGCCAACAGGACCACATCATCTGCAAAGAGCAGAGACCTAATCCTGAGGTCACCAAACTGGACCCCCTCAACACCCTGGCTGCGCCTAGAAATTCTGTCCATATAAGTTATGAACAGAATCGGTGACAAAGGGCAGCCCTGGCGGAGTCCAACCCTCACCGGAAACGAGTTTGACTTACTGCCGGCAATGCGGACCAAGCTCCGGCACCGGTCATACAGGGAACGGACAGCCCGTATCAGGGAGTCCGAAACCCCATATTCCCGGAGAACCCCCCACAGGACTCCCCGAGGGACACGGTCGAATGCCTTCTCCAAGTCCACAAAGCACATGTGGACTGGTTGGGCAAACTCCCAAGCACCCTCAAGGATCCTGCCAAGGGTCCAGAGCTGGTCCACAGTTCCACGACCGGGGCGAAAACCGCATTGCTCCTCCTGAATCCGGGGTTCGACTGTCCGGCGGACCCTCCTCTCTAGTACCCCCGAATAGACCTTACCAGGGAGGCTGAGGAGTGTGATCCCCCTGTAGTTGGAACACACCCTCCGGTCCCCCTTCTTGAAAAGAGGGACCACCACCCCAGTGCCAGTCCAAGGGCACTGCCCCCGATGTCCACGCAATGTTGCAGAGTCGTGTCAGCCACGACAGCCCCACAACATCCAGGGCCTTGAGGAACTCCGGGCGGACCTTGTCCACCCCCGGGGCCCTGCCACCGAGGAGCTTTTTGACCACCTCGGTAACCTCAGCCCCAGAGATAGAGGAGCCCACCCCCGGGTCCCCAGGCCCTGCTTCCCCAACGGAAGGCGTGTCGGTGGGATTGAGGAGGTCTTCGAAGTATTCCTTCCACCGATCCACAACGTCCCGAGTCGAGGTCAGCAGTGCCCCGTCGCCACCATACACAGTGTTGACGGAGCACTGTTTCCCCCTCCTGAGACGCCGGATGGTGGTCCAGAACCTCTTCGAAGCCGTCCGGAAGTCGTTTTCCATGGCCTCGCCGAACTCCTCCCATGCCCGGGTTTTCGCCTCGGCGACCGCCGCCGCCGCACTCCGCTTGGCCTGTCGGTACCTTTCTGCTGCCTCCAGAGTCCCACAGGCCAAGAAGGCCCGATAGGACTCCTTCTTCAGCTTGACGGCACCCCTTACCGCCGGTGTCCACCAGCGGGTTCGGGTGTTACCGCCCCGACAGGCACCAACCACCTTACGGCCACAGCACCGGTCGGCCGCCTCAGCAATGGAGGCACAGAACACGGCCCACTCGGACTCAATGTCCCCAGCCTCCCCTGGGACATGGTCGAAGCTCTTCCGGAGGTGGGAGTTGAAGCTCCTTCTGACGGGAGACTCTGCCAGACGTTCCCAGCAGACCCTCACTATGCGTTTGGGTCTGCCAGGTCTGACCGGCGTCCTCCCCCACCATCGGAGCCAACTCACCACCAGATGGTGATCGGTTGACAGCTCCGCCCCTCTCTTCACCCAAGTGTCCAAGACATACGGCCGCAAGTCCAACGATACGACTACAAAGTCAATCATTGAACTGCGGCCTAGGGTGTCCTGATGCCAAGTGCGCATATGGACACCCTTATGCTTGAACATGGTGTTCGTTATGGACAATCTGTGGCGAGCACAGAAGTCCAATAACAAAACACCACTCGGGTTCAGATCGGGGGGGCCGTTCCTCCCGATCACGCCCCTCCAGGTCTCACTGTCGTTGCCAACGTGAGCGTTGAAGTCCCCCAGCAGAACGAGGGAGTCCCCAGAAGGAGCACTCTCCAGCACCCCCTCTAAGGACTCCAAAAAGGGTGGATACTCTGAACTGCTGTTTGGACCATAGGCACAAACAACAGTCAGGATCCGTCCCCCAACCCGAAGGCGGAGGGAGGCTACCCTCTCATTCACCGGCGTAAACTCCAACGTGCAGGCACCGAGCCGGGGGGCAATAAGTATTGCCACCCCTGCCCGGCGCCTCTCACCAGTGGCAACTCCAGAGTGGAAGAGAGTCCATCCCCTCTCAAGAAGACTGGTTCCGGAGCCCAAGCCATGCGTCGAGGTGAGGCCGACTATATCTAGTCGGAACTTCTCAACCTCGCGCACCAGCTCAGGCTCCTTCCCCACCAGAGAGGTGACATTCCACGTCCCCAGAGCTAGCTTCTGCAGCCGAGGATCGGACCGCCAAGGTCCCCGCCTTCGGCTGCCCCAGCTCACATTGCACCCGACCCCTACGGCCCCTCCTATGGGTGGTGAGCCCACGGGAAGGAGGTCCCATGTCACCTCTTCGGGCTGTGCCCGGCCGGGCCCCATGGGTAAAGGCCCGGCCACCAGGCGCTCGCCATCGAGCCCCACCCCCAGGCCTGGCTCCAGGGGGGGCCCCCGGTGACCCGCGTCCGGGCGAGGGGAACTCTGAACCATTGGTGTATGTCATCATAGGGGTCTTGTGAGCTACACTTTGTTTGTAGGAACGAAGATCGACCGGTAAATCGAGAGCTTTGCCTTTCAGCTCTGCTCCCTCTTCACCATGACAGATCGGTGCAGAGTCCGCATTACTGCAGACGCCGCATCGATCCGCCTGTCGATTTTTCGCTCCATCCTTCCCTCACTCGTGAACAAGACCCCGAGGTACTTAAACTCCTCCACTTGTCTGGTCCCTCCCCTAGGACCTGTTTGCCATGGGTGACCCTACCAGGGGCATGAAGCCCCCGACAACTGAGCTCCTAGGATCACTGGGACACGCAAACCCCTCCACCACGATAAGGTGGTAGCTCAGGGAGGGGGCCTATTTATACAGATATTTTAAATGTTTGTAACAGGAGCCAAGTTGAAAATGCAGACCCCATTCTTACCTGGTCTTTATAAGTCACATATACTTGAAAAAATCTGTGTGTATCCAACGGTTTCACAATTCACCTAAACATGAAATATCAGTGTGTAACGTTAAAGTACTTAAACTTCACATAAACCTGACAATGTCCTCACAAGTTGCATTAGAATCAGGTTTGACCAAAATATAGCCCTAGCCAAAATCTCAACAGATAGACGTATTCCTGGATGTCTGGGTAAGAAACACACTGATTCCCAGGCCTCTAGGACTTGGGAAAGGCACGTCCCCATTTTTCACATTTTTGTCATATGTCCTGAAATTTCATGTAAACACGTATGTGTGCCCTGGAAGTGATTCATGGTGTGTGTGTGTGGGTGTGTGTGTGTGTGTGTGTGTGTGTGTGTGTCAGCACAAGTTCAAGGAGAAGAGGTGGCAGGGACTGCCAGTACAACTGCTCATAACCTAAAGAAGAAACAAAAATTGTTGCTACGGGAATATGACACCAGTAGGGGAATGTAATTAAGTACACTAACTCAAGTACTGTACTTAAGTACAAACTTGAGGTACTTGTGCTTTGCTAGAGTATTTTCTTTTCATATCACATTAGAATTTTACTTCACTACGTTCCAGAGAGAAATATTGTACTTTTTACTTCATGGCATTAATCTGAATGCTTTATAGAAATTAAGATTTTTGCTGTTCATAAAATATGATGTTTTGCAACAATTAGTGGATTAATCAATCCACTAACAGAAATTTTAACTGCCACATATTTTGATTAACAGTAGTTGTTCTAGGTTTTTTTTCCATTCAAGGCGGCAACATAAATTTGAAGTTTGGGGTGTTTTTTTTTTCTTCTTCATAATTTTGAGCTCAGGGGATTTTTAATTTTAAATTTTTTATGAATAATTTTGAGGGTTTTTTTAATAGTAATTATGAGGATTTTTTTGTCTTTTTTTATTAAGGGAATGTTTTTTTTTAGGGTTTTGAATGTCGTGTTTTGCTTTTTTTTCATTGGGTGCTTTTTGTACTTTACATGTATTTTCCTTATAATGCTTACTTTGACTTAAGTATCCTCCCTGCATGCTCTACACAAGGTATCACAGTTTTTTCTTTTCTCCCTGCAGGTCATGATGTGATGTAAGAGCAAAGCTCAGAGGCCAGAAAGATGCTAACTCTGCAAAGGATCCCCCACCACACACACACACACACACACCCACCCACACACACACACACAGCAGTTTTATCATCGACCTCCTCCTTTTTTTCTCCTCCCTCGCTCAACCGCTTGGTAAAATGAGAGCTCTTTTCATCTGTGTAAGCTGTGGAAGAAACCCTCTCTCTTTAGGTCCAGTCCTCTGGGGGTTGTTATGTACTGCATCTGCAGATTCATAAACCTGCACTGCATCGTGCTGAAGTGTAAGCACTGCTGTATGTTCAAATGCTTCCTGCATCAATTATTCACAAGGTGCATTTGTGTTGTTGCAGTTATCCCTAAATAACAACACAGGGAACAAAGTCAAGCAGGAAAGGACAGAACATTTCAATGGACAGATGGAGCATCAGAAAACTACACAAACATTCAGTCATGTTGTGCATGTAATAACTGCTGACTGTAGCAGGACAGGGATACCCAAGTGGCTTTGCTTAGGGGCCACCTTTGCAAAATGACAGGAGGTCAGGGGCCAGTCACGCCAGCCCCATAAATGCTTTTAGGATTTTAGGATATATGTAGCATTTTAGCACGTTTTTAGGATTTCAGCACATTTCTAGGATTTTATGACATTTCCAGAATTCCAGGACATTTCTCAGAATGTAAGATGTTTCTAGGATTTTAGGACATTTGTAGGATTTTCGCACTTCTCTAGGATATTTCTTAGAAATCAAGCTGTTTCTCGTGTTTTATGACATTTCAAGGAATTTGGGACATTTCTAGGATTTTAGGATGTTTGTAGGATATTGGCATGTTTCTGGGGTATTAGGATATTTCTAGGATTTATTCTGAAAATACATATTTGATGGAGAGGAACGACATGTGACTCTTTTCCTTGCAACCAGGACGATTTCAGCACATCAAGAAGTGTTGCTTCCCGGTGGAGTCACCAAGAAATCTTTTGGAGGAGAGGGAGGAGGGCTCCCATAATCTGCCAGACATCAGCCTTCAGTCATTCTGTTACATGTCCCAGACCCGCTGAACTGTAATCGAATACTCTTAGCCAGCCCTGAAGGCTCCATCTTGACACGCAAAGTTTGCTCGTGTAGTCCTGAGATTTTGCGCGAGAATGTCGATGTTAACGGGATGAGCCATTGTGTGTCTGGGCTGAGGTTGTATTATCTTTGCACTGAGAAATATTGTAAGAGGTGCTGTTTCAGTCTGAGGCGATGGATCTACCAGGAAGAATTTCAAACGAGACAAATCCAAAATGAAAAACACAAGTCCCTTTCCAGCGCTGAATGTTTTTAAAAAATGCCTGACCCGTTGTGCATCACCCCTTCCCCCTTCAGAAATAACAAACAGTCCCTGTCCATAAACACCGAGAGAGGCAACTAGGAGCATGCAGAGAACATCACGTCCAGTTAAAGTCTGACTGAGGTGTTTACGTGACAGAATAGCTAGACTTTCAGTTGAATTAGAAAATTTCAGCTGATTTCAGTCAACTAACATGTTGACGTATTTTAAAATCCAGTTTTAGTTGGACTGACACAATAATTTCACTTTTTCTAATATGTAAACATATTGACTTTATAGGATGGTGGCAGTTACTTGTCTTGTTTACCGTGTTGTCAGGGTTGGGGATGGGGGGGTTGGGGATTGTAGCTAAATTATTCAGGTGTGAATGTTCAAGATATGCTCTATTGTATAGAGGATTTCTGGCCCACACAGAGGAGATTTGGAGGACCGGAGAGGGTTTTTTTGGGGGGTATGTGTGAGAGCTGTGATGGTTTCCTTGTATAAGATGTGCACGTGTTTCTGTATTCAGTGTGTTAGGTTCTGTTGTACTTTCTTATGTGTCTTTTCAGTAAGTGTGAATGGTTTTATTAAGTTCGTCTCAACAAGCCTGGGGAGAATGATAGTGTTACAATAGCTTCATTGACCTTGATGTTGACAAAAAAATCAATAAAAAGTGAGAATGATAAAACACTAATTTAGTAAATGAATAAAACCTTGAGAAATTAGCTGTCAAAATTCAAGCAAATAAATCAGCTGCAACAAGTACAGCTGTAAGTAAGAGAGGATGAAATTATAATTGCCCTGAAGATAAAAATGAGGTCAGCGTGATAAATTAGGTTGCAGGTACACAGAGAGTGAAACTACATTTTCCGAGATCAGTAAAAACAGCCAGCACCTGCAAAGTAATCCACTCTTTAAAACATGCTAAGTGAAAGCCCACATTAACCCTTTGAAACCTGAGCAAATTAGCTTGATTTTTTTACTTGAAGTTCAAAAACATGGGAAGAAGGCACTGAGCAACAGAAGAAGAAATTACCCAAAAATTATCGTGGAATTATGAGGACGGGAGCGCATGTAGACGCAGCAGCCAGTGCCTCCTCAAATTCTTGCTACTTTTTGGCTGTATTTTTCTATTTCTCGACTCCACTGTGCTGAAGAACCACTTTCACTTTTCAAACTATGTTTAAAAAATGAATAATAAATCTACATTGTACCTTATACCCTGTAAAAAAAATAGTAAAAAGAAAAGAACATTTTCTGGAATTAGTAAAATAAAAACAAGGCAAACAAGACTAGCTCTGTAACACAGATTTAAAGTTGTAATTTTGTATCATTTTCTTCCCTATTTCTTCAAATTTGGAATAAACGTTCACATGGACTCATTGAGTTGATTTGATTTTGGTGGTCAAAGGTCGAAGTCAATGTGAAGCTGCATCTGTCTCATTCTCATAACTGCAGTATCTTAAAGGGGTCTGAAGGGAGTTTCCTCCAGGACTCAGTAATGAGCTAAAAAGCTCACTGAGGCCGCACAGAACATGTCATTGGCCATAACTCAAGAACTCATATGCTATCTTGAAGTTTCCAGTGTCTAATAGGATAAAATAATAAAATTATGACATTTTATATCAAAAGGTCAAAGAAAAACTTAACTTTGACATCATATGGTTCTGCAGAAAAGCTCTTATCTGGCCATTATTTCATGTCATATCTCAGGAACAGAAGGGGAGACATTTGGTCAGATACTGAGCCGATGACACTAATCTTGGCAGCATGAAACTGTGCTGATTGTATGTGTATGTGGTTGCAGCACCTAACTCCTTCTAGAAATGGCTTCTTTTTGTCCAGGTTAACCCTTAAATGACCTGATTGACATGAGTTTTCATGTGCTGCGTTCAGCCTTTTACAAGCATTAAAACCTATGACATCTGAGAAAACTGGTTTGAGTTCTTTCATGTGAAAAAATAAAATGAACAAGCTGGCAAGAAATGGCTCACAAATTGCAAATTGCAAAATAAAAAAAGAAAAATCTGTAAAGGATGAAAAAAAGATCTTCAAAAGATTATAAGACATTTTAAAAAATGTCCAGAAAAATATATTTATAATTCTGTTATATCATATTTTCAGAATTATGTTACAGAAATATCCATATTTGTATTTTTCAATACTTTCTTTTGCTCATTTTCTTGTTTGTTTTTGGTTTTTAGGCCTACTTTTTATGCCTATTTTCAGATAATTTTCTTACAAGTATATATATTTTTTTGCTTTTTGTCAGATGATTTTCTTATAAGCTCTTACTAATCTCTTGCTTTTTTTTAAAATTATTTCCGGTAATTTTTCTATAACTTAACTAATTTCTTGCAATTTTTAAAATGTGTTTTTATTTAAATTTTTTATTTATTTATTGTGATATATTTTTTGGCCATTTCTTGTTAAGTTCCTCATTGGCTTCCTCCCATGTTAAAAAAAAAAAAAATTCAAGCAGGTCTCAAAGTGTTAAACTAACAAAATGCAATGCGTTGGTCAGCTTTTCAGGTGTTGCTTGGTATGTGCTTTGACTTTCTCTGACAAACTGAGGCTAGGACGGCAAAGTGGTGTGGTCAGAACCCCCTCTGTGTGGAGTTTGCATGTTCTCCCCATGTCAGCAGGGTTTTTTCCAGGTTTTCCAGCTTCCTCCCACCCCTGGAATACATGCAGGTTCGGTTATTGTTGACTCATCTCAGTTTTGGAGAGAAATTAAGCAGGTGTACATGTGAATAATAGTCAGAAATGGATCAGACACTTAAGTAGATGCTTGCTGGTCCTATATGGAGCTTTTTTGATTGTGGATGCTAGAAAATAGATAATGACTTTATTGTAGTGGAGCAGGGTGTAAAGGCCAGTTAATGACACCCAATTTGGATTAAGTGGGCTTACTATGAACAGGAGAAGACTCATTAGGGCCCTGTCTGCAGGGAACAGAGTACAAGCTGAATGAGTCAGTGACATCCACTCCCCAACCCTCATTAAGCAAACCCTGCAATTTTTTTTTTTTTTTTTTTTTTTGCCATTTCATATTAATGGGCAGATGAGAAAGTTTTGTCTTATTAGGATTTCTGGAGAATGAATGGGCAAAGAGGCTGCTAAATTTAGCAAAAAAACTGGATGACGTCTGTCTCTAAAGATTAATGGTGGTTAGAGAAGAAGCCGAACTGGAAAAGAGTGTGAATCCAGTGACAAACGTCTTTTTTTTTGTTTTCGGCATAATCAGATGGAGTCTAATTTTTGACACAGTATTCACTGTGTCAATCAGCCAATAAAACATCAGCACCTGCTCCGCACTGCTCCATCGGACACATCGAGCAGGTTTAGATGTGCTGTCGTGTGAGAGCGAGAAGGCATTCGGTATCTGTCACTGTTTCCAAAGTTGTTGATGGAGCAAAGACAGAAATAGAATCGTCAAACTTCATCCTGCTCGGGTATTTTTGGGATGACACATTGCTGATGTTCTTTGTGCTAACTTTGAGCTATTTTCAGGGAACTAGATGTGTATCTATTTGATTTCACTATCACAAACAGTTGCTTTTATACATCAAATGCCATGAATCAGCATTTAAGTGTTAGCTGACATTCAACCGATGTGTCATTGAACTTCAATATTCTGTATTGTTAGAAATCTAACTGAAAGTCCTGGCATTTTATGGAAATGAAACTGCAGCTTATATGAGGAAAAAAGGTAATGCCTGTACACTAACTCCATGCCTAACATGTTTATTTTAGACAATGTTTGGATCCTGCTGCCACCCTGAGTGCTTAAGATGCCATCTGCCACCACAGAGCTTGTCAGCCTGTTGTTGTGCTTTATGTATAAATATAGGTGTGGTTTCATCTTTTTAAACATTTTGACCTGACAAAGATCCAAGCAGGATCAAAGCATTGTCTAAAATAAACTTGTGTGGCATGGAGAAAGTGTGCAGGCGTTACCTGTTTCTTCATGTATGCTGTTTTTTGGTAGCCTTGCTCCTATGTGATGTGTGCACAACTACCCTCTTTCAATTAATGAAACTGCAGCTGACATAATGTAGCACTTAAAGGAATTGTCTGACATTTTGGGAAATAAACGTCTTTACTTTCTGGCAGTGAGTAAGATGAGGACATCGATATTACTCTCAGAATTGCACTTTGAATATAAGCAAGTGCAATATTTTGTTGAACTCATAATTACATCCATTTTGCACACCTTACAGCAATTTGCACATTGTGTGGATGCACGTGCTTACCCCCATCCATCCATCATACATCCGTCTGTCCGTCCACATCTATATCCATCCATCCATCCATCCATCGTCAAGTCAAGTCTTATTTATAGAGCCCATTATCACAAAACATGGTTTGCCTCAGAGGACTTTACAGTGTACACCATCCCTCTGCCCTTAGACCCTCACATCACCCAAGGAAAAACTCCCGATCAACAAATTAATCTTATTCATGAAATGTGAGACTGATTTATCTTTCAATCAGGAAGCATTTAATACGAGTTCTCAGGTCAGTACAGAGACAGAGTATTAAAGTACCAACTAGCACACAAACTTTGGTAACAATTGATATAACGTCTGTTAACATTAGATCTTTAACATTTGTATCTGCACTCGTCGGGCTGTGTAAATGTTCATTGTAGCACAGCGCATAAGCCACATGCTTTTAACTTGGCTGCCTAACGTAAGTGTATTAAATTTACAATGAAAGCAACATTAGCGTATAGTATATAAAAAGCGTTATGCTTGGCGCCCACGAAAATATTTTCGAATTGTAACGTAACCAATTTGCATAAGTGGGAGACACAGATATAATGACAAACTTAAGTTTTTTTTTTTTTTTATCACACAGGGCTTGTGCACCAGGATTACACACTTTATTAAGTTAACTTTTACTTTATTAAAAGAAATAGTGGGCGCCCTGTTGTACTAGTGTGGGCATTGCAGGATGCACACAGAAATCATGATGGTTCGAGTGGATATTGGTGTTGTCCTCTCCATGTTGGCTCACGAAGAAAAAACTAAAATTAACGACAGCTAAGTGGGGTCAACCACACAGTCTCTGCTTTTGCTATTGCTTTACGCCCAGTCAGTCACCGAAGTTTGACTCGACATGAAGCAGGAGATGTGAATATGCTTTGATATGTAGGTAAAGTTTTATTGGAGGTGGAATTCGCATTGCTTAGCTCCACGTTTTGCAGCGCGGGTTCGGGCATTAGTCGGAGGTGAAGTTTCTTGTTAGCCTCAAACTGCACTACTGCTACAAGGTAACTGCTACATGCTAACGCTGTTGGTCAATATTTTCATTGCTGTTAGTTTCGTGCTGAAAACTTTTTTTGTGTGTCTGAGGTTTTGCCTTGCTTCATTGATTCTTTTGTTGTGTTATTACTTATTTTTAAACTTTAACGAGTAAACTACTCACAGTTTTATTTATAGAGCCCATTATCACAAAACATGGTTTGCCTCAGAGGGCTTTACAGTGTACGACATCCCTCTGCCCTTAGACCCTCACATCACCCAAGGAAAAACTCCCGAAAAAGAACCCCTGTAACGGGGAAAAAAAAAAAAGAAGAAACCTCAGGAAGAGCGGTAGAGGATGATGAGGGATCCCTCTTCCAGGACGGACAGACGAGCAATAGATGTCGTAAATAACAAATGAAATACAATCATGGCAAAAAAGGAAAGAGAAAGAGAGAGGAGGAGGGGGGGAGAGGGGGGGGGGGAGAGGGCACAGCAATAATAGAAACAGATGCATGTCATATTACAATAATGGTAGGTGTGAAATTAGTAATTGCACTCTATGATGATGTTGATAGAGTGATGATAACAGTCTCATGCATATGTTGAAAGGGAGGTGTCCAAAGGCAAGATCACAGCATCGGCGCAACCAGGACCAGACCACGATCAGGGCGAGCGGGGGGCACAGAATCAGTACAGCCACAGCACACAGCACAGGCAGCACAACCAAAGGCAGGGTCACAGCATCAGCACAGCTATCACCACGGTCAGGCACAGTCAAGGTTACGGCCAGGATCCAGGGAAACTAGGAAACAAGGGAGCAGGAACGCTCCCGAGAGGCAACAGGATTAGCGTAGTGCAGTTCAACAGACCCAGGCTCTGTAATCGCGAGCCCCAGGTAGTGACCAGTACCACATGGCTATCACAGAGAGCTAAGCTAAGCTTGCACATGGCAATGCAGTTAAAAACAGACATGCATGATTTTCTGATGGCGGCATTGAGAGAAGGAAAGGAGCTCAGCGTATCAGAGGAAGTCCCCCCCCGGCAGGTTAAACCTATGTCAGCCTAACTATGGGCTGGTCCAGGCAACCTGAGCCAGCCCTAATTATAAGCTTTATCAAAGAGGAAGGTCTTAAGTCTACCCTTAAAAGTTGAAACGGTGTCTGCCTCCCTGACCGAAACTGGAAGATGGTTCCATAGGAGAGGAGCGTGTAGCTGAAGGCTCTGGTTCCTATCCTACTTTTGGAAACTTTGGGAACCACAAGTAACCCTGCATTTTCAGAGCGCAGTGATCTTGAGGGTTGGTAAGGAACTATGAGCTGTGACAGATAGGATGGAGCCTGACCATTTAGAGCTTTGTAAGTAAGGAGGAGGATTTTAAATTCAATCCTGGATTTCACAGGGAGCCAGTGCAAAGAAGCTAAAACAGGAGAAATATGATCCCTTTTCTTGGTTCCCGTTTAAAACACGAGCAGCAGCGTTCTGCACCAGTTGGAGAGACCTAAGAGATTTGTTGGGGCAACCAAATAATAGGGAGTTACAGTAATCCAGCCTAGAGGTGACAAACAAATGCATGTACTAATTTTTCAGCATCTGTTTGGGACAGGATATGTCTAATTTTTGCGATGTTACGCAAGTGAAAGAAAAGAAAAAGTCCTTGAAGTTTGTTTTATATGGGAGGCAAAAGATAAATCTTGATCAAATAAAACTCCGAGGTTCCTTACAGTTGTGCTAGAGGCCAAGGTAATGCCATCTAGAGAAATTACATTGTTGGAAAAGGAGCTTCTGAGGTGTTTTGGGCCAAGAACAATAACTTCAGTTTTGTCTGAATTCAACATCAGGAAATTACGGCTCATCCAGGCTTTTACATCCTTAAGACATGTTTGAAGTCTAGATAGCTGATCAGTTTCATCTGGTTTCATAGATAGATATAATTGCGTATCATCAGCATAACAATGGAAATTTTATAGAGTGTTTTCTAATTATGTTGCCTAGAGGAAGCATATATAAAGTAAAAAGGATTGGTCCAAGCACGAACCTTGTGGCACTCCAAAGCAGACCTTAGTATGTGCGGAGGGTTGATCATTGATGTGAACAAATTGGGAACGATCTGATAAGTATGACTTAAACCAGGCTAGTGCCATTCCTTTAAGGCCAATTAAGTTTTCCAGTCTGTGCAGTAAGATGGTGGTCAATGGTGTCAAATGCAGCACTGAGATCTAATAGGATTAAAACAGAGACCAGACCCGTGTCAGAAGCGATTAATAAGTTGTTATTAATTTTTACTAGTGCCGTCTCTGTACTATGATGAACTCTGAAGCCTGACTGAAAGTCCTCGAATAAACTATTATCTTGGAGAAAGTCACAGAGTTGATGAGCAACCACTCTCTCAAGGATTTTAGAAATAAAGGGGAGATTAGATCTGTCCACCCATCCATCCATGCATAAATCATCTGTTTGTTCGTCCGTCCATCCATCCAGGCATCCATCCATCCATCCAATTAAAAAGCATTGACGTACTTTTTAAGTAATTGTCAAAGATCTCAGGATTGTGAGTATGTAAACACACAAAGTCACGACCTAATTTAACTGTATTCCTGACCGTATTTCAGTCTATATAAGGAGCTGTTCAACTGCTGAAAACAAACAGTTTTGTCACTTTTGACCTGCCTCGTATCATAGTTTTCACACAGATACAAATGAATAAAGATGCATCCTTTAGGTGGTTTACGTTCAAGTTAGAGTATCTTCATCAGGGTACACATCTGCACATTTTCTACAATGTTGGTTCACTAACAACACTAATACAATTGTAACCTTGTTGAGCCTTTGTCAGGGCCTTCTTACATTCCACCAGTTATGTCTCAGAATATTCCAAAGTGAGTTAAACCAAACATTACAAGTTGATTTTAATTAAACTCAGTAGATTACATGACCTATTCACTCCTGCAGCGCAGCCTGGACATATTTTCTTTTCCGGCAATACAAATTACAGACTACTTAGACCATTAGAAGAATGAAATAACACAAGGTAACTTTGTAATCACATTTCTCCATTCATTTGCAAATTTACAAATTTATGACTGTGTGTTAGCAGAGTCTGGTCATACTCTGGAAAACTGCCATGGTCTGCTAAACTCCCCAGCCACTTTCTGTGTTCTCATAAAAAACAGTATTTCACAAAAGACTGAAAAAAGGAGATGTCACTGATCCAGCATGGGAATATACAATTTGATGAAGGCCCTTGTAGGAATATTCAGCCAGAAGTTTTAGTGCATTACTGTAAAGCACACAGAAATTACCAGTTTGTGAAATGGGTTATACATGTATAAAACTATCAGTACTGCAGTGTAGAAAGACTCTGTTACAAGTAAGTCATGCATTCAAAAGTGTCCTTAATTAGAGGTAGAAAAGTAGGCTAGTAGCATTAAAAAATTCGTGAAGAACAAAAGGTAAAGTACTGCAAAAGTCCAATGGACTTTTTCAATATTTCAGGATTGTAACTGACACATTATTGGCTTACAAAATGTAATGAAGTGGAGGTGCAAGGAAACATCAGCATGTTCAAGAATAACTTTAAAGATGGTCAGTTAGGTACAAGGTAGATTTATTAAATGTGACATATTATTTAATAAACTCAGTTGGTGTAATTAGACGTGTCAGTTTCAGTTAATCATTCAGTTCATTGAAAAAAAGGATGCACTTTTGCAGTATTTAAAGGTTGCATTTTAACTGTTCATGATCACCTGAAGCACTACAGTGAAGACAGTGATGTGGTTTCTAAAAAATATTCCATCCCTTTACCTATGGAAATTAGGCTCAGTTCAAAAAATAACAGGGGTTATGTGTGAGGGCAAGATACTGAGCACCTACACTAATCTAATGTAAAACAAACAAAAACAAAACAAAAAACAAACCTAAGAGACTAAGGCCTTGTTTAGACACGAACGGCCCTAATAAAGACGTAAAAATCTTGCCATTGCATTTTTAGAAAAATCTGTGTTCATATAACATTGTGACAACAATCCTTGTACACGCATCTGCAAACACAACCAAAAATGCTGCAGTGTGCATGGCCGGCCAGTAGTTGGCTGTGTAACATTGTAATGACACATCATAGAAGAACACCACGCACATGCGCAAAATGCAGCCCATCATGGGTCCATTATAAATCCGGATACAGCCATTGGGACGGGCCTCGTTCATAAATGAAGCAGAGAAAGCTCTTTTTCTGGGTTTAGAAAAGTGTAAAATACCCGGATCTACTGGCCCATAGAGCGTGCGTGGTTGTGATTAACGGCAGCCGAACGCGGCCGAGTGTACCCGATCACTGGCTCCGACTCACTGGCTCGCTCACACAAATGACCTGAGTGCTCGAAGCAAACAGCGCCCGTTCATGAGCATTGCGTCTCGTAGAAGCTTAGCTTATTCACAACAGCAGCTAATCAGCGGTATAAGGACAGCGGTGCTGTGTCAGTTTTGATAAGTACTTGATAATCAGATAATTGTACATCTGTCTCTCTATACACACACACACACACACACACACAAATATTCATACAACTTAACAGGGAATCATATCATAATTACAACCGGAGAAATTAGATTAACAGAATCAAAATGTGCCATGCCCACAAAAATATAATAAAAGGTGGTGCCTTGTAACATTGCCCTGTGTATTATTAAACAGCTCAGCTGTAAATAAGTAAATACTACGTTCAATACAGTTTAATAACTGTCACTAGTGCTCCGTGCTGCTTACTGATAACTGGTTGTTTGAATACAGACCATAGACTTTACAGCCAAGAATGTATGGATGTGTTGTAAAATGGTAAAATTATGAATTATGATTCAAAAATGATGAATTACAGCAAAAATATCCATTACTACAGCCGGCACAAAGTCTGTTTTGTGTCAGGGACTCCAAGAGTTACATGCGCGTGCACGTGGTGGAGTCCGGCGGGTGTGATGTGCGTTCATTTTATGTTGGAGAAATACCTCTATATTCAGGAAATGGCGCAGGAAAGTTAATGTGTCAAAAAAAAAAATGTCTCTTTCCCAATGTTAAGCAAATGGGGAAAAGTTTTTCTGGGCCAGTGTGCATCACATGACGGTGTAATTCCACTTTTGCCCACTATGTAAATTTTGCATCAGAGGGTGGTGCACTTCCTGCAGCCCATAGACTGTATATAAAGATGGAAGACACGCCCCCTCAACCCTGCTATGCTTAAGTGAGGTTAAAATATTCAAGATACAGCCGCTGCCATCTTGTGCTGGTGATGTCATTCAGAGCCGGAGTCTGAGCCGTAGAGATATCCATGGTGGGGTAGTTCCCGCCAAAACACCTGTGCAACCAATTGGGAGCAGCCCCATCAAATGTGAGTGCATGGAATGAATAACTCATTCAAACTGAACTTCTCATAAAAACAAACACTTGAACAAAAATCAGGGTGATTAGAATTACTTTCAGTTTTTTTATTTGGTGTGTACTTTGAGTTCTTAGTTTGGCCTATGTCACTAACATGGAGGGGCGGGCTTTCTGACCTATACTGCAGACATGCACCACCGGGCAATTGAGACTGAAAATTTACACTTTGGGGGAACTGTCATGTTGTCCATCTTTATATACAATCTATGGTGAGTCTGTAACATTACCATTCTCACAGGATCCACGTGTTGCCAGTTTACAGGACAACAGAAGGGGTTGCATTTTCAGAAGATAATGCTCTAGAACCTGGTTTCAGGTTTGTTTGCGTTTTCAGGTCCCCAAAATGCCGTCGTTGTGTGAATGACAGGCCAAACCACAACAAAAATGTAACGTTTCCTGCAAGAACTATTGGTGTGTACGCGTCCCCTAACTTAACACCAGAACCCTTTTTTTTCAGTTGAGAAGCAATATATAAGGGGATTTAGTAGTGTTGTTGATTGATTCAGGTGTAACTCTTGACATTTGACTGCAAAGTATTAAAACTCTACATAATGTGTATACATATGCATAGTGACTGCCCTCTAAAAGCTGAAACCTGGCTATAGCAGGAGTCTTCTTTAGTCTCTAACCATTCACATCACAGTAGCAGCATCAACATTCACAGCTGATGCAGAAGGATACCTATCCTGTAGTATGTAGACACGGAAATCCACAGCAAAGTGGCAACATGTTGCAGAACCCTGAGCCTGTTACACAGGCGGATCAGTACTACCAGCAGAAAACCGTAAAAACCCTTTTAGACTTGCTCAATTGTTAAATTGACTTACATTCAAAAACCTTCTGGGATTAATAAAATATTTCTATTCTATTCTAAATTCCAGCTGGCCTGCAGCTAGTTTAGCTGTACTAAATATGCTGCAGCACAGAACAAGAACATGTAGTGCTTCTTTGTTTAGTCATAATTTGCCTTTTTTTTTTCTTTGAGCCTCTCCAGTTTGCCAGGTAGCTAAGCTGTGCTCTAACGGGGAAAACTGTTTATTGTTGTGTGCATGACCTTATTTGTGCTTGTATGTGCATCTATCAGTGTGAAAATGCACATCAGAGCATCCGAGTGTGAGGGCTGCCTTGTGTACAGTGTGTGTGAGAGTCTTCGTGGAGGTGCTGATGAATGGCTTTGATTAGCAGTGAGGACAACACTGGAGCCCTTGGAATGCCCTGCAGGATTACAGGACATTGCCAGCATTTGGGAAACAAGCACTCAGGCAGAAAATCACTTTCATAAAGTGACACGGACCCTAAACTTAAGTACACACACACATGCACACACACACACACACAGACTCGAAAAACACATTTACTCAAAGACATGGCAAACATACCTCGTTGAATGGCTGAAGCCAACACAGTTAACACACACTCATGCAAACACAAAGGCTTTAACCTGCCACATGAAAATGTGAGCTCGTGTTTTATTTGCTCTGTATTTTGTCCCCCTCCCATTCAATCAGATTTCCATCCAACCTGGGCCAATCACAACTGTTTATGCTAACATGCTAAAATCTTATAAATGTTATAAAAATCTAAGAAACCTCCTAAAATCCAGGAAATGCCATAAAATCCTAGAAATGTTCTAAAATCTGAGAAATGTCTCAAAATCCAAGAATGTCCTTAAATCCGAGGAACTTCCTAAAAGTCTGGAAACCTCCTGACATCCTAGAAATCACCTAAAAATCCTAGAAATGTACTGAAATCTTAGAAACTTGCTTAAATTTCTAGATATGTCCTTTAATTCTAGACACCTCCTAAAATCATAGGAACAAAATAATGTATGTAGCTGCTGCGACTGGCCCAAAAGTTGAGCAAGTTGAGTATCCCTGCTTTCACACACATGCCTTTCAGGACATAAAGGGTACCTTAATACCTTGGCGTGCCTGTACCTAAATATGTGTTCTGTCATGGTTTCCTAATCTTTCGAAAGCATCTGACTTTCCAAAGCCATTTCATAATTAGTGTATACCTTTATATCATTGGTAAACAATTTTGATCATTACAGATAGTGAGAGGCCTATATTTTGATACTTGTTTATCCCTTTGCTGTTCAGCTGTATTTAGATAAGTTGTTGTTTTCTTTTCCCTCAGTTTGGCATGGAAGCAGAGTCACAAAAAAATTCAAGTACAGTATCTGTGACAACATCCATCATCAATTATAGTAAAAAAAAAATGTTATGTACACATTGGTTTATTGCAGAACACTGTCATAACACTATCAGGTTCCCGGTAGTGACCCTCTCCCTCCTGACTCGAGACTTTGGTTTCTAAAGGAGGCACTTGGCACCCAATCAGAGGCTAAATGGAATGTGGTCAGTGTGCGACCTTTAATTAAGTCCTTCCAGAGGGGAGGATTTACTGTCACCCACTTAGAGGAGTAATCCATAAAGTATTAATGTTACCACAATCTGTGTGAACAGTATAGGACTCGTGTATGCTTTATCATAACGTGGCGTATTTGCAATGGTATGAATGAATGGCTGAGTTTAAAATGACCCTCTCTCAGAAGGTACACCATTAACATATAGGACAGGAGCCTGGTTCAGCCCTCATATCGTTTTCTGCTACCTTTTTCTTCACTATTAATTTCCTGTTAGCCTTGATAATGAGCACCCCCAAGTTGGGGCTGTTTGGTCTCATGGGGCCCCTTTTTTTGTGCCATGTGTCTGACAAAACTATTTAGATACAAATATTCAGGTACTACAATGGCAAAAATAGTCATAAAAGTGTAAAATTTGGCAGGAAGTATCCTGAGACAAAAAGGAAAGTAGCAAAATAAGATTTTGGGGCTTGCTCTCCTTTCTCTTTCAAAATATCATCCACAACATCACCAAAAGGACAAAAAATACAGTGTTTGTTGAGTCTCAATTCACTCAATCAAGTCACAATACCTCAAATCATGGGAAAAAGAAAAAAAAACTCAGTCGCTAGCCCTCCAGATATTCTACTTGCCAGCAAAGTGAACCAAATAATATGGGTCCCCCAAAGTTTTATGGTATAAATAAATAGTATGGGTCCCCAGCACTTAGAATCTGTGAACTGACATATGTTGCTACGTTTTCATAATCAGCATACTCAAATATTTGGACAGTATCTCAGCAACCTCTTTGGACAATACTTCAGTTAGTTTTAGAGGTTATTGAAAAAAATTCAAAATGGACCAAATGTGGCCATATTTTAACCCCCAAAGTGCTGTTTTTATTGAATTTTTATTTGATTTACAAACTTTAGGAGATGCTGATTAAATTGACCTATCGCTAAGCCCCGCCCTAGAACACCACGAGCCAGTCACATTTCATGCAGCTGGACCTACATAGAAAAGCATCAGAAATTCAGAAATTTAGATTTTGGATTGTGGTTTTATTTAAATGTATGCAGTTATAACAAAATGGCCAAACAATGTGCACAAGGTAAATGCAACACTAATAGGAGGTATCCTGAGAGGTCAGAGAATGAAAAGTATTTTATCCCGTTCCCTAAACCTCACATGAACAGAGCAAAGAGTCTCCTTTGGATTAAGCTGTGTGGCACGTAACAAAGGTAAAAAGGATATTGTCAGGACCAGACAGACAAACTTGGACCCACAGAGCAGACCAGACACGAACAGGTGTGAGTGAGTAGGTTTATTCCAATTGCAAGTATGAAATCGTGAGGCAAAAGAGTAACAAAAGGACTAACAGGTCAAAACATGAGGAAACAGACACGGAGAGAACGCTGGAAAGTTGCACACAGAACGAGGCAGACAATCTGACAAAGACACACTTGGGAAGACGGGGAGACAACGAGACACAGGTGAAGACAATGAATAACCACACACACACACACACACACACAAGGGGTCAAGAGACCTCAAATGAAACACGGACAGGAAGTAGGTGAAAACCAGATACCAATTAAAACAGGAAGTGACATACAACACAGACTAGGACCTGACAGATATCTAAATTTGCTCTAAGGTAAAGCAACAAAATTGCTGCACAGTGACAAGGATATGTAACCTCATACATTACGTTGGCAACATTGTGTTTAATGTCACGTTGCAGCAAACAGCAAACTTGCAGTAACATTAGCTTAAGAAAGCTAAAAGCTGCTAACGTTATGGCCAACTTCAGCTTTGTAACATTAGCTCAAAATGTCAGCTGTTCAACTTAGTCTTTGTATTTTTATTGTTTGACAAACAGACATTAGTGTCAACTGTTGCAACAGGTTGTAGTTGCCCACCCAACTGAAAACCATTAACTTAGCTGTAACATTACAAAGAAAGCAAAGTCTGGCTAACGCTAACACCAGTGACCTAAAATAAATATGCTATTATGTTCAAAAGCTGGTTAACTTGTGCAGACCCAGTAAGTAATGTGGGTAATTTTCTCATATGATTTTATATTTTTTTGTTTCAACATTTGTCAGTGGAGGGCCATTGACAAGGAGCTTCCCCATCCACCAATTGTTGGTCTGAGTGAACTAAAAGGTCAATTTTGTTGGAAGTTATGTATTAGAAATAACTGAAAGAACTTTAACTCTGTTGTAAATTGTGGTAGGCTATAATGGTAATATAACTGCAGTTCTAGAAAGACTCTCTGTGGTACTGCATGGGTTACTCAGGATGGTTTTGATAGTTTTGACAACCACAAGCTCTTTAGATCTTTAGCGTTTAGATAAGAGATTTTTGTATCGGCTACTCTCGCCACACTGAAAGTTGACCACAAAGGAAGGTTGTTTATCTCCGCTCCTCAGCAGCGGAGGCAGCTCTGAAGGATGTGGAACAGCTTGAAATTCTAAATAATGATTTATTCAACAAAGATGCGCAGACGTGAATCCCGCAGTGTACTTTGTGCAGGTCTGGTGAGCGGGGCTCGAGCTTTGTCATTTAAAGCGATGAATGCATCTAAACAGTTCCTGACAATCAAAAGAAACAAATAAGGACAAATAACGCTGCTGCATCTTGTGCTCAGGAGGTCTGTTTGGCAGACTCGTAAATGAGGCTCTACTCATGCCAAGAAATTATTCAAGAGGTAGCAACTGTACATGGCCTACTTTTTATGCTACATCTCCTCTGCTGGTGCTGCAACTGTAAGAGGTGATGTACTGAAAGTCGGGCTCTACCAAGGCAGGATTACGGTCCGGGGCAACAACATGACATCAGTCAATGAGATGTTGGTTCCAGGGGAATCTTCAGTGGCTTCCTTTGTGTACACACTGGGAGGGGGCTTCAACGATGATTACCGCTGTAAACCCAAGAGTATACAAATGGTATTTACAGTGTAAGAAGCATGAGTTAATCCTAATCCCGAGCTGTAATTGATTTTTCATAGATGAGATGTTGACAGGAAGACGTTTGACTAGGACGAGGTTTAATCCTTGTCTCTGAAACTGGTCAACAAGCAGGCAGCTGTGTGAGGGGGCCACATACTGTAGTGCAGTGAGACTCAATTTATGGTCTGCAGGCCAAATCTCGCCCCCAATAGGATGCTGTATGGCTCCCAGGCATTTTCTAATACACTATAAAGATATAATGATTCACACTGGGAATTGTTTTTGTACTTTTAATATACATAAGGTGCCAGAGTGCATAAAACAGCATCAAAATAGCTACGCCTCCTTTACGCCACCTTTCCTAAAAACCCCAGAAACATCCGAACGTCCTAGAAATGTCCTGAAATCGTAGAAACATTCAAAAGTCCGAGAAATGTCCTAAAATCCTACAAAATATTCTAAAATTCTAGAAACATCATAAAATCCTGGAAATTTAAAAACTAAACAAACTAAAAATGTCCCAAAAATCAAGAAATGTGCTAAAATTAGTGATGACCAAATGATGCCATGAACTACTTTCTTTATTTTTCTGAGCCCATGACATAGTGCTCTCTGTTCAACAAAGAGTTGAAAGCATTGCCATTCCTTAAGCCTTTTCCTTTAAACCACGAGTGCCATCTAGTTGTCTCAGAAAAAAAAAGAAAATGGTTCATGAGAAAAAAACATCCTAAAATCCTAGAAACATCCTAAAATCCTGGACACGTGCTGTAATCCCATCTCCTGAAATCCTAGGAACATCCTTAAATCTGAAAAATATACTAAAATCCTTGAAACATTTTAAAATTCTAGAAACATCCTAAAATCCTTGAAATGTCACAAAATCCTAAAAACATTTATAAATCCTATAAATATTCTAAAAATATGAGAAATATCTGAGAAACATCCTGAAATTCTGTAAAAGTGCTGGGATAATAGAAACCTGTGTGGGGCTGCGACAAGCTGTCATTTAGCCAAAGTGGCCCCCAGGCAAAGCAAGTTTACTGTCCCTGATGTAGTGTCTAATTTTATTGGCACAAATTATGCAAAGGTTTTTTCTGAGAATGTCATTTTTAGAAAGAAAATTGAAGAGTTGTAAAACAAACACGGATGTTTCCCAGAAAAATTCTTAAACATTATAATAATTCTTAACGTATTTTTTAATCTGTTATCATGATAACTATAAATAAAGTTTCCCTAGCTTTTTTGTAACTGTAACTTCTCCCTCCACCACTAAGTGTTGCTTAGGCTCTCAGCTCAGCTGCCTGCTTCACCAGTAGAGACTGGAGACTGAACTCTGGTGGTGCATGCTGTGCACTACATACAGTAAGTTGAATAGAAAGAGTATTAAAAACAGTATTTAAAAACATACCTTTGGGATTTTTAAATACTCTGGTAAAATTAATAATAATAATAATTTTGTGTCAGTGTGTCTTTGCATCTCTCCAGTTAAGGGGCTAAAATTAGCATGTTGCCATTGATGCCAATCAGAACCAGAAGCGAAAAAACTACGCGGTCATTTCACAGGGCTCCTTTGATCTCTGACTTCAAGATATCTAAATGAAAATGGGTTTTATGGATACCCACCAGTCTCTCCTACACAGACATGCCCACTTTATGATAGCCCCATGCAGTTTTTTGCTGTTATTTGATTTCCAATCAAGACAATCTGGTTAAGTATTGACTTGCTTTGTCGATATGGACACCATAACTTTTTTGAAAAGCAAAATAATGGAACTGAAAATGGGACTAAAAACATGATCGATTGCAATTAACAAGGCCTATTGAAAAACTGAAAATGAATTGTACAACAGACCTATTTGTCATATATTATCATCTCTGTCTTGGAAGAGGGATTTCCTTAGATGCTCTTCCTGAGGTTTCTACCATTTTTCCCCATTAAAGGGTTTTTTGGGGGAGTTTCTTCTTATCTGCTGTGAGGGTCTAAGGACAGAGTGATGTTGTGTGCTGTAAAGCCCTTTAAGGGAAACTGCAATTTGGGATAATGGGCTTTATAAATAAAATTGAACTGAATTAAAATAAGTCAAGTTATATATCCTAATATGTATGTGCATAAATGGAGATATATCACATTTTTGTATGGGGATGGATGTGGAAAATGGATGGATAACTGGGGTTTAAAAGGTGTGTATGTGTGTCACTTAACCCTTCGAAACCTGTGCATTGGTTCCATTTATTTAAAAAATATAGTGAGAAGGCAACAAGTAACTTTACAAGTTATTATCCAAAAATTTGCAAAAAATTAGTTGAAAAGTTCCAAGAAAATTACCTGAAACTGAAAAAGAAAAAGGTGCTGAAATTGTAAAAATGTATAAATGTATCTGTTAAATTAATTTTAACATATATTTGAAACATAATATTAAACAAAAATGATCATTATTTTAAATCCAGTTTTCTAAACATTTCCCCCTTTTTCAGATTATTTTTAATAACCCCCCTCTCTTTTTTAAAATAAATTCCTATAATATTTTTGCATTTTGTAGGACATTTCTTGCCAAGTTGGTTATTCCCCTTTTTCTCCATATTGTCAAAAGATACCAATTTGCTTAGTCTTCAAAGGGTCAAATACCTTGTAAAGGCGTCTGAACACAGCACATGACTGATGTCCGTACAGGTTTCAAAGGGTTAAAGTGGCAGGTTATTCCTGAAAAGAAGAAGAAAATAATAATCAGGGAGCAGTGTGAGGCCTGGTGCTGTCACCCCTCCCTGCCTGGCCTGCACACAGCACTCAGCATGAAGCACAGCACAAGGTGGGTTTCCCCCATTCATGAAGCCAACACTGACTCATCCCCATGCAAGTGCTTATGGTCATTCAGCCAGCAGCGCGTGCATTTTACAGCTCTCATGTTGCCTGTTGCCTCCACTGTTCCTAAAATAACCAGCCACCATCACCCCCTCCTCCCTCCTCCTTCACCCCCGCCACATGGTTACAGTTAAGTACATAAATCAGGCGCCACCGCTGGTGCGCGCGCTGTAGCATCAGACAGGAGGCACACATGCACTTCACACCGCCGCGGCTCGTCGCTGCTACTGCAGCCGCTGCAGCAGAGGAGGCTCCATCTTTCGGAGGCGGAATGGCTTGAGCTCGCACGGCACGGACTCGTCTCGCTCGGCTGATGCGATGCTTCTCTGACTGTCCGCCTGTCTGTATGTGTCCGCGCGTCTTGCCGCGAATTGCTGCAGTGCTGTTTTTCCAGGTGTTGTGGCGTGTGTGTGTGTGTGTGTGTGTGTGTGTGTGTGAGTGAGTGAGTGAGTGCGTGTGTGTGTGCGTGTGTGCATGCATGGTGGTGTAATTCTCTTCCGAATTGGACTAAGCCGGGGAACGGAGTCTGATGTCACATGTGCTTCATCGGAGGAGACGGGGCATCTGCGAGCTGGATTTTGTGGAGGATGCTGCGGCAAGTGATACACAGAGGGCTCAAGGCTTCGTTTTACTGGCTGGGCTTATTCGTTAGCAGGCACCCCGTGTTCTTCCTCACCGTCCCCGCCGTACTCACCATCATTTTCGGATCTACCGTCCTCAGTCGCTTCAAGCCGGAGACGGACCTGGAGGTACTGGTCGCCCCGACTCACAGCCTCGCCAAGATCGAGCGGAGTCTCGCCAACAGCCTGTTTCCCATCGACCAGTCCAAGCACAAGCTATACTCGGATCTGCACACCCCGGGCAGATATGGCAGGCTGATCCTGCTCGCCAAGTCCGGGGGGAACATCCTGGAGCTGGCCGACCAGGTCCTGCAGGTCCACAAGCAGGTGTTGGATTTGCGCGTCAATTACAAGGGATTCAATTACACGTTCGCGCACCTCTGCGTGCTGAGCCACAGGGACAAGCGCTGCCTGCTGGATGATATCATCACTATCTTCGAAGATATCAGACAGGCGGTGCTTTCCAACAGCTCCTTCCATAAGGTGCCCGTGAGCTACCCGAACACGACATTAAAGGTGAGATTTGATTGCACGCTGCAGGTCGTTTTGCATGCATGTCAGGGCCTGTACACATACACACACACACACACACACACACACACACACACACACACACCCTCTCCATCAGCGCTAGTGACAGAGCAGCAGTATGTGAATAGCTGTAGCGGGCTGACCCTCGATGCTTGCCATAATTTCTCAATGAACGCAGAGGGCTTTGGGGATGTGGGGCTGCAGATTGTTACATACATGAGCCTGTGAGGGAACCCTCTCCTTAACGCGCACAGCCGGCTTTGCAGCTTTCACCCTCCCTTATCGATGCAGGTGCATTGATTGGCTGCATGTAGCCCCCCCCCCCCCCCCCCCCGCCGCCCGCCGTCTCCCCACCACACACAAAACACACACAACACACAGGGATATCCTTTTTTTTTTTTTTTTTTTTGATGCAGTATCACCTCCAGGGGCGTTTCTAGGATTTGAGGACATTGGAGGCTAAGACCGGGCCTCTGTATGGGGAAAAGTGGCCATTTTTTTCTATTGCATTTTTTTGTGATTTTTAAAAAACTACTGGCAATTTCTTGCTCGACAACTTTTTGCATTTTTATTTCTACAATTTGACTTATTTTTCTTAAAATATATTGTCATTTTTTTCTCTAAACCATTTTGGCAATTTTCTTTTTTTAATTAGGTAATTTTCTTTTTAATTTTCTTCTTTTGGCATTTTTTTTTCTCACTCTTTTGCAGATTTCTTTATTTTTTTTTTTCTGGTGATGTTTAAAGAAAACAGGCTTTCTAAACCTACTTGCCAGACAAAATAAAAATCCCGAAAATAATTTCACAGTCAGAAACTGTGAAGACATATCGAAACTATCCTTGGATTTTCAGATTTCCAACAGTCATGAACACATCATGTGGGATGAACGCTTCGTGCATTTTCCTCGAGTCACTCAAGGAGGTTCAAGGCAAAATATTTGTAGCTGTGGGGAGGGTAAAAAAAACAAACAAAAAAACAGCCGGCTCCCTCCTCTTTGATTAAATAAAGAACTGTCCCTTAGGCCTATGCTATTCTTATTTTTGAAACTATACATACATATTTAGATCCAGGGCTACGTATGTTGGGGCTGAAGCCTCATATGGCCAGGCCTAATGACGCCACTGGTCTCCTCCTTCCCTTCTCCTGGCTGCACATGCCGATATACTCCCTGCCTGAATTCTTTCTCTCAGTTTCTCTGTGACATCTGATTGCAGTTGTATCACGCACACACACACACACACACACAGACACCCACACACACAAACACACTCGTCTAGCATCAGCAACACACATGAAGATGCTGCATGTAGACACTCAGTGGGCCTGCAGATACATCAAGTGCAGCTGTGCTCTGCAGATGGAACCTATGGGGCTGATCAGGTGTGAGGCTTTTTTATTTTACTGAAAATCTGTTGAAGACGTGCATGATAATTTGCCTTTGTTTTTTTTTTTATGTTAACAAAGTGCACCAGGGATGAGGTTTTTCGGTAGGCCATTACAAAAGTTAGCATCGTCCTGGTTCCCTCAACAAATAAAAAGTCTATGGAAGAAAACAGGCTCAATGGTCAGCACATGTTAATTATACCTACATGTTAGAGATGTTGAAATTAATCGTTTCTAAGATGCATCGTGATGTGGATGTGGACAATTCTGCATCATTGCATTGACAGCACATAATAGATTATAGCCACGTTACGCAGTGTTTCCCCTACAATGTTACAGGCCTGGCGGTGCACCAGGCCAACAAGACACCCCACCAGGCCTTAACGTTAGGGAGGTTTGTGCAGGGCAAAAGACACTGTATTTTTTCCCCTTAGGAAATAGAAGCAAACTTACCAACCCTCACGATCTTCCTGGGAGACTGTTTTTTGCCCAAGTATACAAAAGACATTTGTAGTCCATGGATACAGGTTCAAGCTTGTGTGTTTAATTACACTCGGGTGGAGAAAGCACTCTGTCTACAAAACGTAGTGGTGTTATGTACCATAAAAGAAACAAAAGAAGAAGATGGCTGAGATAAAACAGTCTGGTGATAATTCTGAACACCAGGTTATCAAGATGTTGCAGGTCAAAATGCACAAATGCACACTGTCTATGGTGCACAGTCTTTATTGTGTCCTGTGTTTCACTGAACATCCACATGCAGCAGCTGGTTAGAGAGTTAATACTGGAAATGCAAAGAAATTACATATTGTTTTGTTTTACGAAAATACAGACTGTGTGCCAAGTGTGCGTGCACATTTGGATACTCAAGTGCGACTCAGGCTGCACATTCCTGTCCAAACCCAAGTGACTGAGCCCAAGTCAGTGTTTTCAACAACTGACAAAAATGAGTAGGCCTAATGAAAACAAATTACACACCTGGCTCATCACAAAGCTGACTGATAGATCGCAGCACACTGACAGCACAGTTTTTCCCCACAGTGCCACAGCGTCTGAACAGTCAAATGTTCAGCAACGGAAAGTCACTTCAGACTTCTACAGAAGACTTTTTTTTAGTCTCAGTTTTAGTCAGACTTTAGATGAAGCTTTATTATTATCTATATTATTAACTATTACAATGCATCCCATCCAGCTGCTCTCAGCTCTCGTTGTTATCAGAGGCGAATTTAGTGATTTGGTGGCCTGGTGCCCCAGCCTAATCACCTTGCTTTGATTTCACCCATTCTCAACAGTGAATGATGCTGGGATATATATATATATATATATATATGTCACATTATGGGAGAACAGAGCTAGCTGACTGATTAGCCAGGTGCATTAATATAGAAAATTAAGGATGCTATGTATCATGATGCATTGTGGAATTGAATTGAATCAAATTGTTGAGAAGATAATCGTAATCAAATCGAATAGTGAGACAAGTGAAGATACACAGCCCTACTACACGTTTGTTCAGCAAGATAATCTCCACAAATGAACACTGTTGGGATTTTTTCAGTGGAATTGCAATTGCCAGAAGTAAAAAGCTATTATAAGGCTATAAGTGAACTACACTATGGTCGCACCACCACCAGAAAGTAAAAGCTGTGTTCAGCGGCGTTCGGCGTAATGGCGTTCTGTAGTGTCATTTAGCCACTTGTTAGAAATCGCCTTTGTCAAGACACATAAAAGCTTCAAAGTTCACAGTGGGGTTTACTGACATATTCGTGCATCATGACAAAATGTGAAAGTCTCCTCAACTTGTGGGAACAACATATATATATATATATGTATATATAAATATATATAAATATATAAAAAAAAAAAACAAATCCGGGCATCAGAGATGATAATGAAATGTTAAATTCTAATGCATTTACGGGTTTTGGACTTATTCCCTGAGTACTCTTTACAGATAAAATTGTTTTTTGTCCTTGTCACTCCCAGGGGCGTTGTTATCCAGGGTTGCAAGGGAAAGGGGCCCTTCTGAAAGCTCTAACCATGAAATCTTTTAGCATTTCAGCACCTTTAGTTCCCTCCTTTCAAAGTCAATGTTTTTTTTAAATGGGTTTTTTGTTAGATGTCATGTCTGACATAAGGTCTGTGGTTTGACTTTTGTTTTGTTCCATGACATAAAATATGTCAGTAAATAACCCAACCACAGACTTTGAAGCTTTTATGTGTCTTAAAAAGGGCAGTTGCTAACAAGTGGCTAAAGGAGACTAGAGGGGACTCCACATTTGTGAACATTTCCTGAACAAAATGTTTAATCATAAATGTTTGTTTGCCACAGAGCTTATTTTCTGCAATAATCCAAAATCCAATGGAAAAATCCCATAATTTTACTGATAAGGGAACCAGGGCAACTTGCGGGTTTGTCCTGCAGAAAAACATTGTCCCTGGGGCATTGTCCCTGGGGCATCTGTCGGGAATCATCTCAAAACGCATAGGGCCCTGAACATGGTGCTATGCCCGTGATCACACCACAAGACAAAATCAATGTAATGTTATAGATTCATACAGAGCAACCATCTTATTCAACAACAGTGGACTGTGTTGTGAGGCTTACATCACTATGCACAGTTTCTTCCCCATCTGCCACTCACACCGTAGGCTCAAACTGACACAGGCACGTATTTAATATATCACAGGTCTGCTCTCCAGCATGGCAGCTTGTAACTTCCATTGAAAGCTGCACAGCAGTGTGAGCTATCTAAGCAGCACCAGTGTCTGAGAGGAGTAGTGGAGCCATCCATCTTCCTGCTGCAGACTGTTTGCCTCCTTACACTCAGGTGAAGGGACACTGACTGTAATCTTGGTTTAGATGACAAGTGGCAGTCAAATATTAGGTCTGGGTATTGATTCAGATTTTCTAAATCGATTTGATTCGATTTACAAGGTCCCAATTCAATTTGAAATACCAGTTTTGCTTGGATATAAAAGAAATTCTATGAGAAATAATGTTGTAAATTTCACAAGGAACCCTCTGACCTGGTGCATTATTATAAAAAATATAGTTTACATTAAGAATTCACCCAAAAGCAGTTATATTAATCATGTACTTTTATTAAACATGATCTGACCAACTTAAATAAAATAATTTAAATTAAATCAAATCACAAGGCAGACAATGCAAATGAGGTGGCTCCAAACAGTTTGTAAACTGAGGACATCCACTTTGCTGCCTGTAACTGTCTTACGAAGCTTTTGTGCAATATATTAGTGGTTGAGGAAAAACAACCAAGACAGAAACAAACATATATTAATTCATAAATAAAAGTAAAGGAACTGAAATAGTGCAACAAGTCAAGTTTTTTGAAACATATTCGAAAAATCTCTTAAAGTGTACACTGTAAGCATACGATGAAATACTGAAAAAAGCCCTCTCTGACAAAATGTGTGGTGAGATTTTATCTTGATTTTAAGGCATTCTCATTCTCTGTCTGATATCTGTCATCTCTTCATCCATTCAGATATTATATATGTATATTCAGTGTATTCAGAAACAAAACAAAGAAACAAATATCACTAAAATATCACTCAAAAATAGAAGTTATGAGGAGTGTTTGAAGAGAGAATTTTTCCGCAAGAAAAGGAGCTGAGCTACATGATCTACATCTTTCGGATGGGACACTGGTACCAGGTACACAAAGGTACCTCTTTACTTGGACAACGCCGCGGACAACATTTACATATATTACTCGCCGTGTGGCTGGTTTCAACTGCCCTGGTTTGTAGGAGGCTCCAGTCATTGTCTATGTAGTGAGCAGTAACTGTCAGGTACGAATCCGTTGCTCTTGATGTCCAACAGTCGCAAGTCAAGGCGACTCTCTCTGCTGACTAAAGTGAAGTTGCGATGCTCTGTTTAATATCTGCATACATGTTTGGGATTGTCACTTCACTTAGCTGTTTGCGTGTCGGTAAAACGTAGCGTGGCTCCAGAGTCTTAATGAGGCTTCGGAAACCGTCATTTTCAACAACGCTGTATGGTCGTTTATCCTTGCATATGAACGTTGTGACAGCCTCGGTTATTTTCTGAGCACATGGAGAGTTCTTGGAGATGAGACTTGGAAATGCCTTCTCCAGGTGGGTTTGTTTCAGCTCCGACGTCTTTGCAGATGTTTCTGGGCGATGTCTTGTTAAATGGTTGCAGAGATTGGTGGTATTTCCACAGTATTTCAACTCCAAGTTGCATATTTTGCATATGGCTTTACTTTTGTCCAACTCATTGCTTTCCTTGTGTGTTTGAAATCCAAAATGCATCCAGACATCTGCTTTTAAGCTTGTTGGCGGTGCCTTCTGTGTGCCTGCTCCCGCCATGTTGTTCAACAACGCCCACCTCACCTAGCAAAGACCTCTCACAATATCTCGTGCCATGAAATGTTGCGTGAAATGCTGACCACGCAAGAGTAATTGGGTTCAGGCTGTAGGCTGCTGACGGCTGTGACATACAGCCACGGCAGAGAGGACGGTTACATTAAAATATTGATTTTTGGATTTTATGAATCGATATCAGACCATTTAAAGGAAAATTGAAAAATTGGAAAATTGATTCAAATCGACATTCAATTTTTCTCATCCAGCCTATCAAATATGTTGTTTTCTTGAATAAAGAATGAACAGTATAAAATGCAGAATCTGCACAAAAGCACACCAGTGATAATTATTATTTTCTTACCAATGATATTGTATCCCAACATTAAATTGATAGATTTTATAGTAATTTACTCTATTTATATGCAGTTGTTGTAATTATTCATCCAAGCATTTACCAAATTATAACAGTCATTTTTGTCCTCTTGTGTCCAGTTTAATGCTTGATAGAGATTTGATGATTAATTAATTCATTCATTAAGCTGTGGAAATCAAGCTGGGCTTTTCCTTTTTTGATAGTAATGTGGTTGTATGTCATTTCATCACATAGAGAAGAGGTGAGTTGAGGTGTCTGCACACCTAAAATACCTCTCAAAGCTGTTTGAGAGGTATTTTATGTTATCACTTTGACTTCAAGTGCTCACAGTGAACGTGATAACAAACAGTGTTATTTGGTTAAAATGTATGGCAATCATTCTCTTCCTGCAGTGCTGTCAGTATGTTGCAGACAAGCTCAGAGGGGTAATTAGCTAAAGTACACGTACTTTTCTGTCAAAGAGGCAAATGTAACCAACCGAATCCTTACAGAATAGTGCGGACACATTTTTCAAAGCACTCTCCTTCCGAGGTCGCCAAATACTGCTGCTTTTGTAGTGATTTCATCATAGGATCCCTTTGCCAAAAGCAACTTCTCGCGGCAGCATAATACACAGACAGCTGGTGTTAGCTGAGATGAGGATGGATGGAGTCTGTTGCGTCTGCAGGCGGGAAGGGTGGTGGATGGGTCCTGTTTGCTTCCTGTTTTTTCTCACCATACCATTTACCTCCTTCCCCTATCCTAACCATCCGTGTACATTTGTTGACAGTGCAGTGTTGGTTGCAATGTGTTTTTGTTGCCTAAACGTACCATAAAACTTCAAATAGTCCCAATCAGATGCGCAGTACCTTTTACTAACTCATTGTCGCTTCAAATTTTGACAAATAAAGGCCTGTCTCAATTAGAGGCCCAGTCTGGCTGCCATGATGCTTATTTTTATAGTTCTTTGGATGTATAAAACTGGATTGTTGGCTGCCCGCTGAAGCTTAGTTAGCTGCTTAGATCATACATAAAAATATAAATGTTAAAACGTTTGCCAATTTGCACATGCTACACACATAGTTAGCTGGTGAGAGTCCCTCAGTTCAGTCATTCAGTTTATTTTACTGAAACCATGAGCACCAAAGAAGACAGTTACACCAGCATTACAAACAAAAGAGATGCAAAAAGAGTATAAATAAACAATTTAAATGTATCTCCATCTTTGCTGAGCAACAGTTTTGCGTGGAAGGGATTAAAAGCCTGTCCAATATAGACACCTGTCCCAAATGCAAGCCTGTTGAGTTCAGTGGTTTAAGCAAAAAATTGCCACAGTAGCTATTAATTTAAGTTTTGCGGCAACCACATGCAGCTTAATCTCACCATGTGCCTGTGTTGCCATCACATTATGTAGATGCAGAATTCCACTGCAACCTGCAGCATGTGACTACTCCAGATGAGAACATTTTGCATATTTCCATTATCTTGCTTGACAACACAACAACAATAGTATCTGCAGTGTTTTCTTTGAAAGAGTCTGTCAACGACTTGAACAGATTTGCCAAGTAGCTTCAAAGTCAGAGTGTATGAAGTCACAGTGGATGAAACTGTTGCATAAAAAGGTCACATTCTGTGTGTTGCTGGTTGCATCATTTCATTGAAGCTACATCAACACTTGTACAACCAACCCACTGATACTCCTACAATATTCAATTTTCAGTGAACATGTGAAAATTTACAGTGAAATATTTAAAGCCAATGTCCCATTGTTTTATTGTATTTAATGGATGCAGCCTTTCGTCAAATAAATATTTCTACATGCCTCACATTTACTTGTAACTAAGGTTGCTCAGAAACAGCCTCCGGCAACATAGCAATAGTCAGTGCTGAATTATCCTGCCAGATCAGTTTCAGAGGAGAATCTTTTCAGTTTTTCCTCTGTCCACATAGCCTGATTGTATTGGGAGGTTAGACAGCGACCATACAACAAAATATCACAACGGTCCATGTGAAAGATTAAGATAATTTTTTTTACACACATCAACAGTTCATCAAAAAGCACTTTTCCAAAAGAGTCATGCTCCCCAAAGGTGTAATACACCCACATCATTTCAGTAAGCCGATTAAGTTCTCTATTCAGGCTGAGGTGCACCTGTTATGGTGGCACGACTTGCATTTGTATGATTCTGAGGACCTTGCAGTTCAGTCACACACACAGACGAACACAACTTGAGCCTAACTGGTCAAGGATAGTGGATAGTGGTAGGGCACATTCATGTCAACATTCAACTGGTAATCACGACTAAGAGTTATTTATAATTCACAACATAGCTGTGTGTCTGACCAGGGCAGGAACAGGGACACATATGGAGAGCCATGAGTCTGCAGGTTTTCACTACAGTCAAAATGACAGCAGGTGATTTCAATGATTGCTTCATTAGTGATTGTCATCCAGCTCTGTAATTATTGTCTGCAGAGGTTTCCTCCATGCAGAAATGAACAAACCTGGTACTTAAAATCAGTAAAGACACTGAATAAAACAGTTCTTCTGTAATTATCAGCTTTTCAGGACAGGCTTTGTCAAGATCTGTGAACTTTGTTAAGAACATAACTGACTTATACACTTCAATTTTAAAGATATATTTTTGGGGCTTTTTCAATGCCTTTATTTGATAGGACAGATATAGCATGAAAGGGGGAGAGAGAGAATGGATGAGATGTCGCAACGGGCTGAAGCTGGACTCAAACCTGTGGCCGCTGTGACGAGGACACAGCCTCTGTACATGGAGCGCCTGCTCTACCAACTGAGCCACGGGGCGCCCCAAATACTTATATACAGGTATTTCTGGAAAATATTCTTACTGTTGTCGTCTGTCTTGCTGACAACATTTCGTCTTGACACCTGTTGTGGTTCTGTGTGATTTGGACGTTGTGTTACACCCCTGCTGTCCTCAGATGTGGTTTGTGTGCAGCAGTTGTGAGTCGTCAACAGGGGTGGACTCAGGACTCAGCCATGAGGGGTGCTGATGCTCAGTGAGACGGTGTCAGAAGTGTTGTTTCCAAACTGTGCTGACTGGGGTCTGACTGTGAGGAAGCCCACTAGCCCAAGATAGAGATGGGTGGCCCAGTTGACCCAGTTTTTGTTGGGGAATGATTGTATTGAAGCTGAACTGAGGTCCATGAACTCCTTTCATGCTTGGGTGTTCTTTTTCTCTAAATGTGCCTGTCCTCAGTGGAGTGCAGCGGATATGACGTCTTCAGTGGAGCGATTAGGGTCGTATGCAAAGTGTAACAGGTCAATTGGAGGAGGAAGTCTTGATGTTATGTGGTCCTTGACCAGCCTCTCAAAGCACTTCATCATAATGAGAGTGAGAGCTACGGTGCGGTTGTCAGATGGCACTGCAGCAGTGGTTTGACTCTGCAAACAGATTTCTATGGATTTGATGGTTTTGTGGTGGCGGAAGAAGTCTCAGATGCATATTTAAGAAATGCTACTTAAAGACGTCACCTTGGGCTCCATTAAACTCTGATGGTCATTTCTCCCTCGTTTATTATTTTTAAGTGATTGAGAAAAGAATTATCCAAACCTGCTAAATAATGAAAAATGTTCTTTTTGTTGCAACTAACAATTCTTTTTATCATCATGCTAAAGAATGCTAGAAACAATTAATGTTTAGCATTTTTGTACAAAAAATGTCAGTCTGTCAGTCTAAAGTCTATCTTTATGCATGCATGTACTCCAGCACATTGGCATTATCATTAACTCCACTCCAACATGAATTCCAGTTTCCCTTGCGCTCGGCACTCTCCATGTTCCTGAATCCTTCTCTCCGTCTGCCCGTTTGACAAGCTGTCTGGGCTAATTCATTTGCCTGACTTCTTATGGCTCATCCTCCTCTTTGATGTCACAGCCAGGGTTTATTTCTGGGCTTGTTAAATACAGACAGTCTTCGAAAAAAAAAAGAGTCCTACTTTTTGCTGAGCTGAACTTTAACTGTGTTCCCAGGAGACAATTCTTAAAATATATAATTTTTGTTTTGCTCTGTCTGCTGTTTTTTCAGATGTGTAGTCTATTTTAAACTGTCAGGTATTACAATACTAAAAATACATGACACAATATGATAAAAAAAGACAGCAAATGGAGCTTCATGAACAAACTGGACAATTCCGAATTATTAAGGAGAACTACATCTAATACAGAACTTGATATCGCTACCACAGTTCAGATATGCAGCATGCTAAGGAGTGTGAGAAATGTGAAAAAAACCTACCAGCTGCTTTACCACCGGCAACCACATCACTGTGCTGATGTCTGATGCTTAATTAGAGCTGGTTGATTGCTAGGTGACATGCCAAAGTTGTTACAGCAACAGATTGGACATACGGCAATGCTTGTATTTGATTATCTGCTGCCAATAGGGACCAAATATCAGAGTTTTCCCTGATAACACAGTTTGTTTCAGGTCATACAAATATGAACTTCTGGTTTCCAGTTGCCCAAAATTTATACATTAACATGTTGAAAATGGAAGTCCCTGAACAGCCATGGTTGAATAATACGGCAAATAGCATCACAACATCTCAACTTACAGAATTATCTCAAGATCTTGGGTTCAGTATATTAAAAGCATCAGCTGAACAGTTAAAATCACCCATATTTTTCAATTATTGGTTGAGTGTCCATGAAATTTGGTGCACACATTCATGTTTTCCTCAGAATGAGTTTTAGTCACTTTGTTGATCTCTTGACTTTTCTCCAGCATCAATTTAAAACTTGGACCTGATGTTTGTGACCAAATGCCTGCACAAAACAATCATGTTCCAATAAGTCTTAGCTGCACTTTGTGTTTAGTGCTAAACGTATGTGGTGAACATAGTAGCATTATATCCTCTCAGCATCAGCGTGATGGCATTGTCGAATCAGCGCTGTGCCTAGGTGCAGCCTTATAGAGCCACTAGCATGGCAGTAAACTCTAGTTTTGTCTGGTTTAATGAAATATAATCAAGATATGTATTGATATGGACATTAACAATTGAAAAATAAACTTGTCAGTGGTCATCCGGTGGAAATAGAATGTAACAGAGACAGTGTTTGTGTGGTGCCTCTAATTTATTGGCATTTCTGTATGCGGGGTGCAACTAATCCATCCTGCTTACCCGGGGTCAGGTCGCGGGGGCAGCAGCCTAAGCAGGGAAGCCCAGACTTCCCTCTCCCCAACCACTTCGTCCAGCTCTTCTTGGGGATCCCGAGGCGTTCCCAGGCCAGCTGAGAGACATAGTCTCTCCAGTGTGTCCTGGGTCTTCCCCGGGGTCTCCTACCGGTGGGATGTGCCCTGAACACCTCACCAGGGAGGCGCCCGGGAGGCATTCCAATTAGATGCCCGAGCCACCTCATCTGGCTCCTCTCAACGTGGAGGAGCATCGGCTCTACTCCGAGCTCCTCCCGGATGACTGAGCTCCTTCCCTATCTCTAAGGGGGAGCCCAGCCACGCTATGTAGGAAGCTCATTTTGGCCGCTTGTACCCGCAATCTTGTTCTTTCAGTCACTTCCCAAAGCTCATGACCATAGGTGAGGGTAGGAACGAAGATCGACCGGTAAATCGAGAGCTTTGCCTTTCGGCTCAGCTCCCTCTTCACCACGACAGATCGGTGTAGAGTGCACATGATGGCAGACGCCACACCAATACTCCTGCCGATCTCCTACTCCATCCTTCCCTCACTCGTGAACAAGACCCCAAGGTACTTAAACTCCTCCACTTGGGGCAGGATCTCATCCCAGACCTGGAGGGGGCACTCCACCCTTTTCCAGCTGAGGACCATGGCCTCGGATTTGGAGGTGCTGATTCTCATCCCAGCCGCTTCACACTCGGCTACGAACCGATCCAGTGAGAACTGAAGGTCACGGCCCAATGAAGCCAACAGGACCACATCATCTGCAAAAAGCAGCGACCCAATTCTGAGGTCACCAAACCAGACCCCCTCAACACCCTGGCTGCGCCTAGAAATTCTGTCCATAAAAGTTATGAACAGAATCGGTGACAAAGGGCAGCCCTGGCGGAGTCCAACCCTCACTGGAAACGAGTCTGACTTATTGCCGGCAATGTGGACCAAGCTCTGGCACCGGTCGTACAGGGAATGGACAGCCCGTATCAGGGGGTCCGATACCCCATACTCCTGGAGAACCCCCCACAGGACTCCCCGAGGGACACGAATGCCTTGAATGCCTTCTCCAAGTCCACAAAGCATATGTGGACTGGTTGGGCAAGCTCTCATGCACCCTCAAGGACCCTGCCAAGGGTCCAGAGCTGGTCTACAGTTCCACGACCATAACGAAATCCACATTGCTCCTCCTGGATCAGAGGTTCAACTATCCGGCCGATCATAGCACTGCAAAATCTAATGGATGGAAGTCATGGATGGCTGGTTGGACAAAATGTCTGACACATGAGATCACCACTGGCATGCTGGTTTTTAAGCTACTAGAACCACTGGCTGTAGCTTAGGAGATAGAGTGGGTTGTCTGCTAATCTTAAGGCCGCAATTTGATCCCCGGCTCTTCCAGTCCCCATGTGCAAGTATCCTTGGGCAAGATATGGAACCCCAAATTGACCTCGACGGCTGTTCCATCAGTGTGTGAATGTTTAAAACCTTAGTAGCAGGTGGCACCTTGTATGGTAGCCCTGGCCAATCGTGTGTAAATGGGTGAATTTGACTCGTAGTGTGAAAGCAGAGTGGTTGAAGGTGCAAGTTGCTTTTAACAATGTTGTTTTTAACCTTAATCAAGTAGTTTAGTAGACTGAACCTAACCAAACAAGCACAGAGGTGGCTCATCTCAAAACATGAAAACTTTTTGTTATAGTAATTTTTTGGAAGCCACTGTGTCATCCAGGTCATAGTGCCACCAGATCAGACATCACTCCAATAGGTTGTTTTGGAAGGCATGACAATGACCAGCTTTTTAATCCAGTTTAGAGGATGTATGGGATATTTTTGGTGCATGACAGCTGCCTCTGTCAGATGTAGATTACAGGCTGCTTTACCTGATTACCTGACGCCTTCTAATATGGTCTGTTTTGTCAGACGAAGCCATTTTGTTTTACTAAATTATTCAGTATGATTATTGTGTCACTGTTTGCTGTCATCCATTAGCTGTTATCTGTAATGCCTGTGTACAGGATATGATGGTATATATATGTTTCTTTGGGCAACACTAGTGCTTTTTTTTCTGTCAACTCACGGCAACTTGTAGAGCTGCATCGATCTCATTCATGTTTATTGCTATTTCTGTGTACATTTTTATGTTGCCATGTTTCTGGCTTCGGCACAGGAAGATGATATTTTTAAATCTTGCCTACAAAGCTCTTATTGGCTGGATTCTTTCCCCAACTGGGAGCCAGGTGACACAATACTAGACCCGTTTGAATCACTTCAGAATTAGATAAGGAGATATTAATATTACAGGATGAGAGTGTTCCTCTCTTCTTCATCCATATCTCAAGACAGCTGGCTTAAAATATCATGAAGAACCACAAATGTGTGCTTGGTGATCACATGGCTGTAATCAAGATTGTGATTTGTCTTGATCAGATTTGGTGCAGCTTATTGTTTCAGCCCATTATCCTGAGATACCAGTCTGATGTCTCAAGATAATGTGATAATTAGCTTGTTATCTTGGGACAAAAAGGGAGCTTATACTAGAGCAAGTATGGCTGCTCTGGGCTTCCATAGATAAAAGCTTTGATGGTCAAAATGGATATATATAACAAGGCAGAGGTGTGGTCTTTCTGCACTGCATTTATTCTATGACTAATAACATTGGCTTTGACGAGATCAAGCGTCTTGTTGCCTTCATGAGAGGGCAGTGAAATTGAGTGCTGGGCTGAATTAAGTTATTGGGTAGTTTCGGTCGTGTGCCGCATGGCAATGTCAAGCTAAGGTCAACCCTTGTTTTACACACCCCGTTCTCCTTAATAAATCATAAAATTGGAGGTGAGAGTGGCGGCGATGAGGCAGCGGGGATGTGCAGCTCTGTGACAGTTTGAATGCTGCAGCAGAGGAGGGGATGTGATTGGAGGATGGGAGAAGAGACGAGGCACAGCAACTGACTGATGGGGTTTGCTATACCTTTACAATAAAATTGAGAATCTTTCAATATTTCGAATTTGGAACATAACAACTCCAACACAAAACTTTGTCTAAATGCCTTTAGCAAATAATTTTTAAAAAGAAACTTTAAACATCATATACAGTGAGTTCCCTGCAAGTCCTTTTTAATAAAGAAAAGCGGAAACTTAAATTAAAAATGAATAAATAAAAATCGCTCCCTGATGTTTCACAAAGTAAAAGTTTCTACCGACATTACGCTTTCTTTGCACTTTTTAATTAATTAGTTTGATCTGCAATCATTAAAATAAAATGCTGATACAGATAATTGACAAAATGCCAGATTTCAGCCCAAATAATCGACCAAGCTGATAATCTGCTGACCCCTAGTTTAAAGCTGATTGAATTGGTGTGCACATATTGTAGCGCTGTAGGGATATACAGTCAAATTGTTTGATATAAACCATTGTTGTTTTGTCTTTGAGTTATCAGGGTTATTCAGAGGGGAGGTCCCCTCCTGGTTGACACTGCATTGCTGAGGGCTGAACACTCTTAAAACCTGGAGCCAAAAGTGGGACTGACTACCCAGGGCCCCAGTGGGGAGGGGGCCCTTAATGGGCCTGCAATAAAAAATATTTTTTTATTCTCATTTTTTTTTCTCTCTAAATCATAACTGCAATAAGTTAACTAAAATTGTCTGAATAAACAAACAAACAAACAAACATTCAGAAATCCTTTCTGGAAAAAATGTGGAGTCCCTCTCAGAGGCCCCTCTCACCCCTTCTAAATGCGCAAAATGGTTTAGTCCGCTCTGCGCCGGTCGACTCGATTGATCTGTCAGCTGTCCGTCAAGCCTGAGAGTGAGTGATGTTATAGGTTGCAGCACCATCTCTCTCCCTGAAAAACGAAGTCAGAGTATCAAAAAAGGAAAGAAAGAAAAACGAAACAAAGGAAGCAAGCTGAGGGAAAACAACTTTTAATGACTTTCTTTCAAAAGAAAGTTGGGCATAACTTTAACAGTTTAAGAATGGTTTAAGCTAATACCAGCAATTTAGACTCAAAGCAGTAGGCCAGCAGGAGTCTCACTTGGATTGTATTTGCATTTTATATAAAAGTTTATTGTATTCATAAATTACTCAGCACTATAGGTAACATATCATATCACATTATATTTATAAATATAACCTCGTGGTAAAGTCAGTCAACTTGTCACCCCCAGGGCCCTGAGGCATGCAGGTAAAATTGTTGCCGACCCCTCTAACTCTGGACACAGACTTTTTGAGACCCTCCCCTCTGGCAAGAGGCTGCGGTCCATCAGGACCAAAACCTTAAGACTCAAGAACAGTTTCTAGCCCCACTACTGTCACCATCATGCACATCATAAATACTCTGCCCCCCTCACAGGCTCTAATCCAGCCCCAGAGTCTGAAAACATTACATTAATGTTATGCTTAATCAGTTTTTATGCGTTGGACTGGATTTCTTGACATGGACACTGTAGGTCAACTTAATTATTATATACTTAAGGTATTTGCACTGTAACTATACTTACTATACCGAAAAATTGTATAATCCCTCCATTGCACCTTTTGTACATACTTTTTTGTGTCTTTTATATTCTATTTTGTTATTTTATATATTTAAATTGCTTCTATGTTTTTTATCTTATGTTCTATTTAAATTCATTATTTTGTTCTTCCTTTATCTTAATTGTTTTGCACCAAAACACCAAGTCACAGTCCTTGTATATGTAAATGTACTTGGCAGTAAAACTAGATTCTGATTCTGATTCTGATTCTTTGGAGCGATATTTAGCTAATTTCCCAGTGAACTAGTTTAACATATTTGATATCAACGGATTCATTACAGTCTCTAGATTTGTATGATTCAACTGACTTTGCGCTAGCTTTAAAAGCTAGCGTGCTAATGCCCTACAAACATGTGTATTCAATTTCAAGTAAGATTATTTCCATTTGTATTAAAGAAGTAAACGGAGAACAGAGGAGAATAATTCCAATTTTAGGGTCATAGAATCACGTGCAGATGAATCTGATTGAAAGTAAACTGTAGTTTTTGGAGTTTTTTCACTTTGAGGGGTTAGATTATACCAAATAATCAATTTTTATTCATTGTAAAGGCAATTGTAAAGGAAGCTGGGTTTTTTTTTTGTTGGTATTTTGAGTTCAGGTAAACATAAAGGCCTCTAGTGGTTGTCAATTGTCTACTCCAAACTAACAGCAAGGATGTGAATGTTAAAATGTGTATCTGTGTTTGTAAAAATAAATATCAGATCTTGCTGAAGAAATGTTAATAATAACTCTTGTGATTATCTGATTTTTTTTTTTTCAGGGGTGTAAAACAAAGTTATAGTTATTTTTTGTTTTTAATGGGTCATTGGGTAATACAGGTGTGGTTATAACAATTGTGCAAGGTTGGCTTGGGCTGTGGTGATCGGGCCCAATGAGGTATGTTTTCATGGGGCCAGGAATTCCCCTGCTGCCATGTCATGTGGGGGATTTGGGTTTTGTTAGTTTTGCTTTGTATTTGTTTGTAAAGGGTGGCCATCTTGGTTACCTGGTGTGTGTTGTTTGGTTTGGCCAAACCCCTATATATGCTCCCTCTTGTGTCACTGTGACAGGTCAGTGTATTCAGTTAACCCTTTGAAACTGGAGCAAATTAGCTGATTTCTTTCAAAAACATGGGAAGAAGGCAAATGAGCAATGAAAGAAGAAATGAACCCAAAATTATATAAAAAGAACAAGAGAGTAGTAAGAAGACAAGAAAATGATCTGGGAATGCTGTTAATAGTTTTTTTTTCCCTTCACGTTTTCCGTAGGTTTTTAGAAATATTTGTGGAACTTTTTTTTTTAACCAAGTTGCTCGTTGCTTTTTTTCCTCATGTTTTTGAAAGAAATTGCACCAATTTGCTCAGAGTTCAAGGTCTGTGAAAGCCGTCCAAAAGCAGCACAAGAAAAGTGAGATTGCTCCAGGTTTTAAAGGGTAAACATCCTGTTTTACATACAGCTATGTTGCGTTGACCTCTTTAACGTTGTTAAATTATTGATTTACAATGTTTCTTGGGGGAAGAGAGGGGATGGCAATTCCTAAATTCTATTTGAATATTCAGTTCTTACATATCTTGTTCTGAATTCAGTATTTTAAAAATAATTTAACAAAGGAGCTATTATCTAGTTATGATAAAGAACATATAAGGAATATTGATGGTTGTTTCTCCTCTCCTCCTCTCCCATCTGTCACATCCATCTTTTCTCTGAAAGCTCCAGGGCTGTTACTTTTCACATATTGCTCAACTTCTCACAGAAATCTCTCTCTCTCTCACACACACACACACACACACACACACACACACACACAAAGAAAACAAAAGCTTGAGCATTTTCTAAAGCTGAAACCGCACAGACAGTCTGCAGGTGATATAAAAATTGTCGCCCTGATTATGTCTCAGTATTCACTGTGTGACTCTTCATGTGTTTCAGCGCTGCACACAGTTGAAGCTAGAAATACTAAATATCCATGTTGGGATATGTAGCGAGACTTCCTCTTGTGGCAATATTTTTATGCACTGGAGGCAAATATTATACACTCACTGGCCACTTTATTAGGTACACCTTGCTAGTACCGGGTTGGACCCCCTTCTGCCTTCAGAACTGCCTTAATCCTTTGTGGCATAGATTCAACAAGGTACTGGAAACAGTCCTCAGAGAGTTTGGTCCATATTGACATGATAGCATCACGCAGTTGCTGCAGATTTGTCGGCTGCACATCACATCCCAAAGGTGCTCTATTGGATTGAGATCTGGTGACTGTGGAGGCCATTTGAGTACAGTGAACTCATTGTCATGTTCAAGAAACCAGTCTGAGGTGATTCGAGCTTTATGACATGGCGCGTTATCCTGCTGGAAGTAGCCATCAGAAGGTGGGTACACTGTGGTCATAGAGGGATGGACATGGTCAGCAACAATACTCAGGTAGGCTGTGGCGTTGCAACGATACTCAATTGGTACTAAGGGGCCCAAAATGTGCCAAGAAAATATCCCCCACACCATTACACCACCACCACCAGCCTGAACCGTTGATACAAGGCAGGATGGATCCATGCTTTCATGTTGTTGACGCCAAATTCTGACCCTACCATCCGAATGTCGCAGCAGAAATCGAGACTCATCAGACCAGGCAACGTTTTTCCAATCTTCTGTTGTCCAATTTTGGTGAGCCTGTGCGAATTGTAGCCTCAGTTTCCTGTTCTTAGCTGACAGGAGTGGCACCCGGTGTGGTCTTCTGCCGCTGTAGCCCATCTGCCTAAAGGTTCGACGTGTTGTGCGTTCAGAGATGCTCTTCTGCATACCTCGGTTGTAACGAGTGGTTATTTGAGTTACTGTTGCCTTTCTATCAGCTCGAACCAGTCTGGCCATTCTCCTCTGACCTCTGGCATCAACAAGGCATTTTCGCCCACAGAACTGCCGCTCACTGGATATTTTCTCTTTTTCGGACCATTCTCTGTAAACCCTAGAGATGGTTGTGCGTGAAAATCCCAGTAGATCAGCAGTTTCTGAAATACTCAGACCAGCCCGTCTGGCACCAACAACCATGCCACGTTCAAAGTCACTTAAATCACCTTTCTTCCCCATTCTGATGCTCGGTTTGAACTGCAGCAGATCGTCCTGACCATGTCTACATGCCTAAATGCATTGCGTTGCTGCCATGTGACTGGCTGATTAGAAATTTGCGTTCACGAGCAGTTGGACAGGTGTGCCTAATAAAGTGGCCGGTGAGTGTATATGAAAACATACAGGCGCTCAAAACAATTTCAGGAGAAAATGGCAACCTTTAGTTATGTTTTGGCTCTTTATTTACAGGACAGTGCCGTTTTGTGTGCCCGAAAACTGAAAGATTTGAAAACGCCACCATTGTTGTTGTAAAGTAAACTGGCAATAAGGAGTTTCCTCTGACAACGGGGACTTTTTGGACTCGTGCATTACGGTCTCAGTCAGTAGCTATGCACGAGTAGGTGGACAACAACAACAATGGTGGACTCCCGAGTGCTGTTTGTGCTGCTCACCCTCCTTAAGTTAACAGCGCTTCTCCGGTAAAGTGTAGATTTACTACTTACATGCACCGACTACTAAATCCACCTTTACGCCGGTGAAAGTACACGTGCATACACATACAAATGTTGGTGCTTTGTATGTTTACATCTCACTGCTCTGCAGAAGGAAGTGTATGTGCACGTTTTGTTTCATCATAAAATCACACCGCCAACTACTGGCTTGGCATGTATACTACAGCGTTTTTAGTTGTTTTTGCGGATCCATGTGCACAGTGTTTGTTTTCAAAACGTCTAAATGCTGAACTTTTTTTAAACAATCCACAGAAAACGATACTGTTTTCTGTGTATCATTTCTGTGTAAACGTGGTCTAAGTCTGTTACCATATTGACTTTCCAGAGGCACTACTTCACGGTCCCACTGGATAAAGGGTAAAAGTGAACAGAAGAGAAAGACTGGGAAGAATAAGAAGAAAAAACAAAACCCCACAGAGTAAAAAATGGCAGACAGCAGCAGAAAACAAATATGAGGCTGCATCCAGAGTTTCCGCTGGGTCACAATGCCTCCTGAAATGAAGCCTCGTGAGCCATTTACTTTATTTTCTGAGGCCACTAGATGGCACTCTTGGTTTAAAGAAAACGGTTCAAGGAATGGCAATACTATGTGCTTTTAACTCTATCTTGAACAGAGAGCACTATCTAGTGGCCTCAGAAAATAAAGAAATTGCTTTATTAGGCTTCTTTTGACCATCATTTCTTCCTGTGTGAGTGCGTTCGTGTTACAGAGCCCACAGCCTGTTTTTTTTATTTCGGTGCTTAGAGATTAGAGAAGCGCTACTCAGAAGCAGTTTAGCTGCTGCTCACCTGTGGCACATGTAAAGAAATGAAGTCTCGTTAATTTCAGCAAAAACAGACAGTAAACATGGAGTTTCAATGGTCATACGGACGTTTTACCTCCTTTGATTACAGTTTCAGTGTTTCCTCCCATCTTAGACATAAAGAAATACAAATGTTTATGTATCTGTATTACTTAAGCTGTCTTGTTTGCATTTCAAAATAAAAGCTCTCTGACAACGTTTCTGGCGACAGAATCCTATCTGTTGATAATACAAGGCTTTTTATTGTGAAATATTTGCTAGACCGTGTTGTTGACAACACAGTGGCTTACAGGGCTCCATAAATGAGTGGAGAGTGTGCTTTAACTGTGGATATACAGACGTTAGAGCAGCAGGCAGCTCTGCAGCAGAATCACAGTACCTCTACAACTGTTTTGCTTTCATGCAGTTTCACCTTTTGCCAGTTTATGCCCTTTTAACATTGGAATATTTTATCTCTGTGTCAAAGTCTGTGAGACTGGCTCCTCACTGCAGTCAGTAAAAACACAATTATTGCTTTTTGCTTTTTGAGGGGTATTTTTTACTTCCGTATGTTGTCACAGATATCATGATGTATCATAGATGGATTATCTTGGAACACAAAACTGGTGGCGTTGTTAGTTGAGCGCAGGCAGGTGGCTGGACAGCACAGACTGACTTTCGTGTGGGAGTCTGGAGTTCACTTCCCAGGTGGATGTGTGTGTGTGTTTTTTTTTTTTTTTTTCACCATGTGCCTCTTTTGCCTAAACCTAACCATATGTGACTTTGTTCCCTAATCCTAACCATCGTGACAGTCCACGTGTAAACATAAGGACCATGTTTCATGGTGGGATGACCAGGCTTCATCCCACCATGAACATTTGTTGATGTCATGGCAACAGCATCCTGGAGCGTAAACACCTGACGGAGAAGGATACCTTAAGTGTCATAGACGCAGCGGGTCACTGACAGAGCGGCACCATGTGACGAGTTCAGAGTGAGAACATGTTGGTGTTTTCCACCTTCAGTCTAAGCATGCACTGGCTCAACAAGGGCTGCAGAGATCTATGGATAAGTGTGTTGTGACTATTGGGATTCATTTTGAAATGCTTCAGTGAAGTTGGAAAGTCACTGTGGTAGATTAATTTTGAGCTTTGTGCAATTACACAAGTGAAAGCAGAGCTAAAGCTTTCTGATTTCCCTCAGCAATTACTGAGTGATTACATTACATAAACACACTTGTACACTGTCAGGAAATGACGAATATGAAGCAGTGAGTAGGAGATTTTTGAGAGAAATAATTTAGCAGAGAAATAATGTAGCAGAGAAATAATGTGCAGATCTTGCCTGATGAATTGATATATTAGAGCTGATCGGTTCTAGAATGTCTAAAACCGGCTGTTTAAATGTTGTCAATTATGTGACTTTATGGTGCAGCGTCCACCACTAATTTATCCTGCTGCCCACACACAGAAGAACTCATCCAGCTTTTTTTTCTCACTGCAGTAAATTGTTTACAAAGATTGAAGCAAACAATCACTAGGATTTATTTATCCAGAAGTGTGAGATTAATATCGAGCTCCCCGCAGTGAAACAGCATACTGCGGCTGTTTGATTGTGGTGGATTACTTTGTTCATAACAAGATAAATCATATCTACAGTATGCTGCAAATTAATGCTGACATTGTTCTGGTTGCAACAACAAAGTCGCATCATGCAGGAGTTCAAATTCACATTTAAATGTAGTGTGGGTGTGTTATATAATAAATGCCCCCCCCAGTCCGTTTAATGAAGACAGCAACACGATGTTTTAATAAACTGTAAGCATATAGCTTTGATGTAGTGTGACTGGATGAGGCATTTATAACATTCAGGAAACATTGAGGAAATGCACTGTGTTTTTAAATGGTTCATACACCCAGGTGGAGACATAATCCATGGAAGCTGAAGTCAGTGTGAGAGTGCATCAAGATAAAGACTAATACTGTTCCTGTCTCACCAAGATGTGTCACTGAATCCCCCTGCTGAACTGTATCACCGGCTAAATCCAGCTTTTTGCATCAGCGCTCCTGAAAAGGTGCCATTTTCAGCTCAGCTCAGATGAACAGTAGCTTCATTACTGTTTAACCCTTTCAAACCTGGACTGGCATCACTTGTGCTGCATTCAGAGGTTTTCCAAACCTTTGGACCCTGAGCAAATTGGTTTGATTTCATAAAAACAAATTAAAAAAACACAAGGGGGGAAAAGCGATACCCAGCAAATTTCAAGACATCATGAATTATTTTTAAGCCATTTTCAGGGTCATTTCTTGTTTGTTTTTCAGTTGTTATTTTATTTATTTACTTTTTCTGTTTTTTAGATAACTTTCCTGTACTTTTTAGTTTTACTTTTCTCATGTTTTTGAAAGAAATAAGCATTTTTAGGTATCACAGGGTTAAAAGTGTATGTAGAAACACTACTAGACTCTCATATTCACTAGTTTTCAACTGAAAAAGTGGTTTGGAGGTTTACCTAGGCTACATCTTAGAAGAATGCCCCCCACCCCCAAAGTCCATTTACTTTTGTTGTGTTGAAAATATTTGGACAAAAACAAAAGGTTTTTTTTTTTTTTTTTTTTGGTCACATGAGATCCAAAAATGCAAAAATTAAGAAAATTCTTGAACTGAAGTAAAAGTGGTCTTTAACATTCAGCCTTTATCAACACATCCATTTGTAAAAGGATGTTTTGATGTAGTTTGGGTGTTTCCCTTTATTTCAATTCATCAAGAATATTCTCTGTTTTTGAATTCTCGGTTCACTGGAAGCAGCAAGATAAACAAGTTGTCTTCGCAAATTGAATGTAACATGCGGTGAGTAACTGATATACAAATGGCTATTTGGGCGGTAAAATATTCCTTTAAAGCCTCTTTTCCACTGCACAAAAAACCTGCAAACATCTTGATTTTTATTGTAATAGCAAATGTTATATTCAATACTCACACCCGAGCTCTGACCGACCAGTTGAGCATACTAATTTTAGCCCTTTAACCAATGAAATGCAATGACACGCCAAGGTACTGCTTGTCTCCGTCCAAGCAGTGCAAACATCAGTCCAAACTAGTCTGCACCGAGTTTGAAAGAGAGACTGAATAAGTAAGAAATAAAGAGAAGTAACCACTGTAAAGGTGTCGCAGACCTCCAAGCTGCTTATACTGTTTACTAACCTCTTCTCTAGCCTGTCTGTCATATCAAACATGACACTCCAAAAAAAAAAAAAAGAAAAAGAAAACACATACACACACAAAAGGCATACCTATCTGCTGCAGAGCCTTGTACACTGCAGTGCTCTACTGGCAGTGGGAAAGAAGTCTATCAACTGTTTTAATGGGTTTACCTGTGTTTTAAACATCCACATATATATGTGCTAATTTGGGTTTACAGACATCGTTTGGTCGCTATTTTGTTTGGTCGCTATGTTCCTCAGCTGTACTTCCTTTTTTTCCCTGCAGCTAACAGGCTACTTCAAGAAATTATCTATTGTAATTTGTGGCGTAATACACATATACAGAGCTACCTTGGAAACATTTCCGACCTCAGTATGAGAAAGGTTGTGCCAACAGTCACCTCAGCTGTATCTCTTCCTGACAGACTGACAGATCTGCTTTTATTGCCCCAGCTGCTTCATCGAGCTCTTCATTGCTCTGCACAATTCTTATGGCACAATCACATTATCTCCCAACTCTTGTCACTGTGATGTCTTGCATGTGCCATATGATTAAATTAATTGAGTCAATACAACGGAGCAGCACATCAGTTCTGTCCACAGCTGTACGGTGAATGTAAGTGAAATGATAAATCAACACTAAAGCAGATCCGCTGCTGCGCTCTTCTGTGTAGGCTGGATCTTTTGCCACTTTTGCGAAATGTCAAGAGGCAAGGGGGCAGTTGCAGCAGATCCATACATGTCTTTGTTTTAGGATGTTTCTAGGATTTTAGGACATTTCAAGGATTTTAGGGTGTTTCCTAGATTTTAGAACATCTACGTATATGTTTAGGATGTTCCTAGGATTTCAGAACATTCCTAGGATCCTGGGACATTTAGAGAATTTTAGGACAATTCTAGGATTTAAGAATGTTTCTAGGTTTTTTGGGACAGTTTGGAGGATTTCAGGATGTTTCTTAGATTTTAGATGTTCCGAGGATTTCAGAACATTGTAGGGTTTATGATGTGTCTAAAATTTGGTGGGGATCTCTAGGATTTAAGAACATTTATAGGATTTTAAGATGTTTCAAGGATGTCAGGAGATTAGAGTCTTGGCTAGGACCTCTCTCTGGGGTGCAGGGGATCCTCCACTGGCACTCTATTTTGACGCTATTTCATGAACTCTGGCTCTTTATGTATATTAAAAACTGCTCCCAGTGTGAATCACTTTATTTTTACTGTGAATTAGAAAATGGTTGGGGGGGTATGATGTACAGCTGTCTGCTCTCCTCTCTGCTGCCAAAGAATGTGGGTGGAGCATTAAAAACAGGTTAAAAGATGTATTTTTAGGCAAACCGCTGATATCAGATGTCCTTTCCTCCCCTCAGGATGGCCGCGTGGCCTTCATTGGCCACCAGCTGGGCGGCGTGTCCTTCTCACCCAACAGCCGCGACCAGCAGGTCAAATTCGCCCGTGCCGTCCAGATCACCTACTACCTCCGCAACCACGGACCCGTGGTGCAGGATGTCATCGCCGAACGCTGGGAGAACGAGTTCTGCGCCCTGGTCAGCCGGCTGTCCACGGCCGAGGCGCCTCACGCGCCCGACCAGCTCTACATCCAGTCACTCACCTCCTTCAGCCTATGGCGGGACTTCCACCAGACGGGCGTGCTGGCCAAGGGGGAGGTGCTGGTCAGCCTGGTACTGGTGCTCCTGGCTGCCACCATCTCCAGTTCCATGCGGGACTGCTTGAGGGGGAAGCCGTTTCTGGGCCTCCTGGGCGTGCTGACCATCTGCATCGCCAATGTGACCGCCGCAGGGATCTTCTTTATATCGGATGGGAAGTTCAACTCGACGCTACTGGGGATCCCGTTCTTTGCCATGGGTGAGTGAGAGCACGGGTGGTGATGTGACTGACTCGGTGTGTGTGTGTGTGTTAGTGTGTGTGTTAGTGATTAAGGTTTATCAGGGGTTGCCACTCACCTCGGGGTTGATTGGAAAAGGGATTAGCAGAATTGTGATGGGCTTTTCCTCAGAGAGGATGCCGGCGGTTCATTGTTGCAAAACAGGGAAAATGGAATGTGTGTGTTCATGTGTGTGTCCATGTGTGTGTGTGTGTGTGTGTGTGTGTGTGTGTTAGTGTGAACCTTGCAGCTGAAATCTTTCTTTAGGCAGTTTTTTGCAAATGTGATTTTTACATTAAGAATACATTCAGTTGTGCAGGCTCTTTCACCGAGTTTAATGTAAGATTTTCCTCATTGTCGTGGATTTAATAATAAACTGTGTTACAGTGAATCAGAGGAGAAACACAAAGCTAACACACATCAGAATCCCAGAGGATTGCAGCTATATGGAAGGAGGACCAGAGTAAGCACACAACATGACTCAGTGCTTTGTGCGTCAACTTAAACTAATGAATCTTCTGCACAAATCAAAAGTCATGAATGTCACACAGTGTAGCACAGCCATGTGTTTCAGGGACAGAGCCTTAGAAGGTTTTGAATATTCCCTAACTGATCCTCATCCCATACTGTAACCCTCAGCCTCACAAGTCCCTGATTACATTACAGGTCAAATATGTCTCAATGGCAATATCACAAACACAAAAAAATGCCCCTGTCCTGTCAGTGAAGTGATGCAGTTTGATACCAAAAGATGATCTGAACATCTCTTTCAGTTTATTGCAGTCATCATCAACACATCTGGAGATACATGGTTTTCAATGGACAGGAAGTCATAAGCAGTAACGGTGCTTCACACCAGAGCTGTTTGGTCCACTTTAAACAAACCCTGGTTCATTTCCTCAGATAGTCCAGTATGTTTGTGTTGGTGTGAAAGCTTTTCTGAGCTCTGGTGCAGACCAGACAGGTGAACTCTGGTCCACTTGAAAACGGGAGTCTGGGTTTGCTTCCATGTGAACTCTGGTGTGGTTCATTTGTGGTGTGAAAGAAAACAAACCAACCACAGGACTTCATAAGGGAGACATGATTTTAGTAGGATTTCTACAGCTGAATCAATAATAAATCCATCTTCTGATCGTAAAATATTTCTACAGTCTTATAATTGATCCTGATAACAGGCACTGCCGCTATGGGCAGGCACACAGCAGTGCAGGTGATATTTTACATTATTATTTGTGTAGGACAGGAACATGTAACTGGTCTTTCACCAATCTCTCAGCAGATGATGCAGATGTGTGTCTCTGTAGAGCCTCCTGCAGCTGCTGAAAAATGGCTGTTTTATAGTTCTCCTGTAGAGGAATATATTTGTTTTTAAAGTTTTGTGATGTTTTGTCTGTAATGTGTGAGCAGAACAACAAAGCAATTACGATTACGCACCCACAGCGGCCCTGATAATGTGGTATTTATTTGCAGTCTAATAATAGCTGCCTAATAATGCTTACAATCAGTTTCATCAATTCCTTATGAGCTCTTTGTGACACCAAAGAACATAAATATAAACTCCCTATAAGCATTAAAGTGAAATGAAATCTGTCAGTCAGCTGAGTTTGATTTCCCCTCGTGGGTCCTGATGATGCAGGATGACAAACACAGAAACAGTCCAATCAGCGAGTTACCTGTCAGCCGGTAGAACCTCATGTTTACTCCTTTTACTTTAATTACTTCATTACTTTTCCCTGAAATCATATTTACTTTGTTTCGGTTTATTTAACAGAATGTCAGTTTCACACATGCAGAGGTTCTCCTTCTTTCAGCTTTTTTTCTCCAGACTACCAGAGTCTTTGCACACGGCACAAAACCTGCCCTTATATAGTGTTTAGGTGGCGTTACCTGTGCTTATAGGTTACTTATGATCAGTGGGATTCAACATCAAGCACACTTGATCGGAGCAGATTTAGATGGTTAAGAGCGTTTGGTGCATCTGGAGTTGCCTTTTCTTGTATTTTGTCTTTGCAGAAAATTAAGAGAAAATATGAGAAATTTAAGAGAATGTTGCTGCATGAGGCCTACTATGTAGAGTATCTCTGTATCATTACTTTCTCCTTTGTCCGTCCTCTCTGTGCTTCTTCAGATAGACTTTGTCCATTTACACCACAGTATAACTTGCATTTCCTCCCCATGAGCTCTTAAGGTCACTGGATCCCTGGGGCTTCGGCACAGCTCTGCTGCAGGCTGGCTGACATAACTGAAGTTTAAGTAAGACTCAGAACAGGAGGCTGGATCAGCTCTTTGTGACCCAGAGGCAGAGGAGGAGAGGAGAGACGGAGGGAGGGGGGGAGGTGTGATGGGAGTTAAAAAGGAAAGTCAAGGAAAAAAGAGGAAGGAGAAAAACGTATGTGATGTATAGGACTGGACAAAAGGGGTGGTGCAGAGGGAGAGGAAGCAGACAGGGACAGATACAGAGGACAGAGGTAGAAGAGAGGGGAAGAGAGAGAGAAAGTCACATGGAGATGAAGGAGGTGTAGAAGGGCGAGGAGATGGAGAGGACTTGATTAAGTCTGTAATTTCATGTGACAGGACCTCAGAGGCAGTAGATGTCCACCCTCCTCCTGGGAGGTCCTGACTGTGACACACCCCTATCACTATATCAATGCCACATCAGGACCACGCTCACAACTGAAATGGATACTGATCCCCATGCCGTGATGGCCGGGTGGCGCCCCCATGCTGATATGGCGCCATCAGGTTTAATATCAATTATGTGTTGAAAAATTAACCCTAAGTGACTGTTTCGTACATTTTTCATTCTTCTTCTTCTTTTTTTTAATCATTTTGGCTATGATCATGCATATGGCATCAATTTTGGCACAATAGTTTATTTTTGTTCAATATTTTTCCAGCTCAGCTCCTACAATAAGTCTTAAATACACTGTGGAAACTAAATTGTTACATTCAGACTGTTAAGATAAAGAAATGCTCCACTGAAACCCATTCAAACTGACAATTTTGATCCCACAGCCATCAAAGCATAAAAACATGCATATTATTATTTTTGGGTTTCATTCTGGGGTTTTGCCTTGGAATTTTCATTTTTACTATTTTCCACCTGATGATGTCATTTTTACCATATTTGGCATATGGAGAAAATGCATGCTTTTTTCCACTAGGTGCACTGTCACATTCAGTGTTGCTGTAAATCACTCACAAGTCCAGACTGTAGAAAAGTGTCTGTGCAGCTAAAATTACACCACAAGTCCCCAAACCTGGCAGGTGTTTGGGGACTTTGTGTTGGGGACCCACCACACGGGAACATTAAGTGAAACTTATCTCAAAAGCAACTTGGCTTGGAGTCAAAATTCTTAGGATGAAAAGGATTGGTTATACAAACATCACATAGGTGCAAAGCTTTTGAAAAACTTGAATGAAGAAAGAAGGTAACGCCTGCACACTTACTCCATGCCACACAAATTTATTCAAGACAATGTTTCAATCCTACTTGGATTTTCGTCGGGTCAGAAATGTTTTGACCTGACTTTCTTCTTTCTTCTTGATTAAAATTGGATACTAGATATCACATGTTTTGAATAGTGTTCATGTTGGTCAAACTGTGAGTCTGCAGTGTTAATCAATCAATATACTATAATTTGAAAAACATGTCCAACTTGTTTTATTTCGCCAAATGTTTCTTAAAACTTCACCAAAATAATTGACGATAAATCCGAACTAACAGGCTGTTGTGTGATTTTTTGTCAGTATTGTATCAACAACATTTGGATTTTTGTTGAGGTTGTAAGTTAAAATAGACAAAAAATACCCCAGTTTTATACATGATGATTTCATTGCCTCAACTTGTGAGACGGTGCAGAAAACCATGTGTCTGCAGAAAAGTGGTCAGTACTTCACCTTCTCTGGAGATACAAAGATCCAGGGCTCATATTTACATCAAAGATCTGGTCAAATAAATAAGAAAAGCTGCTTGGACCTCAATCATTGCCGCTGGCTGCTGTATTTAATGTTGTTAAATTCATAGGTTGACCACTAATGGCCAGTTTCTCCATTTTGAGGTGAACCTTAAAAGTGCCTCACACAATCAGATTTAATTATGGACACCAGCTAAAACTTTCTTTTTAATTATCTTTTGACAATCTATATTGATTGTTTTAACCCTTGATATGGAAGGGTCCCAGCTGGCACCAGATGTCAATGTGATTGTGTTAGAGAGACTCTGAGCTCTAACATTGGACAGACATACCATTTTGGTTTGAAATGACAATCAGGTTGACGTCAAAACTCAATGCTGGCTTGACACCAGCTTCCCATGTGGGATGGACGCGATGTTGTGGTTGGAAATCAACATCAGATATTCATCAAAACCCAATGTTGGGTTGACCTCAGCCTGCCAACATTGGACAGACATTAAATTTTGGTTGGAAATGAAAATCCTGTTAATGTCAAATGCATCTTTGGCCTGACATCAACCTCCAACATCGGATAGACGTTGCATTGTGTTTGGAATTCAAAATTGGATATCTGTCATATCCTACTATTTGGTTGACAACAAGCGTTCAACATTGGATTGACGTTGAATTTTGGTTGGAAATTAAAATAGGGTTGATGTCAAAACCCAACACTAAATTGACAGTCTATATCGATTGTCTGAATTTTTGATGTGGAAGGGTAGTACAGTAATTGCCTTCAGTGAGGTCTCTGATGGCATGAAATTAGATAAAATGGCTTTGATCAAAGTTTTTGAAGAATTTTTTACATTCATTTTTAACCTGTCGGCCACCGCGCTAACAAACATCAAGGTGCTCACAGTCACTGCACAGTGCCATGATTCATTTGGGCTGTAATGTACACTGTAGACCTAATTATCATTTCTGAATAATACTTTAGTTCCTTTTGGCTTTTTAGCTTGTTCTGGCCCCCTTCATTTCGTCTGTGGAGACTACAAAGACACTTGGGATCATAGAGTGCTATTTAAAGCTCCTATGTGTAGAATTAATACAACATCAGAACATATGCCGTTCAATGCAGCTTTTGTTTTCTTTGAAAGTCAATCTCTGCAAAAAGTGTTGAGATGGTATTTACTGTGTGGACTGGTGGTTCTGGAAATAAGGTATAGAAAACTGTCAAAATCTTCTTGTATCCACTATGTGGTGCAAGAGAACACACAGATATGTCATGCTGCTGTATAGTAATGGTAGATCACACTATGTAAATATTTTGAAAATCCAGTACCAGTAAATAGCAGTCTTACTTCCTGTTGCCAGTAGGGGGCACAATGATTATGACACCTCAATAGCATGTTGACGTCTTCAGGCTTTCACGCTAAGGGGATGAGAAATTTTGGGCAGACTAATGCCTAATTACTAATGTACAGTGAGATTACAGAGATGTCTTGTTTCATGGCGAATCATGTGTTGCCATGGCAATAGTGTTTACTCAAAGCTTACAATCTGCATGGGTTAGCATCATCAAGGTGTAAATATTTGTTACCATACTTAAGCTGGATGTGGTCAACCCATTAGATGGTGTACATCAAAGTACAAAACATGTCCTTCTCTGTTGCCAGTCGGTGGCGTTATCACTGAAACTACATTTTTGCACATATACGTCATGAAGCCAGGGCTCATATCATGCATAATAAATGTTAGGTAAATGTTAGGTTCTTGTTGCCAGTAGGCGGCGCTACAACTATAACTAACTTTTGTCATGTATATGGCTTCAGGCTGGGATTCTCATAAACATGTGAAATTTGGCTCATATTTGGACTACCTATGTGGGGTAGCTTCTGACCCCTTTTTTTTTTTTTTCTTCTTTTTTTTTACAACTAATGTTGAGACCCTTAAAATATTAAAATTTTCACCAGTTCTGTTACAACATTTTGTTTTTAGCTCTTTAGCCTCTCATAAGTGAGATTTAGTTGAGAGAAAAACATTAATAATTCCTTCAGTTTCAATAGGGCCTTTGCGACTGACTGCAGTTGGTGCTCAGGCCTAGATCAAATTAGCAAACTAAAGGCTAAATACCTCACCATACACACCTCTCTTGACAATTTTCTATACTTCAGGTACTCCCTAATGCCAGAGGACTGCACAGAAACATAACAATTAGGAACACACACAACAGCAACCTGTGTCAGAGTTTGCATCTGGGTATGCAGTATGAAGTTTCTCCTCTCTGAAGCTTAACGTGGCTTGTAAATTGTAAAGCTGTGTCACGGTTTCCCTTCATCTGTGTCATCAAAGCCTCCTTTAAGATCACAGTAAAACTACTCCACTTTTCTCTCTGAACAGTTGAACTAATGTCATCTTCGGCCTTTGAATCATGTAGAGAGGGGAAGTCTACACGGGGCAGGTACCACGATGTCCGCTGGACCTTTGTTTAATATGGAGTAGCTTCTCCTCCTGTCCGTCTCCCCTGTGTCTATCTGCTGTGTCATCTGCGAACCAGCCAATTAATGCTGAGCTGAGCTTGTCACTTCCTTCTCTCTCTGGATATGTGAAGGCTGTTAGAAGTGTAAAAAACAGGAAGGGAGAGGAGGAAAAGAAAGACCGAGGACTCATGAAACATACATGCAGCAACATCACAGGGGACGGGCCAGCTCTGTTGCTCTCAGGCACTGACAGGCCGAGTTCAGCTCAGCACATTGATCCCAAAACTTGTTTTTTATTTTCTCACCTCGGCATGCAGCCACTGTACATCCCACAGGAACGTGGTAGTACTCCACACTACTGAGCTCTTTTTCACCTCAGCCACATTTGACTCACAGAGAGAGCGCATCTTTTCAAATCGCTATCTTGCTCGAACTTTGTGAAGGTTTATTTCTTTTATTTTGGGTGGAGACTCAAACAACAAATGTGTTCCATCATAACCACAGACAAACTCTTTCTTTCATACAATTAAAAAAAAAAAACCCTCAAACTTTGTTGTTGGCACAGCATAGCAAGGCACGGGAAGTTAATGTTATGCAGATAACACTGTTTTATACATGACTATTCCTTCTCTTAATCAGGCCATGAAAAATCTGCAGTCTGCTTTTGATACATTTCAGATTTCTCCCATCAAACATAAGCTTGGTTTAAATTCTGACATAAATGTCAAATAGAATTAAAGCTGCAAGCAGCAATGAAAGGGCCCTCACACCCCCACATACGTTGGGGTACTGGTGGGACTCAACGAAAGTGGTTGTTTGTTTCTTTGAAAGTTGGATAATGTACCTGAGAATTTGGACCCTGGAGTGAACTATTTCACATGATGTACTACTTACAACAGCCACTAGTTGGCAGCAGCGGGGACACAAATTTCATGACATCTTTGTGTATATCATTTGTAGACCAAACCATGTAAATATCATGTAAATTCAATGATAATTGTCCCTCAAGGCTTACTTCCTGTTGTCAGTGGGTGGCGCTATTATGACTAGTGAATATTGTCATACAGATGTGTTCAGGGCGGAACCCTTATAAAATTTATGGTTGTGTAGGCCAAGTTGATAAAAGTATAAAAAAGAAAATATTGTTATAAATATGTGTTCAGGGTGAGACACTTGAAAGTTTCAGGCAGATCGGACAATGCACATCAAAGTTAAAACAATTTCCTGTGTCATGAAGAGACATCAATATTGTATGCTGCAAAATGGGAAAACCGTTTAAGTTTTGCATGGCATGTAATCACCAATGGGTGAGAATGGACACACTAATTTTGAAGTCGATTGGATTAGCCCTGTAGGACAAGATGGCAAAAGTACAAGGCCCGAAATCACCAAAAATTTGCATAAAATTCAAAATGGCGATCTCCTGTTGGTTTTTTTTGGGTGGGTCTAAGATGCTTTTTTGTGCGTCTGTGCATGACACATAAGAGTACCGAATTTCGTAAATGTAGGTGAAACAGGTCTTTGGGGCTACACGTTAGGGGGCGCTGTGGAGCCATTTTGCCACGCCTGTTTCCGAAACCACCAAAATACGAAATGTTTAGGCCTGTTTGTTCAGGCCTCCAAAAATGCGATTCATTTGGCGGAAAAATAATACTAATTCCTTGCATTCCAAGAGGGTCCTCGCACCGGTCGGTGCTCGGTCCCTAAAAATAGAAATCCTGTTTTCATTCAAAGCAGTATTAACTTAATACAGCATGGAGGTGCATTTCCCAGTACACTTCAGAAACTAAGAAGAAAATGCTTAAAATTTTGTATAATTTTGAATGTCAGAGGAAGTCACTGCATCCAGCCAAGACATACCCTCCGGTTGAATGGTTGAAAATAACCACTTTTTGTTGACCTCAATTGAAAACATCATGATATTTTCAGGAAAAGACGTGAAGAAGAATTTCTAAGGACTTAGGAAAAGACAACCGCTGTGCTAAGAGAGTCCCATTGCACTTACACTAAGCTCTGTTATTACATGACAGCAGATATTTTTGAGGTGGGTCTGCTGTGATGAAAATCACTTTTACTTGACCTTGATGGAATACATCATGGGGTCAAGGAAAGATGTGAATGAGAACTCCAGCCCATTCTCATAAAATATTGCCACTCTGACAGTGCTTTTGACGTAAGATCGCACCACCAAAAGCCACCTTTGGCATACACATGAGATGAGAATGTGGCCAGAGAGAACCGATTGCAATGTCATTGTACCACGGCTGGTGGCTGAACGGCCAGGCAGAAGATTTTATGTGTGCATGAAAGGTGACAGGTTTAAATGCTGCCGCTTACAATGTAATATAAGGAGTGTGATGGTGCCTATAGGGTGGGCGGGCGGGGCAATGGATGGGTCCAACAAACCCCAGACTTTCATGTGGGAGATCCTCTCAGGATGTGATGTTTTTTTCTAAACCTCACCACGTGCCTCCTTCCCCTTATCCTAACCATCCCTGCCAGCGTGTGCAATCGTTGTGGCGTTAGTTGCCATGTGCTGTTGTTTTCTAAACATAACCACGTGCAGCAGCATCCCAACATGTGCTTTTGTTGACATCATGATAACAGCATCCTGGAATGTAAAGAACACGTGCAGAAGGATACCAGGAACATAATATGTGGACGTGGAAGTCCACTGCAAAGCGGCAACATGTGATGACTTGGGATGAGAACGTGTTGGTTGAGCTGCATGTGGGTAAAGACTGTACTGCATATGCAAGCTAGCAATTGTAAGAAACTGCAATAACCTCAAACAGCAGGTGGGCCAGTTCCAGGGTTCTGGTATTGTGCACGCTCACTCACTGACATGCCTTCTTGGGAAGCTTAACTGGAATGGAGCCATCACTTTTCTTGCTTTGACAAGTCAAAATATCTGCTGCGAATAAAGTCTGTATGTTCTCATGATAATAATGTACCAGGTTGCCAAATTAAAAGTTGTGCTGATCTGCTCTTTTATCAATATAAGCAGAACTTTGGGAGCAGGAAGGTGCATTAATGATGTTTTAATGAAAAGTTGTCTTGCTCATCCCCACACATTCACATCTGTCTGAGCCAGGGTTGTTCATGTTACTGTTGCTGCATGATTGTTCTCCTTCTGGACCTTGGTATTTTTACACGCTGATGTTTTTTTATCCTGTGAGGACAAGATAAATAGTGGCACTCGACGTTCTCAGCTAGTCATGCACGATGGCGAAAAGCCCTCTGGGAATTCCTGCCTGTTTCTACAAGTAGGGCTGGATGACTGATGATCGATCAATGAATGGTATTGCAGAGAGTGGCTCTGGGAAGATGGTAGTTTGACAGCTTCAGGGTCGTTATTAAGGACCGCAGGGAGGAATCATAAACCGGGTCTATACATCAATTAATATAGCTCTATGATGACAAAGACAGAATAATACACCATTCCTGGAAGAGCGAGCCATTTAGAGTCTATACACTGTAAAATCGTAGGTGGTCTTACTTAAAATAACATTGAAAATTGGGTGCCTTGAAAAAGAGAGGTAAATATATCTACAAATCCTAATTTGTTTGCTTTTTATCTAATTGTTAAGTTTACTTGAAATTTAGCAGTATTTTCACAATTTTGTGAAGTTCTGTTTTTCTGTTCTGTTCAGTTGTAGCAACTCCAGTAAACTAAGTTAGTCTGACTTAACTTGATCATCAAAAAGGGCATTTTGCCAATGATGAACTTAGGAGATCTGGGAGTTCTGTTTTCTTAGCATGTTTAAGAAAATACAAATATTATTGACTAGTTTGCAACCAGCAGAATACATATATATTGCACAGTAAACCTGGTTTACTGAAGATGCTAAAACTTAGAAAGACTGATTTAATCAAACTTGTCATTTTTAAGATGCAGCAACTTCACAAAGTTAAGTAAATAACCAGATTGCAAGTGAACTTAACAATTAGAAATAAAGTTAACATAAATTAAGAATAATAGTTACATTTACTTACATTTTTCAAGGCAATCAGTTTCCGAAATATTTTTGAAAGTAAAATCAACCTGCATATTTTACAGAGTACTAGGGATATCCAGCCTGCTTTGCTTGAGGGACCAGGGGTCAGTCACAGAAGCCCCATACATGTTTCTAGGATATTAGGACATTTCCAGGTTTTTGGGGACATTTCTAGGAATTTAAGACATTAGGGGCTTAGCTTTGTGATAACCAAGCTCTGTTCTGATGCTGTTTTATTGATTTTTGGTGCTGTTTTGCATGCAAACTTTTTGTCTGCTCTTGGTGCTAACTCGTCATGTCTCTGCTACCATTTGAAGATTTTCTGTGTCTGCCTCAGGCAGAAACAAGGCGACTCTCCCTACTTTAGGTCTAGAAGTCTTATGATGTTTTATGGTCTTATGATTGAGAACTGTTATAAAACACTCTCCAAGAGCATATGTATTCAAGAGATATCTTGAAATAAAGTCATGTAAAGTAAAGTCAATGACACCTTGGTGAATGTGATTATTAGGGCTGGGTACTGATTCAGATTTCCCAAATCGATTAGATTCAATTTACAAGGTCCCAATTCGATTCGATTTGATTGATTCGATATCGATTCAGTCGGGGATATTTCAGTTAAAATACCAATTTTTTTTGGGATATAAAAGAGAGCTGATGTTGTAAACTTCACAAGGAACCCTCTGACCTGGTACATTATTATTAAAAAAATATAGTTTACATTAAGAATTGACCCGAAAGCAGTTACATTAATCATGTACTTTTATTAAACATGACGTGACCAACTTAAATTTAATTTAAATTAAATCAAATCACGGCAGACAATGCAAATAAGGTGGCTACAAACAGTTTGTAAACTGAGGACATCCACTTTGCCGCCTGTAACTGAAGACTGATACAACCTCTGTCAAAAGTGCAGAGATGCTGTTCGTTACTGTGCACTTCAGGTGACAGCAGAGCTGCTGAGATGGCTGGTTGCTGCTCCAGGAAACGGTCCACAGCGCTGTTCCACCGTGTCGCCACGTCAGTCACCACCTTATGTACAAGCAGCTCCAGAAGCCTTTGCTTCTCTTTGAGCTTGTGGCTTGTAGTGGTGCTACGATGAAAAAAAGAAACGTTGTGCCTCACTCTGCCGAGCAGGCGTGCAACTGTTGGGACTTTGAGAGCTGCTTGCGAGGCTAAGTTGAGAATGTGTGCGAAGCAGCCAACGTGCAACAGGTCCATCATTTCCCCAGCACGGACAATATTTGCAGCATTGTCCGTGACAATGGCTGGGTCTTTGTTTGTCAGCTTCCACTCTCCTATCGCCGCAGACAACATTTTACATCGATTACTTGCCGTGTGGCTGGTTTCAACCGCCCTTGTTTGTAGGAGGCTCCAGTCATTGTCTATGTAGTGAGCAGTAACTGTCAGGTAGAAGTTGGGGTGACTCTCTCTGCTGACTAAAGTGAAGTTGCGATGCTCTGTTTAATATCTGCATACATATTTGGGATTGTCATTTCACTTAGCTGTTAGCGTGTCAAAGCGTAGCGTGGCTCCAGAGTCTTAATGAGGCTTCGGAAACCGTCGTTTTCAACAACGCCGTATGGTCGTTTATCCTTTCATATGAACGTTGTGACAGCCTCGGTTATTTTCTGAGCACACGGAGAGTTTGCTGGTAACTTACACGCAAATGCCTTCTCCAGGTGGGTTTGTTTCAGCTCTGATGTCTTTGCAGAGGTTTCTGGGCGATGTCTTGTTAAATGGTTGCAGAGATTGGTGGTATTTCCACAGTATTGTACCTCCAAGTTGCATATTTTGCATATGGCTTTGCTTTTTTCCAACTCATTGCTTTCCTTGTGTATTTGAAATCGAAAATGTATACATACTTCTGCTTTTAAGCTTGTTGACGGTGCCTTCTGTATACCTGCTCCCGCCATATTGTTCAACAACGCCCACCTCACCTAGCAAAGACCTCTCGTGATATCTTGTGCCATGAAATGTCACGCGAAATGCTGAGCATGTGAGACTAAATGGGTTTAGACTGCAGGCTGCTACCGGCTGTACCGTACAGTCACGGCAAAGAAGACAGTTACATTAAAAGATCGATTTTTGGATTTTATGAATCGATATCGGACCATTTAATGCAAAATCGATTCAAATCGATTAAATCAATTTTTCTAATCCAGCCCTAGTGATTATCATTGGTTAACTTAACTTTGATAATTCAATAATCAAAATTCATTTGGATTGTGTAACACACAGTAACATTATTGTTATGTAGGACATTTTTTCTCTCTTTTTTTAAACCTGGACACAGAAGTCAGTAATGACCGTTCTCACCCAAGCTTCAGAGCTTACTTTTATAGCACTCTCTTCCAAACTTTTGCTTCTTGAAAAAGCCTCCGAATGAACGGGAAGTCCCAGCGGATGCCATCAGACACAAAGCAGTGTCTGCTGCTCAGGCTGAAGCGCCACAGCCAGGCTCCGACTCATCACATTATCTGACTAACAGCCTCATTTGTCATTTTTTTAAATGTATTTTTTCTTCATCATAGAAGTCTTTTGTATTCCTTACTGCCACACTGTCACCAGCCTTGACTCAGGTGACCCAGCCACGGTGCTGAGTTTCTCCTCTAACATTGTTAACCCTTTGAAACCTGAGCAAATTGGCTAGATTTCCTTTAAAAACATGTGAAGAAGGCGATGAGCAAAGAAAAGAAAGGACCCCAAAATTAGCAAGAAATTAGTACAAGAAAAGTACCAGAGAATTAGTTGAAACAAAACAAAACACAGAAAAATAAAGTTTTAAAAAAAATACAATTTATAGAAATTCTGCATTAAAAAAAAAACTAATAAGAAAGTTTAAAAAGAAAACAACAAGGAAATTACCTGGAAAAAAGGTGCTGAAAAAATTACAATAATTCAGTAACATTGTTTTAAATGTTTGATATGATAATTATGTGTATAGTTTTTGCCTAACTTTTATTTATTTATTTATTTATTTATGGGCTTTTTGGGGGTGTGAAATTTGCTTTGTCAGTGTGACTGAATGGCTTGTCCTGTTATGTGTGACCGTGTGTGTGTAGATTTTTACGTGTCATACAGAGAGATGTTCTTCGGCACTGCAGCAGCTCCACCACATGACGTCAGAAAGTATTGATCCTCATATTACTGTCAGAGTTCCCTGGTCAGGAGATAGCTAACCTGCACACACACACACACACACACACACACACACACACACACACACACGGCACAAACAAAGTCATACACAATGTGCCAGAATTCTAATCAGCTGAGTTTCTTAATACAGATCCCCCCAAGTGTAACATATGACCTGCCATTAATAAGGCAGCTTGGAATTTTTCATTGAGGTGTGTGACCGGGACTAATGGGATCAGAGGCCACAGCTGTGACCGATGGCTTCAGGTCTTATCATGCCAGAACAGCACTCTCATGTTGGGCCCTGAAGAAAAAAGATGGTGATACACAATTAAAAAGACTTGTTTTAATTTGGTATTGAAATTATTGAACAGTTAATTAGATTCAGGTCAGTTGAAAAGAGGGACATTTTTAAGATGCAAGAGACATAAGTTTTATTTTGCCTCCCTGCTGGCAATAGCCAGAGCTGGAGGCAACGTGTTTTAGGACTGTCCGTATAAACGTTCACATGCACATACGTACATATACTTCGATAAAAGCAAAAAAAGTTTTTTTCTCGTCTTTTTTTAATTTCCTTGGAGCTATAACAACAAAATCAATGTTCCTTTTTTTAACAGATACCATAGTTTTTAAACATAGACTAAACTTTTGAGACTATACAAAAATACATCACTTTCTGAACATAGAATTATCAGTATTACCAGTACTAGTATCATTCCCAGGTATGTATTCTAGTATTTCACCATTATATTACTTTGGAAACATCTCAGAAATAGTGAAAAAAAATCATAATGATATACTTTTTGTTTACTGCATGTCACTGTTTATGAAATTGATTCCTATCAAAGATGAGAAAGTGACAGCAGAGTTTTCTCATCTTATTTCAGGCCAAGTCCACAGGTACAGAAGCGTAACTTTTTTTTTGCATTTTGGCTTTTCGTACACGCGCAAAGGAGTCTTTGGTCACTGAAAACAGACATTTTGGAAAAATCAGTTTTCAGTGTGTATATGTAGACATGAAAACCTTAGATTTTTGGCATGTCTCCTTTGATTTTTGACATCAGAGTGTACAGCACACTGCATGCCTAAAGCAGCATGTGATGGCCATTGACTATATGGTGATAGCAATCTGGCCAAACTGCAGCGTGTTGCACGCTCATGGTGTTGCTGTGACGCTTCTGCAGGGCTGCCTGCTGCTGTGAGTTCTGCATTTCCACATTTATAAGCACATATCGCACTCATTTAACAAGTTGTTCAGCTCCTGATTGTCAACAACACGGTCCTGCAAACGTTTCACAATAAAAAGCCTTGTGTCAACAACTGATGGGATTTTGTCAACAGAGATGTTGTCAGAGGGCTTTTATTTTGAAATGGAAGCAGGGAAGTTTGAATAACACCGTGACAGATAAAGACACTGAAACTGTAAAAAAGATGGTATAATGTTAATGTAATTATCAAAACACCATTTTCACTGTCTATTTCTGGCGTCAACTGCGTGTGGCACGCAGAAAAAATGGGCAAGCCTCCGTTTCTCTGGATGTGCCATGGCTGACAGGCAGCTGAGACATGGAGCCCCAGCTTAACTGCCTTATTTTATATTTATTATATAATTTTGTGATTAAGGGTCATATGGGGACGGAGACGTTGCGAGTGGGCCATTCCAACCGCAGAACATGGGGATCATCAGTGTTTTCAAACAGCTCTGTTTCGGGGCTGCTGAAAAGCTGGATTAGTGAGAATGCCAGGCTGAAACGTGTCATCACTGATGTTTGTTAAATTTATAATGGATTAATGTAGATGTTGCCTGAGTTTCAGAGTCATTAAAGTCACATGTGAGTCGTTGGCCCACACAGCCATCATGTGGGCCGTTAGGGTGAGATGGGTCCAGGTGTGAATGGGTGTCAGGCTGTCTGAGGAGGGAGCTCAGGGCTGCATTGTATGTAGGTGATATTTGGTTATGTAGTCCTACTTTCTTTTGTTTAATGATGGTCGTGTGATGCTTTTGTTAATTTGATGGGTAACACAGCATCTCTAGTTTACTTGCATGACTGTATTTTAGTACACGCTGATGGAGATCACTTTATGAGTTCTATGTTTGCAAGCAGACACAAGAAGAAACAAAAGCCTATAGATAAAGACATGCATACATACATGCAGACAGCTTGCTCAGCCCAGCCTCAACACTGCACATAGACAACACACAGAAGCTGTTGGTGATACACTTTGCAACATCATTGCTGACTCTGTGGTAACATTTTGTGCACTTTGATTTTTAAGACATAACCTGTCGTTGGAGAGAGAGAGAGGACAAAAGACTTCCATGCATAAGCAGCAGCAGCGTGCTTTTTTTTTCAGAAGGAGAGAACTCGAAAATGCAAATGACCAAATTTGCTGTTTCACACCTGGGGGCAAACCCAGGCAGACTCCTACTCACAAGCCAGCACATTGCTCCTGCTGAACTGGGGAGTGTAGGTGTGTATGTGTCCTGTATCATGTAAATATAAAAGGGGCAATCTGGCGACTCAGCAAAGCTTGCACATATTAAAAGCAGAGCAGTATAGAATATTTATTCTTCTTGCAAAGTTAATTTGCATCATTGCCCACCTTCACTTCAGTGTAAAATGACTCTTTTTAATAACCAGTAGGGCTGTCACCTTCTTGTCGGTTGCTTGCTCTCTTATTGTTGTCAGTCAGTTGCTGGTGTTACTTTAACCCTTAGGGCCTACTTTAATATTAAACACAATTGTATCGCTTTGCACACAAAATGCGTTTTTCAAAATCATGCTTAAAAAAATTGTACATTAAATATTATCAGTCCTAATCATAAATATCTAATATTCATTAATCTTCAGAATTTTAACCGTTTAAATGTCAGGTTTTTGTCATGATGCCACTATGGTTTTAGATTTAACAAAAAAAAAAAACATGTTTTTTTTCCCCCCATGTCATTGAAATAAATCAAACCAGCAGCAAAATGTCTAACCTTAGCTTAGAATTTAAAATAGTAATATTCCCCTTTTTTTAAAATAAAAATTAGCACATTCATGCAGCTTTTGTAAACACAGGTAAACCCGCTAAAAAATATCTGGTAGACTTATTTTCCATTGCTGGAACGGAACTGTGTACAAGGCTCTGCAGCAGATGAATATACCTTTCTGTGTGTGTGGGTTATTTTTTTTGGTGTGTCATGTTTGATGTCATAGACAGGCCAGAAAACACGTTAACGCAGCTTGGAGGTTTGTGCAAACTTCATGGTGGTTACTTCTCTTTATATATATATATTACTTATGCAGTCTCTCTTTCAAACTCAGTGCAGAATAATCTGGATGGATGTTTGAGCGCTGCTTAGGAGACAGACGGTATTTTGTGTTGCCCCATCATTTCTTGAATGACAATCAGAGCTGGGGTAGATAACTGTGACACTGCAGAGTCATTTAACCTGAGTGTGAATGCTGATTATTACCTTTTCCATGATATGAAAAAGCCAGATGTTAGTGGGTTTTAGCAGGGTTTTTGTGCAGTGGAAATGAGTGAAGTTTCTCTTGCATCCAGTGTTAAAGAGATATTTACTGTTAAGGCAATTGTATGCTGTATATGACATTGTCAACCCCACAGCAAATTTCTATAGTGTCCAGTATGTCAGATTTTTTTCATCGGCCCAATTTGACACATGGTTTAGTAATTTATTTAACTTTATTAAAAGGGGAACAGTTTAAAGCACAAATGTCACAATTTTAAGCACTGTACCAGATTATATTTTTGAGCTAATACGCATCTGCAGTCCCTCAGCAGGTCAGAACAAATACATAATGACCTGATAATTTAACGTTGTACAAAAAGAAAAGAAAAAAATGTGGCGAGAAGAACTCGACCATGCAGCTCTGGTGGAAAAATGTTACAGTGTGCTGTTTAATTTCATATAATATTACAATGGAGATCACATTTGTTTTTCATTGCCCTGGAAAGTGTTAATGCAACACATCTGCATCACAAGTCATCACATGTTACTGCCTTGTAGTGGACTGCGGTGTCTACATATTACGCTCTAGGTATCCCTCTGCGTCTGCTGTTGACGTTCTGCTACCATGATGTCAACACAAGCACATGGTGGCATTACGCTGCACATGGTTATGTTTAGGCAACAAAAGCAAATGGCAACCAATGCACATCCTGGCACGGATGGTTAGGATTAGGGGAAGGAGGTACATAGTGAGGTGTAGAAAAAAAACATCACCATCAGATAGGAGGTGAACACAGGACTCCAGCATACCTGCCCTATAGGGACCTTCATGCTCTTTACATATTGTCCTTACCAGCAGCGTTTAAACCCGATGCTGTGCGGCTGCCTATCATGTGACCGCAACAGGCTCCATATTACACAATTTTCAACTGATACAACTGGCTGCATATCATACTGCCACAGCAGGTGCCATCCAGCCATATGCCTGAGCATAATAACACCTCTCTGTGCAGCTGCATTCTCAGCTGATACCATCCAGGAGCGTATTGTGCGGTGGCAAAGCTTGGCTTTTGGAGTCGTGATCTTATGCCAAAAGCACTGCAAAAGTGGAGCTGTTTGAAGACTTTGGAATGAGAATGGGCTGGTTTATAATAATCCTGACAACCAGTAATCTAAACCTACATATTACCATTATGCAGATGTTGCATTTATGGTCATTTTTAGAATTATCTAAGGTGAGGCTTTGTTAATATTGAATGTATCTAAATGTTTACACACATACACATAAAGTACGACCAAACATTCAGAAGTCAAAGTTAGGTGTTACATCCTCTGGGTGACATATCTTTTATGCCAAATGAATGCAACTGTTTTGATGGTTGCTTTCTTTATGTTGGAGCCTCATTCAGCCTCATAAATGTTTTTTAGGCTCTTTAGGTGTGATTTGAAGCCAGAGAGAAATGAATCCCTGAACTTGTTAGTTTTTGTTAATTGCAGACTGACACTTTGGCCAAAAGCTGTGAATCTCTCCCTGCTGTCTGGGTAATGACTTTCGGCAGTCATTACTTTTGTATTAAACCTTATGCAGTAGAGTCAAAATCTCATCCAGCGAAAATAATGTATGACAGGAGGCCAGGGGCCAGTTGCAGCTGCCCCATACATGTTTGTTTGTTTGTTTGTTTGTTTAATTTTAGAACATGACTAGAACTTAAGAATGTTTCTAGGATTTCAGGAGTAATTTTAGGACTTTAGGATGCTTCTTGGATTTTTGGACATCTGTTGGATTTTAGGACATCTATAGGATTTTAGGATGTTTTAAGGACTTTAGGAGGTTTGTAGGATTTAAAGTCATTTCTATAATTGCTTTTTTTTGAGGAGTTTGGGACATTTCTAGGATTTTAGGAATTTGTTATGATTTTAGGACATTTCTAAGAGTTTAGGACGTTTGGAGGACTTTACAATGTTTTCAAAATGTTTGGCCATTTCTAGGATTTTAGGACATTTCTAGAATTTTAGGATGTTTCTAGAATATTTGGACATCTCTGGGACATTTGTAGGATTGAGGACATAGCTTTAGGAAATATCTAGGACTGCATGACATTTCTAGAACTTTAGGAGGTTTCTCATTTCTAAGATTTTAGAAAATTTCTGGGATTTTGGGATGTTTTGAGGACTTGTAGACATTTCTAGGACTTTATAATGTTTTTAGGATTTTAGGACACAAGGGACTTAACTAGGACCTCTATAAAAAATATTTGTCGGAGTGAATTTCATTATTTTTATTGTGAATTAGAAAACGGTTCAGGGCCCAGCCGTCACCCTATCAAGGGCCAGAATTGGTCCGAGGGCAGCAAGTTGAATATCACTGGTGTATGAGCGGCAATCAACCAGGCAATAGCAATACAGGAATTTGTATTAAAATTTGTGAGTGAAACTGGAGAAATTATATTTTGGTTGCAAAAGAGAAAGACTGTATTTCATCCATCCATCCATTTTCTACTGCTTATCTGGGGTCGGGTCGCGGGTCGCGGGGGCAGCAGCCTAAGCAAGGAAGCCCAGACTTACCTCTCCCCAGCCACTTCGTCCAGGCCTCCCTGGTGAGGTGTTCAGGGCACCTCCCACCGATAGGAGGCCCCAGGACATGCTGGAGAGACTATTTCTCCCAGCTGGCCTGGGAAAGCCATGGGATCCCCCAGGAAGAGCTGAATGATGACTCCTGGACACTACCCAAAACTTGTGACCATAGGTGAGGGTAGGAACGAAGATCAACCGGTAAATCGAGAGCTTTGCCTTTCGGCTCAGCTCCCTCTTCACCACGACAGATCGGTGCAGAGTCCGGTGCAGATGCTGCACCAATCCGTCTGTCGATCTCCCACTCCATCCTTCCCTAACCCGTGAACAAGACCCCGAGGTACTTAAACTCCTCGACTTGGGGCAGGATCTCCTCCCTGATCTGGAGAGGGCACTCCACCCTTTTCCGGCTGAGAACCATGGCCTCGGATATAGAGGCGCTGATTCTCATCCCAGCCGCTTCACACTCGGCTGCGAACCGATCCAGTGAGAGCTGAAGGTCACGGCCTGATGAATCCAACAGGACCAAATCATCTGCAAAAAGCAGAGACCCAATCCTGAGGTCACCAAACTGGACCCCCCAATGCCCTGGCTGGGCCTAGAAATACTGTCCATACAAGTTATGAACAGAATCGGTGAAAAGGGGCAGCCCCGGCGGTGTCCAACCCTCACTGGAAACGAGTCTTACTGCTGGCAATGCGGACCAAGCTCCGGTACAGGTCGTACAGGGAACGGATGGCTCGTATCAGGGGGTCCGATATCCCACACTCCCAGAGAACCCCACACAGGACTCCCCGAGGGACACGGTTCCCCAGAAGGGGCACTCTCCAGCACCCCTTCTAAGAACTGATGGTCCTTATGGTGGATACTCTGAGATGCTTTTTGGACCATCGGCACACAAACAACAGTCAGGAGCCATCCCCCCATCCAAAGGTGGAGGGAGGCTACCGTCTCATCCACCGGGGTAAACTCCAATATACAGGCATTGAGCCGGGGGGCAATGAGTATTGCCACCCTTGCTCGGCGCTTCTCACCAGTGGCAACTCCATAGTGGAAGACAGTACAACCCCTCTCAAGAAGACTGGTTCTGGAGCCCATGCGCACCAGCTCAAGCTCCTTCCCCACCAGAGAGGTGACATTCCACATCCTTAGAGCTAGCCTCTGCAGCCAAGGATCAGACCATGTTGGTGTTGTACTGGTGCACTGCACAGATCTGAAACCTGTCCACCCGCCATCATTCCTGGCTCTATGAGCGCTGAGGCGACTGTGTTGGCAGCACAGTACAGAGTTCCAGGTAACCACCACTAGACAATAACCATGTGTTTTTGAGATTCATAAAATGTACCCTAATTGAGCAAAACAATGTAGGAAGAGATAGGTTTAATTTGTCAAACAGTTTTTGATGAAAACAGAGTGATGGGCTTCATACTTTGTACCACAGTGAAGTGTGCAAAAGTTTCACAATTTGGCTTACATTGTGGTGTAAGTTGCAAAGCTGTAGCATGTAAAAATGATTTCTTATGAATTTTCAAGCTTTTGAAATTTAGAATAGTTAATTCACATTTAGTATGGATGTTTTTGCTTTCATAATATAAACTCTACAGATGAAAAAAACAAAACATTAGAGAGAATACCAAGAATAAATACTAAGGACATAACTGCAATGTCCTCAATCACAGCTACACAGCCTGTTATTATCTAAACACCATCCCCAGTCAGTACACTCAGCTGCTTGCAGATATTGAGGAGCGAGTGCCGTAGGCCTTCACTGCAGCTGCCAGGAAGTGTGTTCCACCACCTGCAGTCTTATATACGGAGGCAAAAGTGAGGTGAAAGGGAGCAGACTTGTTCATTTGCTGTCTGTATGTGGGTGTTTGTTCCAGAGCGTCTGTGTGTGGGTGAAGATGGCGAGAGCAATAGCAAATGAGAATGTGGTCTTCCCAGCAGATTCATAGTCGTGGCTATAAAGTTATAAGATGGTAGTCATACTGCGTGTGTGTGTATGTGTGTGTGTGTGTGTGTGCGTGTGTGTGTGTGTGAGTTTTTAGTTTAGTTCATTTTCAGCAGGAGACCAGCAAGTGCTACAGCATGTCACTTGGTAGCACTACTGATTGTGGTGCCACTTCACTCTCTTCTTCTCCTTCATATTTATGCCCCGTTTACACGTACACAGTTATTTTTAGAAACGGACATTTCACCCTCTCCGTTTTCAAAAATAATTCCGTGCACACGTGTCCGTTTTCAGAAAACTTTGCGTTTACACGAACCCATGTATGTCTGCTGCCAGGACATTCCAAAACAGTAGGTGGCAGTGTAACGAGAAGCTGAAGCCCACGTTAGCCAATCAGAATCCCGAAAATAGCAACAACAGCAACGAGTCACTTCCTCTTTCTTGTTTACAGAAAAATGGCGCCGGTGACGCGGACAGGCTCTTGGTGTTGGAGGGAGGAGAAGTTGTTGCAAAATTGCTGTCATCCGAACACTCATCCGTCTCTGCTCCTCCATGTAATAAATCAGCTGTAGTTGTAAATGTAAGCATGAGAAGAGGGCTTGCACCAACATAAATACGGCTGCTACTCTGAGGGGATCCATGGTTACCATAGCAACATGTAAACATAGGTCACACTTTTGACACAAGTGCAAGTTCTGTCGCATACTGTGACATCCACTGCCTGCGTTTTCTCCGTTTTGCTCCGTTTACACGCAAATGGGCAACCGGCGTTTTCCAAGATCTCCACCCTGGCCGGAGTTTTTAAAAAGCATCGTTTTCAGAGGCGAATTCTCAGTTTGCGTGTAAACGAAGGAATATTTCTCCGTTTCTAAAAATAACCGTGTACGTGTAAACGGGGCATTAGTGTAACAAGGTAAGGCTTGTTTAGCCAAGATGATTTCCAGAAAACTTACACTTACCATTCAGTTAGGACTCAGTCAGCAGTCAATGATGATATAAAACATTCAATAAAACATTTTGTTAATCACAGCAACTAAAAGAGGTTCTGAGCATAATAAATGTGAACACAAAATATTAGACTGATTGGTTCAGTACTTTAGAAAGTTAGCTGTGGAGAGACACACATACATACACACACAGACACACACAAACACACACAATCCAGTCATCAAGATCTTGAAAAAGTACAATTTACATTCATGAATTTTTTAAATTTACTGTCAAATTCTGTACAATTTGGCTTTTGATACTGTTGTATTCATCCATCCATCCGTTTTCTTCCGTTTAGCTAGCTACACTTCGCCTGGTCCCTCCCCTAGGACCTGTTTGCCATGGGTGACCCTAACAGGAGCATAAAGCCCCCAACAACTGAGCTCCTCACTGGGACACGCAAACCCCTCCACCACAATAAGGTGGTAGCTCAGGGAGGGGTACTGTCAGTAATACTGTTGTATTCTAGTTTCTAAAAACACACAATGAGTTAGTAAATTTATTTTGATGGTTATTATTTTTGTTTTTTTAATTTAGTTTTTATTTTGTGTGGTTTCATGTGGGCACCAAGCCCACAGCAAGTTCATGCGGGCACCAAGCCCACGGCAAGTTCATGCGGGCACCAAGCCCACGGCAAGTTTATGTGGGCACCAAGCCCACACCAACTTCATGTAGGCATCAGTGCCTTCTCTTCCTTGGTGGATCTGGAAGTGAATCCCTCTCCTCTTCATCTTCGTCACCCTCATCAACCTCCTCATCCCTGTTCCTCTTCGTTGATGGGCTTGGAAGTGAATCCCTCTCCTCTTCAACTTCATCACCCTCATCATCCTCCTCATCCCTGTTCCTCTTCCTTGATGTTGCTGGAAGTGGGTCCTCCTCTTCTTCCTCTTCTGAGGCTGAATAACTGTCATCACTGTCGCTGTCCCAGTCACTGTCACTGTCTGCGAACTCATCCCACCACCTGAATCGCTTGCTCTCATTCTCATCCTCATCGTCATCTTCTTCCTCCCGAGGCCGTCGTCTAGCCTCTTCAGGTGGTGGTACTTGTACTGGTTCAACTGGATTGACAATTACCACTTCAACCTCAGGAGCTGGAACGTTCTCAACAAGAAAAGAGAAGCGGCAGTCACCTTGGCCATTCTCCTCTCTCAGAGGCGGATTCAGAAGGAAATCTGCTTCCGGCCCGAATATTCCAGCTGCTAGTTGCCAGAAGTTGATGGGTGCTGGAAATCTGTCTCCTCGGCCATCCATTTTCACTGGTGGGAATTGTGTGGTCTGAACACAGTGGTGTAGATCTGCAGATTTTGAAGTTGAAGAATGATGGGTAATGTACGTGTAGTGAGGTATATATAGTGCACCTATCGTGACATCAGAGGATTCTATTGCCTTTGATGTTAAGATTCTAAAGATGATTAAAGCACCTGCAATGTGATGTCATCAGAATTCTAAAGAGGATTAAAGCACCTGCAATGTGATGTCATCAGAATTCTAAAGAGGATTCCATCACCATAGAAACATTGCAAATTAGAATTTTAAAAATTAAAATATTTACAAACTATATTGAGGACTTTTAGTTTGAAGGGCTGTTAGAACTCCATGCAACAGGTCTCAGGTAAAGGTGTTGTTGGTTATTAGTTGTATGTAGCAAACCTACGGACTTCGAGTTGCAATTTTGCAGAGGTGTGTAGGCTCTACACTAATGCTCATTTACTTCAAGAAGAGGAAGAAAACATGGCAAAGTGACATACAAAAGCATATCAAAAAGATAATAATACAGTGCACTTTAATACAAAACATGACCTATGCCTAAGCTGTCAATTCAAAGTTGTTAACTATAATTCACTGTTCATCAATACAGAAACTAAAAAATGAAATAAAGAGACACCCTGTTGTAAGACGTGATATCCTACTGTGTATTTTGAGCCGATTCTTAAGCACCAGCTTGAAACCTCCCTAGCTGCCCATGATTTTAAGAATACCTGGAACCCTATTCAACCATTTCACTGCCATGCACAAAAAAGTTCCCTTTCCCTGATTACTCTTAAATCCTCGAGGAATGATTAGTAAAAATGCCTGTTGCAAAGTGATGTGCAGAGGACAAAAACATCTTGCAGGCGGGGGTTAAGCTGAAAATTTAGGCAGACTTTGCCTATGCCCTTCTCGGGCATTTTTGTACATTTTTGTACATTCACTTTTTTTTTTTTCATTTGGTGATCATTTTGGCTGTGTTACAGCCAAAATGATTTTTTTTTGGCATGAATTTTTGTAAGAACTTTTCTTTTGTGTAAAATTTTTGAAATCCAGTGTCTTTTACTCTTACATGTCCTTCATTCGCCCTTGACACATTTTGCACCCTCTGGACACCTTCGTGGCAAAAATGGACACGCACAGAAAAAATGCTATTAAATCATCATACATCAATATTTTTTTCTGCTTTTTTTTCAGAAATCACTTAAACAACTTAAGACTTGCTCAAAACTACCAAACATTCAATTGTTTTCAGGATTTTAACCCTTTAAATGCCAGTTTAATTATTTGAATTACTAATGATTTATTACAAACAAATCACAAAAAAATATTTTTTTCCATATAATAAATAGTAGGGGGATGGGACTTTGGTGGTGATTAGAGTCTTGAATGTGTCAAAGATTAGCAACAAAATTGATTTGATTGCATTATTATTTTTTCTGTAGCACCAGATACTCCCTCTGGACACCTTCATGGCCAAAAATGGCTCATTGACTTCCATTATAAACACATTTTTTAATCTCACTGCCATTACAGTATAAAATTGTGCATTCTGTAATGTCAGCATTTCATTGTGAAGAAAAGTAGTGATATTTGACATTTTTACTGTATTCCACCAGATTCAGCTCTTTTCCCATTGTAGGCCGATGCATGAAATTCTTGTATTTTTGCCATTAGATTACATTATATTATGGAGCCATGTGACTACCAGGTGGCCCCAAGAGTGATTTGTGTGTGTGTGTGTGTGTGTGTGTGTGTGTGAAATAAGTTTTAAATCATCATCTGATTCATCAGTGTGAACATTTATTGTGCAAACTACAACAACTTTGTAAACTTAAACAACAAAAGAGAACACAACAGAACATATGAAATATGAACATAAATTGGAAACAGAAACATCCAGGATCCAGAACATATGATGTATGTGTGTGTGTGTTTGACAGAAACAGATAAATGGATTGAGAGTGTGTGTGTGTGTGTGTGTGTGTGTGTGTGTGTGTGTGTGTGTGTTAGCCATTGTTTCGGGGCATCACAGCGACACTGGTTGAATTTTATTACTGCAATCTCTGCCTGTGTTACCTTACTCTTGCTCTATCTCCATCCCCCATTGGTACTGGCCAACAGTCGCAAAAGAAATTAAAGTTTGAACATTTAGTTTTGCATCTATCAGCATTCAGACATTGAGAGAATTGTCTGTTTCCACCAAATCTGATTAGCATTGAGCGGCAGTCATGCTTCCAGCCATGTGCTCCTCTCCTTCCTGCTTCTTTCAATTTGCCATTGATTAGAGCTCCTGCACTGTCCACTCTGACCAGGCTTTGCTCTATTTCCTTTGTTTCTTCTCCTTGGATGGAAGTTTATTCATGTAGTTCTGGGCTGCTGCAACTATTTGTAAATGTATTGTTAAGCTGAGTGTGAAACTAGTGTTTTACTAAGTCTGTAGGAGGGTTTCCATAAACCTTTAAATTGCACAAATTGTAACTACGAATATAAAATATGCCTAATGGAAACACCTCAATAAAAAAAAAAAAAACTTGGATTGGAACTAATGATGGCTAGTGAGGTGGCTGCAATAGAAATAAAACTGCTAAGGTTTTGAACATTCATCACCATGCTTCTTTGAATGTTATCGCCAAAGGAGAAGTGGCAGAACATCACTCAGTGGAAACACAGTCATCTTGCAATTGTGCTTTATTGACATTTTGAAAATATCGCTGAAGTTTTGGGCAAATCTGTAATGGAAACCACCTTGTGTAACACTGGCCTGTTAAAAGACAAGAAATGAACTAAAGCATCACAAGCTACAACATTATTTTCCAATATGGAAGTGTTACAAGGCTCAATCGCATATTAAGCTTAGCTGTCAGTGCTTTGTTAATGAGTATTAATTATTTCACTTTTTAAAATACATGGAGAAAAATAAGTTTTTTGCCGTGATGGAGATATTTTTAATACTGTCAGCTAACTGATGCTATTGGTCTAAAGGGCCATCCACACCAAGTACTTTAGCTATAACCATATAAGTATAACAGGCCAGTGCTACAAAAGGTGGGTTTCCATTACATTAACAGCTTTATGTCTATTGCAGCCACTGCACGAGCCGTTATTATTTCCTTATACGTGGGAGCGGCCACGTATAAGGGGCTGGCCTTTCCTGGCCTTTCCCCCTTGGCGATTAATAAAGTGAATCCTATCCTACCCCACCCTAAAGTGAAAAAAGTGCTTCCATTGCAGTTTTGCCAAATATGCCTTTTTGGAATCACCTGAAGCACCACCTTATGTGAGTGCTAAAATATTTTTGCAATAAATGAGTGTTTCTTTGAAAAATTGACGTGTTTCCATTCGGTATATTTTACATTACCAATTTTGATTCGTGCAATTTGAGGGTCCCTGGAAACCTTGTGAACACCAATCACATCTCTTAAAAGAATCATACCTAGCAGCAGAGTCAAGCACAAATCAGTAAGACAAAAGTTTCTGTTGCTTGCTCAGAGTTGCTCTGAGAATTCTCCCAAATCACAAGAACTCAGATATTGAATCTGCAACTAAAATTTCCCAGCCTTTCCATTTTTTCTTACTTCAGTTCTCTGATTTATCTGTGGAGCATGTTGGAAACTGTCTTCCCCTCAAAAACAGAGAGCTACCAGCCAAAGAATACATACAGGAGAGGGGAACATTTAAACTCCTAGTTGTCATATTCTTAGTAGGCACGAGCAGACATATTTCTCAAAAAAATGATTCCCCAGATATTTGTATTTTTTTAATCCTTTGTTAGCACTGAGTCATTTCGTCAAATATCCTTAGAGATTAAGAGAAAAATGTGAGAAAGCAGCACTTTCATAGCCACTACACATGAAGAGATGCAGAGTGCTATCCTTGCTGTTTTTCACTGCTGAATTCAGACATGTTGCCCACTGGAGCGTCTTTCTTAGTTTGACACGGGTGTAAATACATATATCACCCCAGTGACCGCGTTGCTGTTTTTGATCTTTGCTTGCACTTTTTCAGCTCTCTGTCATCCATCCTATTTGGGATTCTTCTCACTGTTGAGCACAGAGCTTTCAAAGACTGAGGAAGTTTCACAGAGAGGTGAGACAGGTGTAAAATCTCATTGATAAAAAGAGTTCTGCTCTTACTAGAAAGCAGACTTGATCAAAACACAGTCCCAACACTATAGTCTCAGTGCTTCTTGAATCGAGACTGTTGGAGGATATTATATTCTCTACTACAAATCATACTTAGCATTCGCATGCCATATGCTTGCAGATGTTCATGATCTTATATCTGACAGACAGTATGAAGATTTAAGTAATGATAAAATGTTCAGGTAGCCCTTCTGACTAGCAATAAGATGTACTCACATTACATCAGTATGGAAACTGTAAATATGTTCATGAGTCAGCAGTTCTACCTTTATTTTTTATAGTTGCAGCTGCAGAAATTTGTGTGTGAAAGGGTTTTCCGTGTGTGTGTGTGTGTGTGTGTGTGTGTGTGTGTGTGCATGCACAGTATGTGAAGGTCACCTCTTTGATACGTAGCCGTGGCTTAAGGCTGCCAGTCTCTTCTCAATTTCTTTAAAAAGTTTTATTAAGTACACTTGCAGTAATATTATGGGGAAAGAACTTAAAAGTAAATTTTCTATTCTTTTTTTTGTTTTTTTAAAATGACAAGCAGGAGAGGTCCACATTTGGTTTTGCAGAGTGATGGTCCACTGTTGGTACTATAGGAATTTAGACCGTGTGTGTGTCTGTTTGTAGACCAATCACACGATCTGCAGATTCATTAATATTAGAAATAATATGTGGTTGCTACTTCTTCGCATAGGCTATAATCACATAATGTAAAAAATAGAAATTATATTAAAAACAGACAACAATGACCCAAAAGTTAGCACAAAATAAAAAGTACAAGACAATTACTTGAAAATTAGTCAAACAAAACAGAACAAATGAAAAGGGTAAAAAAAAAAAAAGCAAAAAAGGCAAAGAAGACTTAGAAATAGTGCTTTAAAATTATTAGGTAAGATCACTTTAAATATCATGCTAATTATAATTGTCACAGCTCAGGTTTCTTAGGTTGTTTTCATTCATTCATGTTGTTTCCTGTTTTACTTTGAAACTCACATCTCTCATTTCAGATCACTTCACTTCCTGCCCCTGTGTGTTTTCCCTCCCTTTTGATGGCTTCACCTGTGTCTGATTGTCTGTCCTGCCCTGATTAGGCTCACCTGTGCCTTGTTATCCTTCCCCTCACCACAGTATTTAGTGTGTGTCTTGTTTCCTCTCTGTGCCAGTTCGTCTTAGCCTCCCTGTGTGTCGACGGTCCAGCTTTTGTTTCCCTTGTGTCTCTTTGTTGGTTTTTTGGACTTCGCCTGTTTTTTTGACTTTGCCTCCGCCTTGCTCATTTTGGATACTTTTTGCCTCAATTGATCATCCTGTGTGTACCAAAGCTGTTTCATCCAGTAAAGACTTTTTACTTACCAGAACTGTCTTCTGAGTCGTGAGTTTGAGTCCATTTCCTCCTGGTTCACCAGTTGTAACAATAATGTTTTTCTTTTTTCCCCTGAGACAGTCTTTCCCTAGCTTTTTAAAAAAAGAATAGTTTTAAATCTACTAATTTCTTGAGATTTGTGGATCATTTCTTGCCAAATTGCTCACTGCCTTGTTTCCCAAGCATAGTAATGTCACTGCAGGTTTCAAAGAGTTAAATTATTGAAACAGCTCACCTCCAAAAATGGTCTCTGTGAGCACACGTATTGCTGAAACAACCAAATGTTTGATTTGCAGAAAATTCATTGCCAGGCTATCTCCTTTTGGTATCATTGCAGATTTAATATATTGGCCTTTAGTACTCTCTCTCTGTCTCCCTGTCTTTTTGTCTGATAGTGAACATTAAAAGCTGCAGCCCAAACAGAAAGCATCACTGATCATGTTTTAATATTTATCAAAGGACCTCTTATTCATGCTGCTGCCAATACAAGATGTTTGTAATTGAAATGAATTAACGCATCCAAATGCATCAGTAAAAGCATCTTTGTGAGAAGTCCTCTTCAGTGGTGTTAATAATAATAATAATACTAACCATGGACACTTCACACCAGATGGGCTCATTGTTATGACCACATCCTCCTGCAGCAATCAATCAATGTAATGAATCCCGGAGCTTTTCCAAATCATGTCCCCAAAAATGACACATAGCTTAACATCCTATTTGGTACCTGGTGAAGGTATGCGGATGCCCCTGGTGTAACTGTTGTGTCAGAATTCTCTCTGGCCTCACACTTAACCAGATGACACTAACTAATTGACTTGCAGCACAGCTTAATAAAACTAAAAGCAAAAAAAGCCATGTAGCCAACTCATTACAAAGGCCTCATCCTTTATAGTTAATAAGCCTCTTTTTTTTTTTTTTTTTTTTTTTTTTACTGTTTCTGCCTGTGAGAATTTACAGTGCTGTCAAGGGCAATAATCCCCCTCACTCCCCCTATCCACCTGCTAGATTTAAAAAGAATACTTGCTGATGCAGACATCGGCCAAATTCGGTGTTGACTTGTACTGAAATATTGACATGGTGGAGGAACATTCAATTGATATGAGTCTTCAGAAATTTATAGCACAGCCTAACAACCCCCCCACCACCACCACCACACACACACACCTCCACCACAAATGCAGCTCCAGCGTTTTACAAATAAATAAAGAGTGCGCGTGGGTGGTTGGGTGTGCCTGTGTGGGAGATTTTGCACGATGGAGCACAGCTTTGAACGTTGTGTATTCATGTCTATATTTTCAACTGGTGAAAATCCCACAGATTTGACTCACATGAATGGGCCTGCTGCAGACAGATTTGGATGTTGCTTACTGATGCATGGTAGAGAGAGGACTGTGCACAATTCTGCAGTATCTCAGATACGAAGAGAAAAGGAAAACTCATATGTCTACTAAAAGGATCAAGCCAAGGTGCTCAAATTTTAATTATAGCTTCAATCTGTCGTATCACAGTTTAAACATTAAGCAAATCCTAAAAACATTGTTTATTCTCTTTGTTACTTTTGTATTTAAGTGCACTGGACATTGCAGCCTGCAGGGCAGTGATGCTCAACTTATGGACTGCAGGCCAAATCAGGGCCCCGACAGGCCCCGAACCCTTTTCTAATTCACAATAAAAAATGCAATGAGTCACAGTCGAACTTGTTTATGTACTTTTAGTATACAAAGGGTGCCAGAATGCATAAAACAGCATCAAAATAGAGCTTGTTTATCAAAAAAGTGCCAGCAGAGGATCCCCCACACCCTCTGACTTAGCCTAACTAAAACCCTGATGTCCTAAAATCCTAGAAATATCCTAAAATGCTAGAAAAGTCCTACAATCCTGAAATTGTCCTGAAATCCAACAAATGTGTTCTAGAATGTTCCTAAAATTCTATAAAAGTTGCAAAATCCTAGAAATGTCCTAAAATATCAAAAATGTCCTAAAATCCTAGAAACTAATTTATTTGTAACAAATTTAAAACAAATTGTAAAACTCCCCCCACTTAAACAGGCTTGGATTATTGTCTGCATGACACAATCCTGAAAACAGTCAAAACGAGGGCAAATTTGAACTATTTCAACTGAGTAAAGTTCCATAATTAACGCGCGTCATCTTGTTGGCCTGTCATATCTGCAGAAAAGTTCATGTCGGGCCAATGTTGTCACTCTTAATCTCTAATCTGTTATCTGCAGATGCCAATATTAACCTGCATTCCTCATTGAGGAGGTTGTTTGAGCTCTAACAGATATAAAGTTTTGTGAATGGATGCCTCTTACTGAAATGCACCTTGGAAAGCTTGTTGTTCTTACTAAAATATGTTTGTTTCGATGTAGTTGTTTAATGAAGGGATAATTTCACAGGATCCTATCCAGGGATTGGAACTGCTCCGCCTACGTCAACAAACATTACAAAATGTAATTGTGACTTCTATTTGAGCCCTCGACGTCTGAAATAACTGCTCCCACTTTGCACCTATATTACACACAATACCTTTGCATATATTTGGTATGTGCCTTAACAATTAAGCTACCAGAGAACGAAATGATGTTAACCATTTAAAAGCTGAATAAACTGTCTTGATTTCTATCACAACATGCAAAGACGGCAATGAATAACTAAAGAAGAAACTACCCAAATTTAGCAAGAAATTAGTGAAAACTTACAATAGGGAAACAAAATCAACACAATCAAGGAAATGACCTCATATATGAATATAGTATATATATATATATATATATATATATATATATATAATATATATATATATATATATATATATATATATTAGGCCTGGGCAAGGATTAAAAGTTTTAATCGTGATTAATCACATGAGTTTCCTGCAATTAATCACCATTAATCGCATTGTTATATACAAAATCCAATAATGAATTCGAAAGATGTGTATAACGCACTTTTATTTTAAATGTACTGCCTTATGAATGAAAGTGCCATAACATTTGTTGTGCAAACATTTTTAACATCAGGATTTTTTTTATCCAGTAGCAGTTCAATATAATATTTAGTATAAATCTCAACTTAAACAATGTAATCAAAGCAAAAACAAAACTAAAGCTTATTGCCACTGCCAGGGCATTAATGTTATCCTGTTTGTTATATAAAAAAAAACTGACACAAATTCCTGAGCCACAATCATAACATTTAAAAAAGGGCAATTTCTGAGGTAACAGCAGAAAAATCATTTTTCTTTTATCAGGGAGCAGCATAAAACATCTATGTTCTTTACCAAATGTCCCTGTTGACGAGTGAGGTGAACACAAAAAAAAGTTCACAACTGGGATTTACTGTGCAGAGGAGTAGTCTGTAAAGTCCATGTTTATCCTGTATTTCCTTTGGAGAATCTCAGTCAAAAATGAACCAGAAAACCTTTTCAGTGCACTTTGTCAATTCCTAGAACTTGACGTTTTTACTCCTCTGCACTAAGCCAGTTGCTAAGACATACAAGATTATTTACATTTTCGGATGATAACGAAGCTCTTTTCTTCTGTTCAATATGACCAGCAAGAGAAAACAACCGTTCACTGGGTTGCAGGTGTGGCTAAATACTTCTGTGCATAGGGGGCCAGCCTGCTGTGTGAGCCTGCATGTTTGGACTGAGGTCTAATGGACAGGACTCTGAACTGATGGGTTAAGTCTTCTTCCTGTTCAGAATCAGACTCAGATGAAGCAGCCAATAGGGTTAACTTTTTCTTTGGTGGCTCTGATGTTTGTGACTGAGGCCCACACCTCACTCCTCTCAGCTCTGGATATACACTTGAGGTCCTTGACTCTAGGGTCCAATGCAGTCGCAATCTTCAGATATGCATTGTTGGCATTTTCCTTGCGTGTCTCCAGGTCTTTTCTGAATGTAGACTTGAACTTGGCCACGTAGGCAGGGTCATCATCTGAGCTCTCCATCACCCTAGAGAGATGACAAAAAGCAGGCAGAGCCACAGAGCACGAGACATACTTTTCTCCTCCTAAAAGTTCAGTCACATACCTGCTCCACTTCAGTCAAAATAAATTGCATTCACTTATACACAAAAAAAAATCCTCTACATAATCAAGCTGCATTTACATATTTACACACACATATAAACACACTATTTCTCTCTTACATGCACTCAGACAGGATAGTGAGAAATATGATGTAAAATATACCTGCAAGGCTCCAGCAGCATTTCCAACCTCTGCAGTTTGTCCATTTCAGCTGTAGTTGGCATGGCCATCTTGGTGTCTGTGGTGAGGACATCCCTCAGTGGCTGTTTGTTTCTGCGGATGCTTTTTATCATGCCCAGAGTTGACTTCCATCTGGTTGGAATGTCTTGCACAAGCGACTCCTTCTTTTGTCCATGTTCAACTTGTTGTTGCTCTAATTCTGCAGCATTTGCTGGACTGTGTTTAAAGTGCCCCACAACTTTTCTGCACTTGACCAGGACATTGTCAAACGCAGTGTTATGCAGAGATACTGTGACAGAAAGAAGCGGGGAACATGTTCAAAAGGCAGATGTCTCGCAGCAGTGATCATGTTTCTTGCACTATCTGTGCTGAGTGTGGTGGCTTTATTTGACACATTCCAGAGCTGTGCACTTTGAATGAAGTGTCGCATGCACGTTTCAGCAAAATATCTTTCCTCTGTTTTCATTACTGTCAGGGCATGTGAATGCAGTTCCCACTGTTCATCAACTGTAACTCCAAGGTAATTATTGTTACCCAGTGATGTCCAGTAGTCCCCAGTGAGAGCAACAGAGGGTGTACGCTGTAAAGTTGTCGCTTTTTCAGTCCTCTCCTATTCATACAACTCGTGTACTCTTCTTGAGATGGTGCGTCTTGAGGCAATCTCATAGCTGCCGTCATTTGTTGCAATTCTGAGAACGTTTCTCAGACCGACGTCTTCCACAACATTAATCAGTATGCGGTCTGTAGCTATCCACTTCGCTATGGCATTTGTTGGCATTTTGTTTGTTGGCAGTGAGCAACAGACATTTACAATAATAAAAGAAATAATAAAAACTGCGTTAATGCGTGATAAAATAATTGTTGGCATAAATTAATTAATGAGTTAACGCGATAATAACCCGTTAACTTGCCCAGCCCTATTATATATATTTAAATGTGCATTTGTGTGTGTATATACCTATACACAATGTGTTTATACATATTTTTTCTAGACATTTTCTCTTTTTTATAATTCTTATTTTTTATGTTTCTCTTATAATTTTCTGTCTCTTTTTTTGTTTTTGAACTAACTTAAGGTCATGTTCTTGTCAGCCTTTTCTAATTTCTTGTGATTTCTGGTGCTCTCTTGCCAAGTTCCTCATTGCCTTTTTAGCCATGTTTTCAAAAGAAAGCCAAACCATTTTAGCCTAGGGTCTAAAGGTTCAAGTACAGCACACAAAAGTTTATCCATGAGATCCAAATTTGAAGAAAATCAAAATCCCCTTTCACGCTTATTAGCAGACAAAATCTTTTTTTTTTTTTTTTTACACTCATCTGTTGATGCTGCTTGATAAAATTATGTTTTATGCAGTTCTGACATGGAGCAGCAGTTCGGTTCTATCACAACCACTGGATTTTAGGAATCTGGAGTACTCTCATACTCAGTTATCACTCAGTGATACAACAAAATGTTGCCTCTGAAATCCCTCTGAGACATGGACCATTTCACTTCTTAGAGACGATTATATCATGCAAATAGAACAATTTCTCAAAGCATGTCATTTTTGGTGTTTGCAGTGCTAACACATTGGTTCAAACAGAATTCTAATTGAGTTCTCTGTCGTCTTTTCCAGGTCATGGAACCAAAGGCGTGTTTGAGCTACTGGCAGGCTGGAGGAGAACACGAGAGAATCTTCCATTCAAGGAGCGCGTGGCGGATGCTTTTGCAGATGTAATGGTGTGCTACACCATGACCAGCTCGCTCTACATCATCACTTTTGGCATGGGAGCTAGCCCTTTTACAAACATCGAGTCGGTGAAAATTTTCTGCCAGAGCATGTGCGTTGCCATCTTGGTCAACTACTTCTACGTTTTCTCTTTCTATGGCTCCTGCCTGGTGTTCGCTGGACAGCTGGAGCAGAACCGCTACCACAGTGTTTTCTGTTGTAAAATCCCTTCAGTGGAGTACCTGGACCGCCAGCCCACATGGTTTAAAACCATGATGAGTGACGGCCATGACTTGTCCACGCACCATGACAGTGTCCCCTACCAGAATCACTTCATCCAGCATTTCCTGCGTGAGCACTACACAGAATGGATTACCAATACTTATGTCAAGCCCTTTGTGGTTATTCTGTATCTCATCTATGCCTCTTTCTCGTTCATGGGATGTTTACAGATCAGTGATGGATCAAATATTGTGAACCTGCTGGCTAGTAACTCTCCAAGTGTTTCATATGCTCTGACCCAGCAGAAGTACTTCAGTAACTACAGTCCTGTGATCGGATTTTACATTTACGAGCCAATTGAGTACTGGAACTCCACAGTGCAGGAGCACCTGAAGACTCTGAGTCATGGCTTCAACAAGATTTCCTGGATGGACAACTTTTTCCACTACCTGCGGGTGGTGAATGTGAGTGCGTCAACCAAAAGCGACTTCATCACCATCCTCGAGGGCTCCTTTCTGCGCAGCCCGGAGTACCAGCACTTCACTGAGGACATCATATTCTCCAAAAACCGCGAGACTGATGAGTACGACATCATCGCCTCGCGGATGTACTTAGTGGCACGGACAACGGAGAAGAAGCGCGAAGAAGTGGTGGAGCTTCTGGAAAAGCTTCGTCCGTTGATGCTGATTAACAGTATCAAGTTCATCGCATTCAATCCTACGTTTGTGTTCATGGACCGCTACAGCTCCTCTGTCATCTCGCCCATCCTGACCTCAGGCTTCAGCGTACTCACAATCCTCATCCTCACTTTCTTCCTGGTCATCAACCCCTTGGGGAACTTCTGGCTCATCCTGACGGTAACATCCGTGGAGCTGGGCGTCCTGGGTTTGATGACCCTCTGGAACGTTGGCATGGACAGCATCTCAATCCTGTGCCTTATTTATACCCTCAACTTCGCCATGGATCACTGTGCACCACACCTGTACACTTTTGTGCTGGCCACCGAGCACACTAGGACGCAGTGCATCAAGTTGGCACTGGAGGAGCACGGGGCAGCCATCCTGCAGAACACATCCTGCTTTGTGATCGGGATCATGCCCCTGGTGTTTGTGCCTTCCAATCTGACCTACACACTGTTCAAGTGCTCCCTGCTCACGGCGGGCTGCACCGTGCTGCACTGCTTTGTCATCCTGCCCGTCTTCCTGACCTTCTTCCCGCCGTCTAAAAAGAGACACAAGAAAAAGAAACGAGCCAAGCGTAAAGAGCGGGAGAGGGAAAGGGAGCGGGAGAGGGAGAGGGAAAGAGAAAGGGAGGAGATAGAGTGCATCGAAGTCAGGGAAAATCCTGATCATGTGACAAACGTCTGAGTAGTTTGATATTTTAGCAGTGAGTATCAGTGGGTATCTGGTGGATTTGAGGTATTCTCCAATGGTGAGGTGCTTCTTGAGGTGCAGGGGAGTCTGTGGTGTCCCTTGAGGAGTGCGAACTGGTCACTCTTAACCATTAGTGGCTAAGCCGGCCAGAGTAGAGCGCAGCCCCACTGGTTAGTCATCCAGTCCTTCAGTCTGGACAGTGTATCTCATTTGCACAAACTGCAACATGCTCATGGTTCCAAAGTACTTTCCCAACTATTTGGTATATAAAAACAAGTTAGTTACCAGAACATATGCTTGCTAAATCTGTAATTAAATTCTAAACAAACAGTATGTTAGTCAATCTAAATAATAGCAATTTTATGTTCATCCTGTGCAGCCCTTTTCTCAGAAGAACTGAGTGAGGAACCTAGCAGTCTGTTAAGCCAAGGACACTCAGACAAGTCGGTGAAAGTGGTTTGTGTGATCAAACAAAAGTGTGCAAATGAAACAATGCCGACAGCACACACCTTACCACTCACACTTTGATAGCAGCAAAAAGAAGCGATATCTAATTCTGTTGAAAGAGAGAAACTTTGGAAAGCACACTGCATGCTTTTCTGTGACATTTAAAACAGCTCAACAGCTGAACTGGGCAGATGGCATACACTGTGTCCATTATGAAGAATTATCTTGCACATTGCATTGTGTGAATAGAACTGTCGAGGCTTATATCAGCAGGAGACAAATATTTCTGCTTTATTTCAGTGGTTGTATAAGGTTGAAGGCAATGGCAGAAAAAACTGCCATGGGCTGCAGCATACGAAGACAAAGTGATACATGACTGTCGTGCAGCAGTATTTAAAAAAGGCAGTAAGCCTGAGTATGACTTAAGTAAATCCTAAACCGCTTTTGCACCAGACTGGTGAAAACCAAAATTGACGGATGTTTCCAAGGCTTGAAATATCAAACTTTTCTAGCGGGTTGATAACAATGGAAAGTTTCTGTAAGAGTATGAATGTCTCTGTGATCCACATACAAAAGCTTACGAGCAAGGCACTGGCAGTTGGGAGGTCTGAATGCAATTCAAAACTAGCAGCGGTGCCAAATAGTGTACAGAACTGCTTGACAGATTACTATAACAGCAAAAAGTCTCAGTAAGTTTGAACTTTCATAGGAATCAACCATGAGTCATGAGTTATTCAAGCTTATTTAAAGGACTGCTATTTAATGTTGTTCAGATTTATGAAGCAGGCTTTAAATTAAGCAGCGAGGCACTTTTTGTTAAGTACACTGTGTCATAAATAGTGTGAAAAACTGATAGAGAGCGGAAGTAAAAACTACAGCTTCTGGGTTTTGTTCCAGAAGTGAGAAAAGCTCATTTAAAATCATTGAGTTTTGTTATATAACACATTTCTTTAAATCCAGCCCTACAACGTTACCCTGCTCAAGAGTTCAATTTGAAAAATTCATTCATTCATATTTTTATTTTTACCAGCATTTAAAGCTGTTCTAACCAATATTTTAATGTTGACAATGAATCAAAAGAAAGTGTAATGTGAAAGTGGTCGATTGTAGTGACATAGTCAAAGAGAATTATCACTTGAGCTCTGCAGAGATTTTTTTTGCAATTTTTAGCCCATTATTCTTCAGCCAGCAACTTAATTTTTCATTACTCCCTTTAAACTTTTTTTTCTGGAAGCAGGCGACTTTTTTTTCCTGTAAAAAAGCCTTCATATACCCACTCTTTGCTGGAGCCCAGTCGATATTTCAGCCAGCCGATTTTTTGTCCGATATTGGCCCATCAAAGATATATCGTATTGGCTTCTGTGTTGTCCAAAACACAAAATATGAAAAGTTAATTTTTGACAGGACATAATGTAGAAAAACATGTTAAGAGTAATTTAGAAATACCAAATTCTGAATAAACTTTACTATTTCAGTGCACTGATTTCATTTTCAATAAAGTTTGATTAAACAGTGCAAAATATCCCTCCTCCATTACATATCTATGTTACAAGAATTTGATATCCATATCGAAGGGATAATTGCATTGGCTATTTTATATATAAAATATCGGCTAATATATATCAATACCGAAATGTTTTACTCCCGAATATTGGCATCGGCCCAAACATTCAGTATCAGTCTGGCTCTGTCCTTTGCACCTTTCAAGCAACAAACCGCAGACAGATAAAATTAGTGGACATAGAAAAGCATATGTGCAGTAACAGTAACATATGTCCCTCAGAAGTTGATGGTAACCTGATCAGAGCTTAAAGACTAGTGAGTACTGGATTTCCATTGGTCAGACAACCAGAAATTATTGCTAATGTTACTCTATATCTGCCGGATGAGTAAGTTAAGTAAGGTAATAATTTATCAAGATGTGTTTTTTAGCATGTTATCACATGACCAAAAAATGCTGGGCTAACACCATTCCCCCAAGCCTAAGACCATCTAAGATTTATATCAACAGCTTGACAGAGTGGATATGATGGTTACATTATATGCAAGGCCATGCTAGAAAAATGTTTTTTAAGTATTTATGATTACAAAGGGCTTGAATGCTAATAGTAAGTACTACAAAAGATATCAGAATATGGACAATAAACTATAAGAACATATTTATTTGTGTCAGAAAGACTCATTAAAAACACCCTCAATGAGAGATTCCATTGAGCTAATGGAGAAGGATCCAGCCTGGAAGTGACGTCAACACTTCGGCTTCTCTATTGGGAACATTGCAAACACGAAGGCCTGCAGCTGGTTTTGTCTACGCCGTAAATGAGTATATTTTGCCCCAATACTTCAAATGACATTCCGTCAAAGAATAGTGATGATGTACTCCACAAATACCCTCCCTCAGTTTTTAGTCTTATAAGTCTAAAATGGCTGCCGTCTCCCCAGAAGGTAAACAGTATTATCTACATGTGCCAAGGCCTGATATGAATCTCTGTTGCAGTCCCGAAACAAGGTCAGCAGCTCCCAGAGATACCAATCTCACGCTGACCTCTTGCAGGCAGATTTGAGCTGGTGGCATGTGATAGAGAGGCCCCATATGTGAGCAGATGTGGCTGATTGCGGACCAGTCAATAACTTCTTCGGGGATTGGCTGGTTCTTAAAGGGCTGTCATTGAAGGGACACTGCTGTCTTGTTTCTCTGTGATGCCACTGAGAGAGTGAATGTGTCTCAAAGAGGACACAGAGTTTCACTAAGAGGACAGCTAAACAGGCAGCTGGGGCAGATTTGAATGTTCATATAGGACCAAATGTCGGTGAGAAATACGTGTTTGATGAAGGAGTGCGTGAAGGAAGAACATTTAGTATCAAGTAGCAAATCACTAGTTATCAAAAATTCTATTAAACCCACTTCTTGTATAAATTAACATCAGTGAATACTAAGATGCAAAGGGCACCTGTCATACTTAACCACATTTCCTGCTTTTGAAGAGCTAGGAAATAATATTAAGTGCTGAATAGTCAATGATAAGAACCTGATAACTTTTATCAACCAAACATTGCCCTACTTAGAACTGAGGAGTTTTTGGCTCGCTACTTCCTGCAGGAGCTGCAGTGAATGTCACATTATGTAAAAGCCATGTCATGTTTGTATAGCAAGAAGGCATGAAATGTTTGAAACACGGGAAAGAAATGCAAATCTTAAATAATTTACTTCCCAAAATGAACTGTGTTTGCATGGCACTGTATTGTATGTATGCATGTATTTATTTTTTCTGTATGAAGTCTGCGTATTTTTATTTTCTTGCTACGCTGTAGTGACTTATGTTTGTTGTTTCGATGCATATTCTGTAACACCATGTGCTGCAAAAGAACAAAATGAGTCTGCGAGACATGAGAATCTGTTCCAAAACAAAAGCCAGAGGATATTTCGTGTGTAAAATAACTGTAAATTACTCTTTTCTATATTTTTTAAGAAAAAATATACTATAGAAAGATTTTTAACAACAGAATTTTCTTAAAAAAAAGAACAAAAAGGGAAAAAAAAGTTTAACACAGTAGGCCAGTAATAAACAGTGGAATGTTACCAGTATACTAGATCTTATTCCTTGCACACTTCAGTGTCAATGTTTGTCGATGATTCACGTTTTTATATGGGAAACTGTGGCCATCATTTTATTGTTTGTTTGTGTGTCTTGACTCCTATTCTCTGCTTGGCTCTCACATATAAGGAAATTGTTCATTTCTCAGCAGCCCATTTTTGAACAACAGGTCAGTCTATTGGGCTTTGTAATAATCACTTTGAACAAAAATGTATGGTAGAAATTTACAGAATATAGGAACCTCCAATTTATGTCTGAATTTATGTCTGAAAACTATTACAGTTTGCTATACTGCAGCTGAAGCTTAGCAGCAAGGATTTCAATATTTAGCATTAGTGTTTACTCCTCTGGGTCACCATTCCTAAATATACTTGGTCTCCACTTAGACAACCTGTCATTACTGCCTAGAAAGCTGCTGCTGTTATGTAGCCACATTCACCACTTTTCAACTTTTTTACACTTAGCATCATTCCCAGTGCTAAATGCCATCTGATTCGGCATCTGTGTATTTAAATAGCATCACTAGAAGTTAACTGAATGTATTCTCCTAAGAAAACACATTGGATTTTACCAGTGGGTACTTAAAACAGCATGTAATATGATATATTTAAAACACATCTTTATAATGTCTTTAATCCTCTTTTTACAGAAACCCAGCTTAAAGTATAAACTTGACATTATTCAACATCTTTTCCTATTGTCAACAAATCCTCTGAAAAGACTACAAACGACAATGCGTTTGTCCATCTCTCAATACTTCTTGGCTTAAGCTACCATTTCTGTGGCCCTCTGCAGATAGGCTTTGTTCCCATCACTTAAGTAGTCAACTAATGTTACTTAAACAAGCAGATGTATTTGTTTGCTTATTTTCAGATGTATATTAATAATTTGGGACAGCAAAATATATAAAAATACATATTAGATATCAGACTTTGATACATAGGATCAATGTATTAATGTTTTTGGTCTTTTCACGGGATTCATTGATACAAAACATTGGCAGCCTTATTCTTTAAAACATTTATTTGGCCTGGTATGCTTTATTACAAAATTTAATGAGGTACTAGAATTACTACTATTGAAGTTGACATGCTGTTTGCTCCAAAAAGCTAAGCTTTGTATTTCGTTTTTACATCTTATACATGTTTCTGTGTACATATATAGTTTGACTCGCACACATTTGTATTAAAAATAGATTATTTGGTTCACATTTATTTACTAACTTTACCATCATCATCCATGAATGCAGCATTTCTTTTCAAAAACAGAAAATAGTGACTACAGTTCTTCAAGTGTTGCACATTTTCTAATGTTAAACATCAGTTTCATGGATCCATTCTGTAAGCGTCTGCTATATAGTGTGTTTGACCTCTACTGGGATACCAAACTAAATGTATGTGATACTGTGACATTACAGCTAAAACATTACAGATGGGAAGTTAAGTGAGGTTGCCTGAGAAACTATTATTCACTAATCTAATGAATGCCTAATCACTAAAAAGCGAGAACAGGATTAAAATAGAAAAAAAAATATGTTCAAATATTTTGTGGTATTTTGAAAGTCAATGTTTGGATAGTTGGGTGTACTGTAAGTCTCATGGAGTTCTTTGACCATGCACCAGCACATATTCAGTTTGTACAACCAGGGACAGCACAATATTTCCACAATACAAGGCAATACAATTATGCAATCACCACTTCGCTTGCTGAATAATCTGCATTGCAACCACAGCCTCAGAGGACAAATTGCTGTTTTATTGCAACTCATCTATCTTGTATGTCAACCAACTAAGCAAATAAAAATAGGCTCAAGTTTTCATCAAGCCTGTTATTTAATGGCACCTAGTTCAACATTTGTCATAGAGTTTTTACATTGTGTAGACAAGTTCAAAACAAAGTGAGGTTATTTTAGTAATCTGAGTAATTTGAGTTCAATTGCTGTTGGTTAAACAGGCCAGCCTGATGTGACTCCCAGGGTATTCAACACAGCCTATTGGACTGTGGTTTAGCATCAGATACAGATGCACATTGTACCCTGTAACATATTTGTTATGCACCAGGCTTTAAACAAACTCCATCGTTAACCCATCCATGTCGCTATTAGATGATCAGAACCACGAGCATAGTAATAAGAGTGAGAAAATCTGCTCAGGGCATGTAGGAAGGGGAGTTGGATGGGTACACCAAGCACAAGACGTTTACCAATCTTTGTATCCAGATTCAAAGTAAAAGTCAATGTTGAATTATTTTTGTTACGTTTGTCATCAGTTATGTGAGTCAAAAGTCACTTTAGTCATTAGTCATATGAGTTGACTCAACATTTCTTACATTTATATAACCACACTTAGTTTTGTTGTTTAAAGATAACCACCCACCACCCCTATCTATCTACAGCATGTTTGACCTACTTAATCATTTGTTTACTTCATTATTCATTTGAAATACCAACATATGTCAATACCTACAGGTTTGTGTCACAAAAAAAAGCAATTTAGCTACTATTTATATATTATTACCCATACAACATTGTGTAACTGATGGTATTGTAAAACTCCCCTGATTTAAGCTTTGTTTGCTCTTATTATTCTATGTATTTTGAGGATTGTGGTCAGTTTGCCAAAGTCTGAGCCTTATATACTGTGTCTTTAAAGGGCATACCACTCAGTTTAAGAGGGAAAGCCTACATAAGCTATGTAGACCTGTGGGAAGTCCAGTACAGTCTTCATTAGCCTCAAACCACAAAATAGCCACAACAAATTATTGCTTTCCAAAAACATAAAGTTGCTAAGTAATGTCTCAATAAAAATCCATGAGGTCAGATATTATTAACTGTCAGTTGTTAACAGGTGGAACTTTTAGTTTAGAGTCATAGCCTGTGGGAAGCAAATTTTTCAGCCTTGAAAGTAGTACATAGTGTACTGCTACTAGCCTACATTACATTACACCAATCTCAGGGCAAAATTGAGGTGAAAGGTTTGGCTTTACAGACTAGTTTTATGTGAAACCAGCTACAGTGTTATAATAGATGTAGGTCCTACAACATTCTTTAAAGCAAGACTTTGTAACTATTCCTTAACAGCAGCTGCCTGTCTACAAGTGGCTCTCATTGAATAAGGGTAAATGCTAAAATGTGAACTAAAAGCAGCACCGGTATTGGAGAGTTCTAAAGTAAATTATCTGACTTAGTAATATCAGTTTTAAAGGGACATTATAGTGTATGTCCAAAGTTTGCAATATTAGCAAGAGTATCCACCAGAAGCTATTGGACATACCAAAGCAAGAAAGACATTTTCTTGCTAGCAGAATGTTACCATACATTTTTTTAACCAAGGTTATTTGAGACATGAGTGGTAATAGATGTGGTTGAAAGGATATTCTATAAAGTAAGAATGTTTAGTTTTAGCCAAACTACCAGATTATTTTAAATGCTGCAATGTAATGTTACAGTAGAAGAAATGTAAAGACTTTCAAAGTAAGCAAACTGACTCAGTAATGTCTCGTAACACCATAAAGTTTGCTAACATTAGCTACCATGAACCATCAGAAACTACTGGCCATGCTAGAGCAAAAGGGGTTTTGGTGGCTAAACCCCCCCTTCCCCATTGGACTGAATTGTGCAAGAGCGTTTTTGATTCCCAATAAATTCCTATCATCATAAGTAACAGCAAGAATGTGGAATTGCTTTTTCTTTTCATAAACAGTCATGTCAGTTATACAGCAACGTTTTACTGTAATATAGAAGTTTGCTTAACATTAACTACAATTAGGCAATTTATGGTCATGGAGGCAGATTGTATCGGCAAAACCTCTGAGCGTATTAACCGAGTAAGCTTAATTTGTGTTTCTATAAGTATTTAACTTTTTCAGGAAGAGGGAGATTATGCCATTTCCACTTCCCAAAGTCTCATAGTTTCGTTGTAAATGTTAATTTTGTGGACAGGGAAGCCTTCAGGTCAGGGTTCCTCCAGATGTTCTGTGGAGTAATTTTGAAATATGCGCAGATCCTGCTGTTTGATCATTAAGAAGAGACATTTTGGGATGGAAAATATTTTCACAACAACCATGTAAGGAGTTCATACAAGGGACAAGGAACATCATGTGCAGTATTTACCAGGTAGAGAGGATTCCGGTAAAACTACATTTTCAGCTGGTTAACCTACAGTACTTCTCAAAATGAAGTTTAGATCATTCAAGTCAGAATCACTTTCTTTTTCTACCAAACATTGCTTAACTTCTGGTTTTGAGGTTGATCATGATGACTACCCTGACTCTCTGTATCTCAATAGAATGCTTTCTTAAATTGAGTGGTATTTCTCTTTTAGTGCTGCAAGTACCTGGTAGCTCCATCAGTCTGTGCTCCTCATATTATATACATTATCATATATGTTTGTTGAGCTTTAAGTTGAAGTGTCTTTCTTACATTGTGACTGAGATGTCAGTGTGAGGTATGTCGTTAGAACCAGGTGCAGTAAAAATACACTGTGATGAGATGACAATGGTGACAAATGTTGTTGGCTGTGTGTGTTTGTTGTTTGAGTAGGTGAGTGGAAGTGTGTTAACTTGAAGGGTAACTTGTGATCTGATATTGTGATGATACTGTGGAATTTAAGCTTCAAATTGCTGTTATTTCTGAATGCCATTCTCACAACTGTTCAGCTGACAACAATCATGATGTTAGAAAAGGTTAAATTATTATGTTAATCCGCCTAAAAACTGACTTTTACAATACACAAAAACATGTTAGTCCAACTGAAATCGTACTAATTTGATTTTCTCAAAATCGGACTAACACACCTTTATAATACAGTTTTGGTTTTATATACTCTCTTATGCATATGTGTTCTGTGCATGCTCCATAGTCCCAACGCCTAGCTTAGACAGAGAAGTTGAACAGTATGTACAAAATGTACAGCGCTAAGAAGTTAGCTATGTTTTCACAGTTTGACATACAACTATCTTGTTTGTTATGTGACATAATAGGTCAACTGGAAAAAGGTCCAATAGCATCTAACTGAAAGGAGGCATATCTTCACCTACCATTGGTTGCGTTCCACATACTTCTGTCAATAAATGGATTCTTCCCTGCTGATTGTATACTGGGACAAACACAGTAGTCCAATTAAATGGCCTAATTAATCTATCTAACTGTAGCTGTACTTAACTGTGCATTTAAAAGTAGTGACTCACATTCACATGGCGTTTTCCTAAGGAATGAATTGTTATCCCCTTCTCAGTACTGCTAGTCACTGTTCCCCATGTGATGTAAATGCTAATGTCACCCAGCTGTTAGGCCAGTGTGCAGCTCTGCGTGGCTTTGTACCATACACAAACACATGTGCACACATGTCATTAAAGTATATTCCTCAAAGAAGAACAGGAAATTACCAGTTAGGTCTCGGTGTAGCTTGTTTTTCAGGTGTTGGCGGAGCTTGAACACTGTTTTGCTAATCACTGCCTCTTACCAAGCAGCAGAAAGATTTAACCTCATTTGACTGAAGTGACATGAGGAGAAATACAAGAGAGGAAAAGAGTGAGAGGAAATGAAGGCGAGGATGAGAGAAGTGTTAAGAGGGAGGAAGAGACAAAGAAAAAGGATACAAATCATTTGAATTTGAGAATGTTCCAGCAGCAGGGATGATGGAAAGTTTTCTGGTGTCGGGAGATGGCGTGTGAATGGAGAGTGAGAAATGCTCATGTTGAGTCCTTTGCTTATTTAACTTAGAGCACAGGGAAGGTAGCTGTCTGTTATGACAGATGCAGATTTGCTTATTTTAGAGGAAAGTCACTCTGTCTCGATAGGGCAGCTTCTGCACTATGCTGATTACTGACCACTTTCAGTTTGTCATGATTTTCAATTTATTCTGCTAAAGAAAATAGAATTACCTCAGAATTACCATATTTCATTGCATGTTTTATAGTAACTAAACTCTCAAACCATTTTTCAGTTGAAAAGCATTATGGGTATTTAGTAAAGTTGCTGGTTAATTCAGTTCCAACTCTGGGCATTAATTGCAATGTATTGAAATTTTACATATTAAGTATAAATAGCCACAGTGACTGCCCTCTAAAGGTTGAAACCTGCTTTTGCAATTGAATTTTGCTATTGGCTTGTCCTGATAGCAGGAACCTGCTTTCAAAACAAACCGAGCCGCCCCCTCACCAACCGACTACAATTCGTTACATAGCGTTGATCTGTCTGTGCTTTTGTCGTATGAGCATGACGCCAAAAGCCACCTTCCAATCAGTTTGCGGCTGGATGGCGTCAGATGAAAATGCTGTCAGACAGAACCAGTAGCGTTGTTACTGTACGTTGGCGATCGGCGATGATAATGCAACTGGACAGAACTGGTCGCACGCACATCAGGACAGTATCAGGTAACAATGCTGCCAGTAACCACGCAATATGAGGAGCGCGAGTGTGCTTGTGGGGCTGATGGGTCGGGAGGTAGATGGATCCTAAAAACAACTTTAACACGGGAGTGCAGAGTTTACTTCCCATGACATTGTGTGTGTTTTTTTTTTTACATTTTATCATGTGCCTCTTTTGCCTTAACCTAACCATCCCTGAATTTGTTGCCTAGGCACGGCAAGGCAAGGCAGCTTTATTTATAAAGCACATTTCATACACAGTGCAATTCAAAGTGCTTTACAGAGTAATAAAATATAAAAACGTAATAAAAGATACAGATTTACAATAACAGAGAAAGATATAAGATATACAAGTCAAAATGCATTACTTAATGATTAAAAAAAAGTGCAGACAAGAGGTGCAAAGATAAAGATAATTTAAAATGATTTAGAAATAGGTTGGTGGTCAGCAGGTGGAGCAGGCAGTGTAAAAAATGAATAGCTTTACCTTAAGTGATCAGAGTCTGGGCTTGTTGAACCTCATCTGGGAGGTTTTTTCCAGGTTTGTGCTGCATGATAACAAAATGCTGAAAGGTGATAGAAATTTAAATCAGAGTCCAGGATAACCCCGAGGTTTAATGCTTGACTCTGAGTTATGAGAGAGAGGGATTCAAGGTGAGAGCGGACACTCTGCCTTTCTCTCTTTTGCCCAAAGACAATGATGTCGGTCTTATCTCTATTGAGTTGGAGAAAATTTTGATGCATCCAGTCATTGATTTGCTCGGTACAGTGACACAGACGTTGTACAGGTTCATAATCACCTGGTGAAAGTGATATGTATATCTGTGTGTCATCTGCATAATTGTGGTAGGCTACTTTGTTATTTTGCATAACCTGGCCTAATGGAAGCATATAGAGATTAAACAAGAAGGGCCCCAAAATGGACCCCTGTGGGACCCCACATGTCATAGTCATCTTCTCTGACTTACAGTTTCCAATTGAGACAAAGTACTTCCTGTCAAGAAGATATGACTTTAACCATTTAAGGACACTGCCAGAGAGTCCAACCCAGTTTTCTAGTCTTTCTAATAAAATTGTGTGGTCCACTGTATCAAAGGCAGCACTTACATCCAGTAGCACTAAAATAGAGACTTTGCCGGAATCGGTGTTAAGGTAGATGTCATTTATTACCTTCATGAGTGCAGTCTCAGTGCTCTAATGGAACTGAAAACCGTTGAAACCGACTGAATGTTATCATAGCAATTGTTTAGTTTTAAAAAGTTGCTAAGTTGCTGGTGGACAACTTTTTCAATAACTTTACTGAAAAATGGTAAGTTTGAAATCAGCTGAAATTTTTTCAGTGCAGTGGCATCCAGGCTGCTCTTCTTTAGGAGAGGCCTGATGACTGCAGTTTTCAAAGCATTTGGAAAAGTGCCGGATTAGAGAGTGAGTTGTTTTACCAGATCGCTCAGAACAGTTTCAAGGAAGCTAGTGGGTAAAACATCAAGGCAGCAGGTGGAGAATTTCTTCCAGTGATTTGTCACTGATGGCCTTAAATTGTTCCATACTTAGTAAGTTACCTTGGGAAGCCTGCAGTGATGGCACATTATTCTTTGGCACTGAGGAGTTAATTGCAACTCTGATCCCTTGAACCTTGCTACTGTGCCTACTCCCAAATATGCCTAATACCATGACATTATTCCACCATGTGTATTTATTGACATCACCATAACGGCATGCTGGAGCAAGTTAGGAGTGAAATCGTGTTGGACTGTGAGGGTGCAGGGAGGGGCTGTGGATCAAGAGTCAGCATGATTGTGTGTCTTAGCCCCCCTCCCAGCCCTGTCTATTATTGGAGACTTTTTTCAACATCCATGGGAAGAGGCACTTAAGCCAAAAGAGGGGGGTTTCATTCCTCTTTAAATTGCTGGAGTGCTCCTTTTAAAAGATCAGTAATTACCTTTGAAATAGACTTTTTTTCCTTGTCAGACTCTAGGAAGGAGGAACTTACATTAATTTAATTATTAAGATTCATAAAACCTTTGTGACCAATGAAAGTGTCCATTTTTTCCCCACATTTGCTGTTATATTTACCCAAAGTTGTTTGCCTTACAGGCAGCAGAAAAAGTCGATGTGCAAGTGTGAGTCTTGGCTTTAAACTGCACAACTCTGGAAGTTTTACTCTCCACAGCGACATCACAGTGGCTTTTTATAATCCCCCCAACATTTTACTTCCTGAGCTGATGGAGAGTGGCAGCAGGAGTGGCTGCTGTCGTGTTGTGCTGCGTTGCAGCGTTATTGCGCCAAGCTGCCTTGGCCGGGGATATTTTTGGCTCCCACCTTGTCTTAATCCTGTTGTGATTCTCCGATGGATTATTCATGCTTCCTCTCTCCTCTTTCCCTCCTGCTTATCCCACCTTGTCCCCCTCTCACCCCACCTCATCTTTTTCTCACCTCCTCTCTCCCTCCACATCCTCTCCCCCTCAGCACCTTCCTGTAGCAGTGTAACACAGTCTTCCCCTCTGTATATTTGTGTCATCATCATGCATGCATAGTCTCAGCCTCTGAGTGTGTGCTCCCATGCTTTGCACCAATCAGTTCTATTATTTATTCATTTGATAGCTTATATAATATATCTGGAGTTCTCCTTATACCCTCCAAACAGATAAATGGTAATAAATCAAAAAAGGTATTAACACCACTGCCTACCTTTTAATGTATCTCTCCACTCCACCCCCTACATTTAGATCACTTTTCTTCTCCATCTATTGACGCAGTCTGAATCCCTTGCTGAGCACCGCTGTGATAATTACTAACACTGAATTCTCTCTCTGGCTCTGTCTCTCACCACCTAAAACAAAATCCTGAAGATGTTTGGCCATGAATCGAGTTCAAGAGTGTGTAAATATGTATCTCTGTAGTAAGCCTTTCCCAAATGCAGGAACAGTGAGTGACAGCGATCTGTCGAATCTTTATTAGTTATTTAACCCTTTGAAACCTGGAGCAAAATCACTTTTTTTGTGTGCTGTTTTCAGACGCTTCCCCCAAGTATTTAAACCTTTGCACCCTGAGCAAATTGATGTGATTCCTTGCAATATGCAACTTGGTAATAAATGTTCCATACATTGCTAGAAATTAGATTTAGAAAACATTTATATGTTAAGGAAAAACATCTGGGGAAAAAGCAAAAAGCTAGGGAAAAACTATATATATAATCATTATAATGATTTTTGAAATAATGTTATAGAATTATTAAATTTTCTAAAAGCTTTTTCCAGGTCATGTTCTTGCTTTTTTGTATACTTTTGTTTTCTTCCTTTTTCTTTGTTTTTTTTTTTTCTTGTTCATTTTACTAATTTCTTCAGAATTTTTTGGGGTCATTTCTTTTATTGCTCATTGCCTCCTTCTCATATTTTGCCAACAATCAGTCACAAACTGTAAATGAAACTTTTGGAACCTTAGCAAATTTCCCTATCACTGTGTAATGTTGAGACAAATGATGGAAAGATGAGAGGAAGCTGTTGAGGGAGAAGTAATGGAAATAATGTTGAGGCTCAGTCTGTTATTATTGATTCAAGATTCAATTTTATCGTAATTTCACTGCATATTCACATCCACAGAATGAAACAAAATGCCGTTCTCACCAGCTCAGTGCAGTTCTGTGCAAATTCTAGGAGAGGCCGCCGCAAACGTCGGTCATGACGCCATGTTCATTGGTAACGCTAGTTCTGATTCTCTATCTACAGCAGTTTATCTTAAAGAGTTTGGATAATTATTGCAGCTCCCTGACATTAGCATGCATCAAATTCAGTTTCAACGTCAGAGTAGGCTAACACTACGCCAATTTTTGCCCCTACTTTCACATTATGTCTAAAAGGGGGTCGGGAGTGGGGGTGATTACACTACGTCATATGTGCTTTGGTTTAATGAACTGATCTGTCTATACAGGCTGAGTAATGACTTGCATTTTCCTTATCAAAACTATTTTCTTTAGTTGTACATGTATAAGCAGCCTGTTCTTACTGCCAACTCGTCAAATTTCGCTGTTTTGTCAGTCAGTATCTTTACATGCACATTTAAGTGGAGCTACGCCAGCTGTGCCAGTATGAATCAATTTATTGACGAAAGTATGTCCGACTCTTCCAAAGCAGGTGGTGATATGCACCTTGATTTAGACCTTCATTTTGTTTTATTTTGTTTTCATCTTCTTTTTTCCCCCTGCTTTTTTCCACAAAGTTATGCTGTTTGGCTTTGGGTGTGGGGGACTACGGAGCATGTGCAAAACGCCGAGGCCAGTTCAGGTGCAGTTGAGGTGACTATATGAAAGTGTAAATTGTGTAAGTCTTTTAGTCAGACTAAGACAATAATTCAACTGTATCTAACATCAAGTTAACGTACTGAATGATGATGTAAAGAACTGGTGTGTGGCATTGAAGTCAAAGTTTTACATCACTTCTAACTCTCTCTGAGATCCCATTTTTTAATGTTAATATAGCTGAATAATCAGTACAGGTGATTAATAAATGGCTTTCATGAATTAGTAATCTGTAAGGAGAAAAACATTTGCTTTGAGTGCTTAGTTGGGTTACGTTGATTTAAATAACAGGAATTTTAAAGCAGACTTTTAGATTGGATTAGACACAGCAGGTCCTGTTGATGCAAACAGTACATTCAGTACATGCCAGGGAATGTGCATTGTGATATAAAACATAGGAAATGTACAATGCAACAATATGCTGTGAAGCAATTTTTTTTTACATCTAAGTGCATCTCACATGCATCTTTTTTTTTCTACCATATCACCCCTTAGTGGCTCTGCACTTCTTTTACCAGTCTCATTTTTTTTCCAACAGTTACGGCTTTTGACATTGGACAGAAAATGCGAGTGCAAACATGTTAACGTGTTGACCGTCTTAGTATGTAGCATCTGATAGCTACAAAACTGGTGTAGTTGCAAGCTTGCTGGTCTGTACTGTGGAGAAACAAAAAGTATCTCACTTCCAAATCTCTGCAGTTAAGAAATAGCACAGAAGGGTGGAACCAAGCTCTATCTAATACAGTGATATTTATTATAACATAGAAACATGTCCTGAGGCTGGCAGTGCTTAATCATAAGTCACTTGTAACTTGGCATCCACCTAGGTTTAAGCCTTCCTCTCACTAAGACCAGGTGTAAATTTTGTGCCAACATTAGCTTTCCTGCTGAAGTCTCCTTTTCATTTAGCTACAATGCCAACACAAACACGTCTTGTGCTTTACCTCAGCTTGTTGAATAAGCACATTAAGCGGAGCATATAAATTTGCCAGCAAATATCACTTCGGTTCGTTCACACTCTTGTGGGTCTTACTCTTTAAATTGCAAATAACACATTGTCCAATCATGAGTTGTAAGCCAACTTTGTTTCCTTTTTCTTTTCTTTCACGTGGAGCTCCACACGGCAGCTGCTGTCACTTAACAGATTCCTGTACAGCTCTATTAATCTTCGTATGTTGATGTCTGTGCAATTCTCTTTTCTTTCTCCCGGATCCTCTGTAATAACATTTGCTGTTAATGATAAATGATTTACTGCACATAAGCAAGCCAGCGGGAGAATGTTACTGTATACTAGCAACACGTGCTTCTGGCGAATTTATGAGTCCTAGCATGCCTAAAGAATGGCCCAACTCAGTCGACCTTATTCTGCCTCTGATTGGGTTACCCTGACAATACCCTAACTCAGACCAATCCAACAAACAAATGCAATGAATTCAATCCAATCAGGAAAAGAGAAGGGCAGGTCATTCCTTGACTCTCCTGTGATTCGCAAATAACTAATACTAAATCTACTTTCCATATCTTCATATGGTTGTGTTTAGGCACCAAAAAGCACATGGTAACCAACGCCAGGACGTCAACAAACACACATACTGGCACAGATTTAAGCAAAAAGGTCACAGATGGTTAAGATTATGGGAAAGAGGCCCATGGTATGGTGTTGAAAAAACTCCCATTACGTTCAGACGGGATACAAACACTCCACCATGAAAGTCCAGAGTTTATTGGACCCATCCACCGCCCCTCTCTGCCACCCTACAGGCGCCCTCGCATGCCTTATATTATGACATTAACGGCAATGTTTCAACCTGATGCCATTCCATGGCATATCATGTGGACCCGACAGCTTCCGTCCAGCTCTGTTCTCAAGTGAAGTCGCCCGTCGTCGTATCATCCTACCGTGGCAGGTGCCGTCTGGCTGCATTCTCAGCTAATACCATCCAGGAGCACATCATACAGAAATGAAAGGTGGCTTTTGGCATTGAGATCGTATGCTGAAAGCACTGTCATAGTGGCGGTATTTGACAACTTCGGAATGAGAACTCGTTGGTTGGGTTGGTGCAACCGATGAAAAGTCCGTTCTAACGACTGGTCTTTAAAAAGACCAACTTAGAACTCAGGACCAGGCTTTTTTAAAACCAGTAGGTGCAACCAGATCCAGCTCTTTGGTGCCACACCAACTAAACTAAATTTTCCCAAATCTTCAATCAAAGTTGAGTTAAAAAATTCAAGTTATGATGAAACTGTGAGGCTATATTATCCACTGCAGCTGCTCGTATACAAGCATTAGCATCATGCTATCTGCATGATTTAGCTGAAAGTAACACCAATAGTATGTCAATACACTGACATGCACCAGGCCTGTAGTAGAACACACATGATGTCCACTGAGGACTAGATGGGAGCATACATTACATAAGCCTGTGTACATTTTTGTGATGTGTGTCCTGTTGCAGTTGTACACTCCTGAACTTTCCTCTCAGTGTCAACAACATGAGCTCTGTGAAAAAAAAAAAAAACAGCAAATGAGCAGCAAATGAACAAGCAGTCTTCCATAAATGCAGAAATCTAGGTGATTAATTATCAGCAGAAAAGACCTCTTGGACATCCATGTTCAGCCATGTCAGCTTACAAAAAAAGGGGAAAAAAGTATCTCAGATGTGTTTAAAATCACCTGGGTCAAAATATTATCCTGAATCCTTTTTCTAAAGCTTTTCACAGTGACTGATTGAGCTCACCGAGCACATTACAGCCTCCTTCTAACAGCCCAGTCCTGGCACTGCTCTGGACCTACATGTGGGAGGATTTTGGATAAAATTTGAGCCCAGGCTTGCACACTGTATACATTTCTCTTGTAGCGAGGAGCTTACAAACCACCGATCAGACCAGCCAAAAGTAGAACCATAGTGAGTCGATGATGTAAGGGAATGTCTCAGTGTCAATTTATTAGAAGATGTATGCTTTTGAATGCTCTGAATATTTTAAATGTAAACTCTTTTCTACTGCCTGCTATGTTAAAGCTATAAATAGTATGCATATGATCAACCTTTTTTACTGGACAGAAAAATACATGATTTTAATTAAAAAAGCTTTTGTCTATGAAACAACTGTGAGTAACTTTTCTTGTTGTCAGTTTCATTTTTGTTTCACAAAATATTTCCATCAGCAAGCTCAAAACACATAGACAGATGGTGGAAGTAAAGTTTTCCTCTGAAGTTAAAAGCCTGTTTTGAAATCACAAAGTCATTATTTCGTTTCTTGAGATGTCAGAATGTTTTACACTTACATTTTATGTAAAGCTACAATGGGTAATATTTTGAATGGATTATTTTTTAAGTTCTATATAAGTACAGCCTCAATTACCACAAAATGGGAACGCTGTGTAAATGAAAACAAAATGCAGTGATTTGCAAATCCTTTTTGACAAATATTTAGATGAATATGGTACAAAAACAATATATTAAAATATATATTATAATTAATATAATATAATATATATAATATAATAATATATTAAATGTTCAAACTGAAAACTTTTGTTTCTTATAAGAGCACACTCACTCAAAGTTAGGGCAGGGGCATGTTTTAGCACCGTACTATATCACCTTTTCTTTTAACAGCACTCAGTAAGTGCTTGGAAGTGACAACACTAACTGTTGAAGTTTTGAAAGTAAAATTCTTCCCCATTCCTGCTTGATTTATGACTTCAGTTGCTAAAGAGTCCGGGGTCTCCTTTTCTGTATTTTGCGCTTCATAATGCTCCACACATGTTCAGTGGGAGACAGTTCTAGACTGCAGGCAGGTCAGTCCAGTAGCTGCACACTTTTACTATGAAGCCACGCTTGCTGGAATAAACAGGGACTACCGTGAAAAAGACCTTGTCTGGATGGCTGGATTCGCAGCTTTGCCTTTTACATGCAGAGATTTCTTTTGATTCTATGAATCTTGTGATAATATTATGAATTTTGGATGGTGAAATCCTTAACTCTTACCAGTTGCGCTTGGAGAAATGGTGTTCTTTAACTGTTGGACTGTTTGCCCACTCAGTGTCTCACAAACTGTCGCTCCTTACTTAGGTAAAAAAGAGCATCCTGGAAAGGCTCAGTTGTTCATAATAGTTATATTTTAATCTGTTACCAATTCACTTCTTTACCTGCCGAATGCTCAGAAACAGGTGTTTTCAGGTGCTTTCCTCAACTTTTCAACTTTTGTATTGCCTTGGTAACTTCCAACTCATTGAAATGAATGCGGGGCTGCGTTTTTTCACACAGTGTTAATTCTGTTGTGAACATGCTTAAATACCATTTGTTTATAGCAACTGCTCTTCTGATGATGTCATACTAATTTAATGTCTGTCTGGTGTCAGCTGAGAATCTGTCGGCATAATGTGCAGCGATGGTTTCTATTTTTACACCACTTAAGTCAATCCCCAGATTGCCATTATCTGGGTTTTACAGCTTCTGTCCCTCTGTTGCTGCCTTCGGGAGAGATGAGCAGCATAAACCTGACAGTGCAGTCAGAGTTTAGATTTACAGCAGCTGACGTAATCTGACTGACCCATTAACAAGAGGCAGACACTGCAGCCAATCGCCATTACCAAGTTAATTACAAGATCACGAGGAAATAAAGTTTGGCATCTCAAGATTACTGAAGTAAAATGTAAACTAGCATTAACAGCTGCTCATGACTTCCTTATTTAACTAATTACATCCATCAAAGTGTCCTTTAGCAGATGTACTAACTGCTCCGGTGGTGCTGCTCTTTCACTGATGGAGGAAAATGGAGAAATTTCCTGGGCAGCTTCCATGTGTGAAAGTGTCAGATGATTAAAGTGGGAAGTTGGACGATGCTGAAACAGGTTGTGTGTACTCAGCAAGCTTCCCCGGGTAAATCAAGGATAAAGGCATTCACAGTGTCATCTTGGGTTTAAAAAAAATTAATGTATACGCTAACATGGTACACTACTGAGTAAAACAACGTCAACAAAAACAACAACATTTGTTTCACTTATTACTTATGCAAGTTTAGAAAATCATCAGATATTATCTCTGCTTGAAATGAACTTCAAAAAATAATAAGGTAACCATGGTAACTCTGCATTTCTGAAAAAAGTAGAACATTAGAGGCAATATTTCATTTAGTTTGATATTTAGACAAATCTAAACTATAGACCATCTTTCTGTGGGATTATTCCAGCTGTGACACAGTGATCCACAACTAAATGGGTTTGTGCCATGTGAACAAAATCAACTTAATCTAGCCTTTCACACTCTACGCAGTAATTCAGGGGACCACCACCACGTAATTAAATGCATGGTGACAGGATAAAAAATCTTATTTACTGATCTAGATAAACCTTTTAAATTGCAAACATAATTTCGATGAGTTGTGCGATGAGTTGATAATGACATCAACTTAGTTTTGCGTAAAATTTGAACTCAAATCTATGTTCGTTGTTTTAAAACAAAATTTAAGTTGTAGTGAGTTCGTGAAATTGGCTAAAGGATTTAACTTTTCCACCTTCAATTCAGGATTTTTTTCTTCTCCAAACTACTTATAATACCTGGACAAATGCAGACAGTGAAGACTGTTAGGGACCTGCAGGTCAAACAACTACAACACAAAGGACATCTCTTACTTAAAAGGCCCCTTTACACGACCTGGCAGTTAAAAACCATGTGGCTGTTTTTATTGACCTGGCAAAGGCTTTCGATTCTAGACCATGTTACTATCATATGATTGACAGAAGAATGTCTGTCGAGATTCAACAGCTACTTCTCTGGTCGTGTACGATTTGTAAGAGTGGAGGGCCCAGCCAGGCCAACTGTTCCCGTCCAGAGGTGTTCCTCAAGGGTTCATTTTAGGGCCACCCCTTTCCAAGATCTACATAAGTAATGCTGGTCATACTGTTAGCTGCTCTCATATCCACCTGTACGGTGCAGCACAATTTTGTATACAACATCTAGCCAATCCTTGAACACTGCCCAAAATGCCCTGAAACACAGTTTTAATAGTATCGAACATGCCTATTCCAAACTTCACCTTCTACTAAATATAACCAAAACAAAATGTATGGTCTTCAATGTGCCATAAGTCACCTGTCACAGCTCAGGTTTCTTAGGTTGTTTTCATTCATTCATGTTGTTTCCTGTTTTACTTTGAAACTCACATCTCCTCTCATTTCAGATCACTTCACTTCCTGCCCCTGTGTGTTTTCCCTCCCTTTTGATGGCTTCACCTGTGTCTGATTGTCTGTCCCGCCCTGATTAGGCTCACCTGTGCCTTGTTATCCTTCCCCTCACCACAGTATTTAGTGTGTGTCTTGTTTCCTCTCTGTGCCAGTTCGTCTTAGCCTCCCTGTGTGTCGACGTTCCAGCCTTTTGTTTCCCTTGTGTCTCTTTGTTGGTTTTTTGGACTTCGCCTGTTTTTTGACTTTGCTCCTTTTGGATACTTTTGCCTCACATATCATCCTGTGTGTACCAAAGCTGTTTCGTCCAGTAAAGACTTTTTACTTACCAGAACTGTCTTCTGAGTCGTGCGTTTGAGTCCATTTCCTCCTGGTTCACCAGTTGTAACATCACCTGCCCCCTCAAAATCTCCTCCCTGGATGGGTTAGAACTGGAATTCATCAACTCCTTTAAAAACCTGGTACATGGCTCGACAGCCCAGTCGCCTTTGAGATCAACATACTGCTCTCCAACGCCAGAGCAAGTATTGCTTCCCATACCGCAGTGCAGCATCTTTCATACCCTCTGCAAAGCGCACCTTGGTTAAAATGATATCTAAGCCAGTTCTGGATTAAAGCCATCACTATGTGATTTTGGGCTGTTCCAGACAAAAGATGACAATCGTGAAAGAAATGTGGTGAAATCTTTGGTCGTGGCTCTAAAAGGGTGGTCCAACATCGCGCTTTGAGAGAGGTTGAGGATCACAATTGAGTTTCATAGTCAAATCAGATAAGGAATTTGACTTGGTGTTTTGGTGCAAAACAATTAACAAAGAGGAAGAAAGTACTGCAAAAATCTCGCAGTCTGAAGGAGGCTTTGGTCTACGAGTTTTCCTCCAAAAACCTTTTCCATAAACTGCTCCATTCAGCGGTCATCATTGTAACCTGTATTCTCCAGTCAGCTGGCCATCACCCCATACCAGGTGTCACATCCACTTGTATGAGTTCATTTTTAGTATTGGCAAAACCACTCCACGTTATTGTCTTCAACAGTGGTTCAAACTGAAATTATAGTCATTAGGATCAATGAACCAAGAGTGGTCATATTCCTTTGAAATTTAATATTCCTGTCATTTTAAATAGTCTAAAACCAAATCTTAATTTGATGAAATGATACTCATGCACTTTTAAATCTTCCTATAATATAAAACTTATTTTTCTGTGTGTTGGAAAACAATATGTGGTCTGTGTAAATCAGATTCTTTTATCTTGGCATCAGTGCTCTGGACTACTCATAAAATTTACTCTTAGCTAAAAGAAGAGCAAAAATAATAAAATCATCAGTGAATCCCCCCAAAAAACAGGTTCAACCAGGTTCAAAAATCAAATCAAAAGGTAACAAAAAAAAAAAAAAAAAAAAAAAACTAATCCTGGATACAAGCAAAAAATATGAGAAAATTTGTTCAAATATTTTTTCTTCTTTGAGGCACAGTGTTTGATGACTACAAAAATGAGGTGACTCAATTCTCACTTTGAGCAGTTATTGTCACTAAAGGACACTGAACTTGCCCATACATTTTACTAGGATTTAAGGACATTTCTTGGATTCTAAGATTTTAGTAACCTTTCTCTGATTTTGGGACATTTTTTTTTTTTAGATTTTAGGATGTTTCTTGAATTTTAGAACATTTTTTGAATTTTTTCTAGTTTCTAGGATTTTAGGACATTTCCAGGGTTTTACGACATTTCTAGAATTTTAGGACATTTTTAGGATTCTAGGACATTAGGGGCTTAGCTAGGATGTCTGTTGGGGGGTGTGGGGGATCCTTCACTAGCACTAGATAAACAAGCTCTATTTTGATGCTGTTTTGTGCACTCTGGCACCTTATATATACTAAAAGGACAAAAACAATTCTCAGTATCAATCACCTCATTTTACCACGTATTAGAAAATGGTTTGGGGGCCTCCTGACACCCTATCAGGAGCCAAATGTGACCCACAGGCCATAAATTGAGTATCGCTTCCACAGTGCATAAAAAAGGCACAAAATTGAGCTTGTTTATCAAAAAGCTTTGGAGAGAAACATGAAACAAGTCAGTAAACGTGCCTAAAGAATAACTCATATTTCCGACCAACATATCTTACTGCCTTCCACTCAAAGCAGTCTGAACTGGGCCTGCTAGAGTCCCACACACATGAAAAATCTGTGTGTTTTAGCATGTTTGACCTGTAACGAGGCAGAGAAAGGAGCGACTTTCTCACATCTGCTTCTGAATTTAACACATTACTGGGAAGCTCATCGGTGCTAATTACAAGCCAATCAGATAATAAAAGGAGTCCATCTGGCACAGCAAAAGGAAGGAAAAAAAACAGCAGCAGGCAGGCAGGCGAGTGGAGTGAGAACGGGAGGAGACACAGATAGCAGCCGAATTCTTCTCAATCTGCCACTTTTTTCTTTTTTCTTTTTTTCCTTTTACAAACTCCTCATACTCTCCTGCCTGCTTGAATCTCTCCAGAAATGAAATATTCATGGAAGCCCTGAATTTTATCTGCTGCTCATCATCCTGCAAGCCTCCTGCTCTGCTACTTCTGCTGTGATCGCTACTATAGCAGAGCCAAGCCCGCCGCAGCAGCACACTCCCCAACTGTAAGTTCAGCTGCTGCTTTGAAGAAGAGCTCCTGCATATATGCAAGGTCCAGCTCCAGCTCTAGCTCCAGTCGCCCCCTTTCTTCTTCCCACCCACACACACAGACAAGAACATGAACAAAATGGTGAAAGTGGAATGAGAGAGAGTGTTACGTGCAGAAATCACACAAATAGAGAGGACAGAAGGAGGAAATAACTGTGAAGAGGGAGGTAGATGTAACAGAGTTAAAAATGCACTTTATTATTATTTCCAAAATTGTCAATCTGAAAGCTGTTGATTAATTTAATTCTTTTGAGTGTTGAATTTGAATTTTATCTCTATGAATTATTTTATTTACTGTCACTTCATTTTTTTTTTTTTTTTCCTTTGAAAATTGCCTCCCTGCACTCTGCCTCTTCCGTACCTACTGGGCTCCGTAGCCCCCCCCCCCCCCCCCCACATTTCTCCCTCACAGTGCCGTTTTGCATTGCTGAGGGTAATTTGTGTGGAAAATGTTGCAGCCGTATTATATTGTTTTCTTTGTAAAATGAGCAAATTGCGTTGTAACCTTTCATGCATATTGTTGCTGTTGAATATTACTATGTTACCGATTATTTTTGTATTGTTTTCACAACTAATTTAAGTTTTATAGACGTTTTTAGTCTGCACCACTCTACTGTTTTTGGCGCGGTTTGCATTATGGTGGACGCTCCGCGTCACGTGACTGAAGCAGCGCAGCTTGTAATTCTTTATGTAAACATAATTGTTTGGCATGTTTAGGGGCGGACGTGCAGATGGGAGAGTCCAGAAGACTTTAAAAGTGTTTTATGTCTTCTGCAGGTATTTGTTTTCTTTTCTTAAGTTGTAAATTTTATTTGTTTCTGTGAAATCACTCCTCCCACATACGCTCCCCCCACAACACTGCCACCCTGCGGTTCGGCCACAGGGTGGCAGTGTTGTTCTTCTTAAATGAAGTTTTCCATGATTTTTAGGATGCTTTCTGTTGAAATATGTTATTTCTAAAAGGTTTTCTGGTCAAATTTCATAACTCTTGATAGAGAAATATGTGAAATGATTGAAAATGTAACATAATGTTAAGATGATGAATTCTTAATGCATTTTGAGAAAAAAAAAATGTAAATCTGAGAGTGCCGTTTTGCATTGCTGAGGGGGCGGACGTGCAGATGGGAGAGTCCAGAAGACTTTAAAAGTGTTTTATGTCTTCTGCAGGAGCCAATAAATGCCAGAAAACTACCCACAAGCTGTCTTCTGTTACACCTATCCACTCATCCGTTACATATAGATGGATGGAGGTGGGAAGATGCTGTGCTGCATTGTGAACTGGGATGTGAACCATTATCTGCCTGTGATCTCTCTTCTTGGCCCCAGATCTCCTAAAATCATACCTCAGCCTGTGATTTTCTCCCTCATGGAGCAAAAAATATGGAGAGGAAGAAACAATGAGTGACTTCATCTTCAGAGCATGAAAAATGAATTCTGAGATTTGCCTGATTAATAGTCATTCATGCTTGTGAAGCTGAGGCTGCATCCTGTGAGCCCGAGCAGATCTGCAACTCCAGGGAAAGAGCAATGGCTCCCCCTAGAGGATTAATTGATCCTTTTTGATTGATTTAGTGGTCAAAATGCAGGAAAGAAATAAAGACAGAAAGAAAGGAGGGAAGGAAGAAGACAGAGAAAGAAAAAAAGAAAGAAAGAAAGAAAGAAAGAATGAAAGAAAATGTGACCTAAAAATTTGCAACAAAAAGTAAAAAGTACAAGGAAATTACCAGAACAAAAAAACAAACAAACAAGGAATTGACCAGAAAAACAAAAACAGCAACAAAAAAGCAAACAAAAAGGAAATGAGCAGAAAAAAGTGCTTATAAGTATAATAATTCTCAACCATCATTATAGTGGTCAAAATGCAGAAAAAAGAGAAAAAGAAAATTGAAGAAATAAATGAGAGAAAACATGACCGAAAAATTTGCAATAAATAGTAAAAAGTACAAGGAAAGTGCCAGAAAAACAAGCAAACAGAAGCAAATGATCTGAAAAAAAAGTCTGTAATATTATAATAATTCTGTAATATTCATTCATTCATTGTCCGTAAACGCTTGTCCTCGCAAGGGTCGCGGGGGGGCTGGAGCCAATCCCTGCATGTCTTGTGGGATAAGACAATGTGGGAGGAAGCCGGAGACCCCGGAGAGAACCCACGCAGGCACAGGGAGAACATGCAAACTCTGCACAGAGGGGCCCCCGCCCACAGACCAAATCCCATTCCAACCCGGGATCGAACCGGGGACCCTCTTGCCATGCCGCCCTAATTCTGTAACATCATTTTAAAAATGTAATCCCTTTAATCATAAATGACAATATGAACAAACTAACAAATACATATAAAGATGGATAAACAAAAGGCATGAATGAATGTACAAATGATTACAGATAAACGAAACATATGAAGAAACAGAAGAAACTTTTCAAAATAATGAAGAAGACAAGGGGGAGGTGGAGCAGAAAGAATGATGATTTTGTGTTTGTGATATCATCATCTTTTCTGGAGCAGTATGTCCTATAATGAATACGGGTGTTTTTCGCAGTGGGCTTAAGTTAAGATATTTCATGTTATATTCAACACATAGCATAACAAGGCAGAGCAATGAACCACCTGTGCAATTAACACAAATAGCAAACGCAACATTTGCAGGAAGTTTGTGTTAAATCTTTGACACCTGTGTCAACATCACTTGGCGCTAAATTCAGACGCCTTTCAGGCATATTTAAAGCTTTGAACGCTGAGCAAACTGAATTGCTATCAGAAACACAAGGAAAAATACAAAGAGGAACTTGGCATGACATATCCCTCAAATTACAAGAAATTAGTAGATTTAGAATTTTTTTTTTTTAAATCCTATGGAAAAACTATAAAATTTTAAATTACTTATACACAAACACACACACACATATATATATATATATATATATATATATATATATATATATATATAAATTATATATAATTTATAATAACAAATTATTATAGTTAATTCCCATGTTTTTGTTTTATTTATTTATTAATTGACATTTATTTTTATGTTTATTTTTTTCTATTTTTTGGGGTCATTTCTTCTTAAGTTGCTTACTACTTTCTTCCCATATTTCAAGTAACTAAGTCAATTTTCCAACATTTTAAAGGTTTAACCTTAAAAATGTTAAACCTCTTCCAGGACGGACAGCGAGAAAGAGATTATAACTTTGATGAATATAACAAAAAAATAATAGTAATATAGTTATATACTATATGTTACATGCATATATTATAGTATATGTATGTGACAATAATAATCATGAGTATAATAATAGTAGAAGCATGACTAATAATATTTACCATTAAAAATTATATTTAATGATAATAAATAATAAATATTGCATCAGAGACAGAGATTCGTTTTTTTTTATATTTTAGGCTTTTTATTATTGCCTGCATTGTGTGTGTCCATGTGTTTTTTTCAATTATACATACTTTAAAAGCTTCTTTTTGTTTGTTCTTTTTGACAAATTCAGTATTTTCCTCTCCCATCAGCTCTTTGGTTATTTTATTTGGGTACTTTTCTATTGCAGGATAAGCAGGTTACTTGTACTACTGCTTCTTGAAATGTAATAGGTTACAAATTACTAGTTAAGCTGTTAAAAATGCAATCACTTACATTCATCCAAGTAATGTATCTTTGATTACTACATGTTTTAAACAGGGCGATGAAGCTGTAAATACCTAAAAACATATGTGTTATGATTTAGGTTTTAGTTTTTTGCTGTGTTTTCTCCCCGGTGTGTTTCTCTCCCTGCAGTGTGTGTGGCAGGAGTCGTGGTTGGCTCCCTATCTCTTTTGAGTTGACAACGAGGCTCACCTGCTAAGAGGCGATCAGCTCCTCCAGAAAAGCTGCTTTTCACTCCGACACTCACTCACCTCTGTGTTTCCACTGATTTTGCTGCATGTTTGTGTTTTCAGTGTTTGTTCCTCTGAACTAACCAGTGTTTTTGTGTCTTTTTTTCAGTGTGTGCCTCACTGCTTTACCAGACATTATGTTCCAATCAATCAATCAATCAACACTTTTCATACAAGCAAAACTGTAACACAAAGTGCTTCATTCAATACACATGTACATGCATACACACACACAGGCACATGGGTAAAAAAGCAAGACTTTGTAATCAGTTAAAGAACTAAAATGAAAGTACTCATTAAAACTATAAACTGAGAAAAAGCTCCCATAAGTGAGGAAACACGGGGCAGGATAAAACCTAGAATGAGGCTGTTCAGCAGAGAGTGAGGGTTCTGTCAATAAAGTTTGTGTTCAGCTTCTTTGCTGGGCCATTATCTTGAGTCTTTTTTGAAAATGTATATCCTAAAAAATAATCTCAACTTTAAAAAGTAACAATTTTTTTTTTTTAGTTTTTCTTCACATAAATGAATGCTGGCCTGTGTCAAAATTGCACACAAATAAAGTGATAAAAATTGCTATACTTAAGAAATATTTGAAATGTCAGGAACTGAAACAATTGAGATAATCATTCAATGAGCGACTAACCACAAGCCGACCCCGATGTGCAGGAAAGAAAAAGTCTGTGTGTCTGCAGACACTGAGGCTTCATTTCTTTAAAGAGTAACTCTCAAAAATGGGCGGGGCTGGGAGGGGAGCTAAAACACACCCAGTCGCCCTATCGTGCCGCCTCTTGATCCACAGCACCTTCCTGCCCCCCTCAAACATAAAGTATACAGCTGGTGATGGGCCGGTGACGGGACGGAGACAGGGGGCTTGACGGAGCAGTGGTTCTCAAACTTTTTTTCTGTAATGTACCCCCTTTGAAATATTTTTTCAGCCAAGTACTCCCTGACCATGAGGCTGAGAGTAAGTGCAACCGGCCAGTAGTCACTGAAGCATGAGGGGGGTGACTTCTTCGGCATCAGAATGATGGTGGTGGCTTTGAAGCACTCGGGACAACAGCCTGACTCAGTGAGATGTTGAAGATGTCCCTGAGGACATCTGTGAGTTCCTCTTCACAGTCTCTCAGTACATAACCAGTTATGTTGTCGGGACCCGCTGCTTTGCGAGCATTGATCCTGCTGAGGGATCTCCTCACGCTGTCCGGGGACAGTGTCATCACCTGGTCGCCTGGAGGGGGAGGGGCTTTCTGTGCAGGGGTGCTGTTGAGTGCCTCAAAGCGAGTGAAGAAGTTGTTCTGCTCATTCAGCAGAGAGGTGGAGCTGTCACAGGTCAGCGGTGAGGGTTTGTAGTCCATAATGGTCTGTATCCCCACCATAGACTCAGAGTGTCTCTGCTGTCACTGAAGTAATGGGCTATCCTCCTGGAATACTGCCTTTTGGCCTCTCTGATGCCTCAGGACAGGTTGGCTCTAGCTGTTCTCAGGACCACCTTGGCAGGCAGCAGCGTTATGCGCCATGGCTTCTGATTGGCTCGAACAGTGATGGTCTTGGAGCAAAGTAGTCGGATGTAGTCCAGTTTGTTGTCCAAAGAGCGTACGTTTGCCAATACAATGGTGGGGATAGCCAGCTTGTGTGGGTTAGCCATTACCCTAGCCCCAATACCTCCACACTTACCCCTCTTCTGCTTCCTCACATGCCGCTTGTGGCGCCTCCACTCGAGGCAAGATGCAGTAGTGGGGTCAGTGATGGCATAGGCCTCCGGTGCAGACCGCTGTCCTGTAGCTCCTCGGCGAGTACAGATTCTAACTCTGTGAATGTATTTCTGCCGATGTCTGTGTGAACTCACGGCTGTACGTGCGCTGTGAGACAAGCAAACGCGCCGAAGACGAGCAAAAACACTGCCACTCACAAGACAAAAAACACGAAAAACACCGTTCAATCAGGACAGATAGAAGCCGCAGCGTGTACCCGCGCCATCTGTCACCAGTCTTTCTGTGTTTTCAGTAGCATTGCTGCTACACTTCAACCACGACTCCATTGTTTGTGTCTTGTGATTGATTGACAGGTAATGGCATTTGACAGGTTGGGTCAAACAATAATGGTTTGGGGAGGGTTTTTTTTTCTGATATTAAAATTGAATATTGAGTGTAAAATCCAGTTTATTAACTTAGATTTACATTTTCACTGAACTTTTGATGATATAATTTTTTTAGGAGTTATGCATGACTGCTTTTTTTTTTAAAATCCTTTTTTTTTTAAATCTCACGTATCCCCTGGAGTACCTCCACATAACCCCAGCGGTACGCATACCCCCATTTGAGAAACAGTGCTCTAGAGGGCATTCACTATGCATATTTATACACAATTTGCAGAATTTTAATACACTCAGATGTCAAGAGTTGGACTTGGATCAATTAACAGCACTTCTAAACTACCCAAAGGAAAAAGAGTGGTTTGGGGATTTAGTTTCTCTCAAGTTTTCTTCAACCTCTTGAAGTCAAGAGGGATTTATCTGAGGGTTCATAATTAGCATTGGCCAAATGAAGCCTTATGAAGCATCTTCTTTTTCTCTGTGCCCAATTGATAGCGCTCTCTGTTCATCAAAGAGTTAAAAGCACACAGAAATGCCATTTCTTGGGCCTTTTTCTTTAACCCAAGGGCACCATCAGTGGGCTCAGAAAGTAAAGAAAATGCTTCATGTGACTTCATTTGGTCACCACTAGTCATAAGATGTTTAATTGTAGAGGGAAGAAGACAATAGTTCTGTTTCAGACTTAAGGCCCAGACACACCAAACTGACGTCAGAGAACTAGCGGGGATGACAGCCCCTCTGGGTCGCCTCACACTGCCGTGTCTTGGCCAAAAACACATGAACGCATGAAACCGAGGGAAAGACCAGCACGTACATCCTGCACCTGCCTGAGAGGAAAATCCCCTCCATACCAACAGAAGGCGGTCGTCTTTCATTGTCTTTCAAAAAGGGAAACAGGAGGACTGCCTCCACACTCTTTGGCCAGTTAGCACATCAACAACACAATCTAATATTGAAAGAACAAACCATATTTTCTGTGCACCAGTGAGCGATAGCACAAAACATCAGGAAATGTTTCTGCTAAAGAGCTTAATGACTAAAGTCAAACTCTTACCTCATTTAATAGTTTGTCTCCACCCTTCTCCCTCATGACTTTAGCTCTTTCTTTTCTTTCTTTTTTTTTCTTCTAGTACAATGTGACCACCCATGTGGTCACATTGTACTAGAAGAAAAAGACTATCTCCACTAGGAGTGGAGAGATAGTACTAGACTATCTCTCCACTCCTTTACATATATAACAGGGTTGGGGAGATACCGTAGTTTCGATACAACAGAGAACTGCCAATCAGAACCTTTTCATACAGTGATGGGCTCCACTGATGAGGGCCAATGAGGGCCAACAGTGTGGGACACACTGCAGTGTCTAGGGCAATGAATACTCATCAGTAGCCCAACATTGACCAATGGTGGACCGCTTGTGTGTCATGGCCTATACCTTTTTGTAAAATATTCGGTCTAGCTGTAAGAAGAAAAAGTTGTCGTCATTTTCAACATAACCTTAATTTGAACAAAGTTCAAAATACACGGCATGACCTGAAACTCGTTCTAAATGCAGATAAAACTAAGCTAATGTTGTTTACCAACGCAACTAGACTAGGTCACACAATGTGCCTGTGGTGGTCACTGTGGATGGAAAACAGATAGAGTTTGTTAACTTACAAATACCTGTGAATTTAACTGATGACTCCCTCAAATTTAAATCTCATGTGCTGTACCTGATGAATAAGCTGAGGCTAAAACTAGGTTTTTATTTTTGCAACAAGCTGTGTTGTTCTTTTAATGTAAAAAAGTGCCTTGTTGCTGCAACTTTCAGACCTGTGCTGGACAGTGGTGAGGTTTTGTGCATGCATGCCTCTGTGCAATGGTTGATTCAGCTTATCATGCATCCTTAAAGTTCATTGCAAACTGTAAAGCTCTGATGCACCACTGTGAACTGTACTTATGTGTAGGATGGCCTGCTCTGGCGACCCGTAGGCTCTTACATTGGTACATTTTCATAAATAAGGCAATTCTTGGTCAATCTTTGCGTTCTCAGGATCCCTTTATGCTCTTGGTCCCAAATGTTCGGACAGAAACTGAGAAATGGGCTTTTTGGTATTCTGCACCCTCAGCCTGGAATTTGTTGCAAAACACTTGAAACTCAAGAAGCTGGTGTCCTTAATTGTCTTTAAATCTAAAATGAAGGAGTTAGAAGCAGATTTTATAGAATGCCATTGTCATTAGCCTGCCTGGTTGTACAAATGTCCCCCAGAGAATTCCCTTTTGACTGATAGATAGTTCTCTTTTATGTCTCCTTTTGTGTCTCCGTCTGCAATTTTGTGTTTACACTGCTGACTGTCTTGGCCAGGTCTCCCTTGAAAAAGATATTCTTAATCTCAATGGGACCAACCTGGTTAGACAAAGGTTAAAAAAGTGCTTAACATAATCCTTGAGTAAATGTACTTAAATGCTTTCCATCACTGCTATTATTACACCAGTAATAATGAAGTATAGCTATCGGTTATCTGAATGCAGTTTATTAACAGAGAACATGTTTTGAGTTAATTCTTTGTCTCAATGATGTCTTTATTAGTGAAAACATGCTCATATTTTTAGAGCAGTTTTAGAACATGGCCAGACAGAATCTGTCGGGTCCACATGATACGCCGCTGGATGATTTCAGAGTCATAAGCTGCTGGTAATGATATATTAAGAAGAGCATGAGGGTGCAAATAGAGCAGGCAGGCGGGTTGGTGGGTTGTTCCAACAAAGCCTCGACTTTCATTTGGGGGTCTGATGTTCACTTCCTGTCTGAATGTGATGTTGTTTTTTTGTACACCTTACCATCTGCCTCCTTTGCCTCATCCTAACCATCCATGCAAGCATGCACTTTGGTGACATCCTGGTGTTGGTTGCCATGTGTTTGTGTTACCAAACCATAATCACGTTCAGAATCATTCCACCATGTGCCTGTTTTGACTTCATGGTAGAGGCATCCTGGGACGTATACAGCAGCCGTAGAGGGATACCCAGGGTGTAATATGTAGACATAGAAGTCCACTGCAAAGCGACAACATGTGATGAGAATGTTGAAAATACTCCCCAAATTTGGAGAATTGTCAGATGATTTGATCTGATACAGCAGGTGTTGCAGGAGGACAGGATTGAGAATGACCAGAATCTGAACATCCATCCTGAAGCCATATTTACATAAAGGTCACCATGAGGAAACCCTAAGACTCACATGTCCCAAGAGACACTGGGAACCAACTTGTCTGGCTCTCTCTTTTTGTTGCGTTAACAGAAGCTTGTTTAGTATGCTTGCAGCATGCCTCAGATCAGGGTTACAGCAGGACATTTACAGCTTGACCTATTTTCTTTAACAGAATTTTCAGTCTGTAAATAGCATTACTTATTGGTGTCACAGGGCTGAAGGTAATTCCATTTAAACAGCCTGCTAGTTGATCCTTCTCATGATGTTTAAACATTAAATCTCGGGTGGCTCACAGGTCCATTGATCAGACATTGCCTGACCAATAACTCACGCTAATGAGTAATTGGTATCTTCCAATCTTCCACTTTGTAGAGATTTTTGTTTTGTTTGGTCATTAAGTGTCTTTTCAAACTCACTTAGTGTGCCTTTGTGGTTGGTTTTGCCCTTTTTGTAGCTATTTTGTGTCCTTGTGATCATTTTGTGTCTTTTCAGGTTCTGTGTCTCTTCGTAGTCAATTAGCGTCTCTTTGTGTTTGTTTACCACATGTTTTAGTAAGTGTGTGTCTGTGATTATTTGGCCTCTTTTGTTGTCATTTTGTGTCTCTTTGTGGTTGTTTTGCCCCCTTTTCATAGTTGTTTTGTGTCCTTTCTGGTCATTCTGTGTCTTTTTGACATAATTTTGTGTCTTTTCAGATCATTCTGTGTTACTTTGTTAAAATTTGTCCCTTTTTGTATTTAGTTTGTGTCTCTTTGGTATCATTTTGGGTCGTTCTGTGTTTTTGTTGTCATGTGTATCTGTGTGTCCCTTTTTTGTAGCTATTTTGTGCCTCTCTTGTATCATTGTTTGTCTTTCTGGGTCGTTCTGGGTTCTATTGTTATCATTTTGTGTCTTCTTGTGTGTTTGTCCCCTTTTTTGTCGTTATTTTGTGTCTCTTCGGTGCCATTTTGTGTCTTTTTGGCATTGTTGTGTATCTCTTTGTTGTCATATTGTGCTTCTGTGTGTTGGTTTTGCCCCTGTTGTTGTTATTTTGTGTCTATTTGCAGTTTCTTTGAATCACCTCCTGGTTATTAATTTAAGGTGAACACTGGATGCCACTAAATCCCCCTAAATCTTCCACATGTCACCTTTTAATTAGCACTACTGGTTAGCTAGTGTGACTGATTGTTACCATGGAAACATGTATTTTAACCTGTGGGGAGGGAGGCGAAAGATTTTTTGTGGAAAATTTGTGTTTAAGTGAATTTGTTCAACTTTAATTAAAATATTCTTGGAGCAAAATGAGGCAAGTCATACGCACCACAGACTGAAATAAAACTGCCTTGTGTAAGTGGCCACTTGCGTAGATTTGCTCCCATTCAGACGTTTTTCCTCACCAGCGTTCAAGTCAAGTCAATTTTTTTTATAGAGACCATTATCATAAAACATGGTTTGCCTCAGAGGGCTTTACAGTGTACGACATCCCTTTGCCCTTACACCCTCACATCCCCCAAGGATGATACTGTGGTGGTTGATAAGAGTCTCATGCATATATTGATAGGGAGGTGTCCAAAGGCATGATAACGGCATCGGCGAAACCAGGACCAAGACCACGATCAGGGCGAGTGGGGGATACAGTATCAGTGCAGCCACAACACGAGCACAACCAAAGGCAGGGTCACAGCCCCAGCACTGATTTCACCGCGATTAGGCACAGCCAGGGTTGCGGCCAGGAAAAGCTAGGAATCAAGGGAGCAGGAATGCTCAGGAGAGGCAACGGGATTAGCAGAGTGCAGTTCAACAGACCCAAGGTGGTGAGCAGTAAAAAGGATAAGCACTCAATGAGGATCCTAGAGTCACTGTTCAGCAGTTATGACTTGAATATGAATGCCAGAGAGCAGTAATAGAAAAGAAAGAAAGAGAGAGGAAGCAGAGCCAGAGTGGCATGTCTGAACGGACTCAAAACTACCCCCACCTGATCGGGCCAAAAGCTCTGCCACCTCCCCCTCCTCCCCTTCACACGGATGGGGATTATTCCTGGAGCACAAGAAACTGCTCCAGGAATATACACACTAACTAAACTAGGGTCACTAATCAGCTATTATGGTTTAAATATAAAGGTCAGAGAGCAGTGTTTCAGCAACCCTCTCTGTTTAGATCAGCTTTCGCAACAAAGTTGGAGGAATAAAAATAACACTAAAATGAATGTGTGTCATAGCCTTAAAATTTCCTCTTATCTGAAGGGGCCAACCTCAGAGAATGACAAACTGCCCCAGACTGAAAGCAAACACACCTGGACAGCTGTGTCTACATATCATGTGCCAATATATAGTTTCTGTCAGTCCACATGAACCAAACACAACAATAGCTGTCACGTTTGTTTTGAAATCCACATATAACTTCAAGCTAACAAGCTAAAAACTGAGCTCATTTATCATCTTGAGTCCTTCTGTGGTTCAGTTGTTTTTGGAATTTTCTGATACTCCAGGCTGTAAGGAAAAGCCATAGTACAAGACCATACAAGAGCCATAACAGATGACGAGACAGATGGTTTGAAAGAAGCGGGACAGACTGCGTTCATGTAATGTCAGAAGGTCTTAGTTTCCGACTTCCAACTGGAATCACTGTGTTCATATGCTTTGAGGTCGTAAAGTGTGAACAAGATGGAAGCTACAAATAAGATGGGTTACATTTTTATGCTAAGAGTGTTTAAACAAGAGGTTGATAGCTGTTTCCACTGTATTTATACTTTATACATCAGTCTACATGGACAGCAGTTAACATTAATACCATATTGCATTTAACATAGAATCAAACATTGGTATTTAATACGTGAATTAATAAAAAGTTTCTTTCCATTGACCAAACATTGACTTTTGTCTGCCATATTTATACATTATGATGTCAAGTCGGTAACTCGTTATAAAATAATATTGTTATCAATGTTATTATACACGCCTGGCATGCTTTATAGTTTGCTTGCTTGCTGCAGCTAATAGATGCAGATACTAAAATGTGCAACTACAAAAAGTCAGTTGTTGACACTGTTTCCATGCTTTCCGCCATTTCTGCTGCACTGAAACGTCACACAAACATCACAACTTAGCAACTCAGGTATCATCAAAATTTCCCAATTTCCCACTCATAATTGCGACTGGATATGGCAGCAAGGCTTGAAATTTATTTGGACCGTTTCTCCCTCATTGACCTCCACAGACTCTACACTTTGATTTCTGCATCTAAGCCATCAACTTGCCCACTAGACCCCAAGTTTTGCTCTTATTAGACAACTCTTTATCAGATATAATCAATACGTCTTTATGAACAGGTTATGTACCACAGTCCCTTAAAGTAGCTGCCATTAAACCTCTTCTAAAGAAGCCCACTCTCGAGCCTGAGATTTTAGCTAACTATAGACCGATATCTAATCTCCCTTTTATTTCGAAAATCCTTGAGAGAGTGGTTGCTCATCAACTCTGTGACTTTCTCAGTCAGGCTTCAGAGTTCATCATAGTACAGAGACGGCACAAGCAAAAATTAATAAAGACTTATTGATTGATTCTGATTCTGGTCTGGTCTGGTCTGGTCTCTGTTTTAATCCTATTAGATCTCAGTGCCACATTTGACACTATTGACCATCAAATCTTACTGCACAGACTGGAAAACTTAATTGGCCTTAAAGGAACGTCACTAGCCCGGTTTAAGTCATACTTATCAGATCCTTCTCAATTTGTTCACATTTTTTTTTCTGTTGCAGGAGTTGACATAATGCAATGTGTACAATGCTAAGTCCTGTTTACTTTGGATCATTTATCACCATCACACTCAGTGAAGAAAACAGTGTGTGATTATTACAAGCTGGAAAAAAGCTGTAATATGCGTTTGATTAATTTCATAAATTAAAAAAAATCCAGTAAATAAAAATATCTTCTTTTTATTGAAGCCTGCAGATACAAATTAACATAAGTTAAGTGTATGACATTGCAGTACTAAAATGTTTCTGATTCAATTCATCAAAGATTAATCACAAAAATTAAATATAAAGTAAATATCAGTGTGAGAATTTACACTCCACCAGTGTTTCCCAGCTATCCACTCCCTCTCCTGTGCCCTCTGCCGTTCCAGAGGAGCCAACAAGCCTAAGAACCCTATATGGTTCTAGTTAGCACCTTTATTTCAAAGAGCGTATATGTGGAGCTATCGTTAAACTGAGGACAACGTATTAAGTATTTAAATCATCCTCCAGGCAGTTTGACAGCGAGTCACACCTGTAGCTCATGTGGCTAATGACTCTAGCATCCAGCACCCTCAGGGGACATCAGTGTATAAACCACCAAAAAGATGTAAAATCAGAACATACCAGCAAATCCAGCTGCACATTTGAACAAATTGAAATAGTTTATTCTGTCTTTGTGTCAGTGTGTTTATGGTTAGTGGGACTGAACAGTGAAGAAGTCACACAGAAGTGAAGAACAAAGTCAAAACCAAGTACAAAGTAATTCAAAGTGCAAACAAAGAGTCATTTACATCTTAGATTAGGAAAACAGCTTTTATGTTTGACACATTTTTGGCACAAACAGCTCCACACACATCCTCTTTGCCAACATATGAGAAACAGACCAAAACAACTAACGACCAATACCTGAGATTCAGTTTGATGCCAAACGAAGACATCATCCTAGTCTTCATCACCTAACAGCAGGCCAGACCACTTCACCCTCAGTCCACCATTCCAAATATGTCTCTTCAATGTTTAAATTCATGCTTATGCTGATGATTATTGGTATCTTTAAAGACTTTACATATGAACTGTGTTTCAGTGCTGTGTTCAGCATTTCTATTTGCATAAACATTAGTTGTATCAGAACTGATTCAAGGTACATGTGCTCACTGGAAAACTAAATGTAAGTTTCTGTCTTTTTTGTTTTTTTTTTTGCTAACTTTGCACAGACAAATCACATGACATCATTTGACCCACTGGAACTGGACACAAGAAACACAACGATATTCCTAAAAAATATATTTGATCAATTAGCACATCAGTGATGACTGACAGAACGTTTAGACGCAAGCAACAAGTCATGAGGGTCCAACGCTGACTAGAAATACTGAAACAATTCAGATGGTGCAAAGCAAGAGCCATTTGGTGCAAAACGTTCGGGAACTAACAATTGCATCTACTAGGAGACATGCTAGGACTTAGCAGACCTTTATTTGTGGCCAAAATAACATGAACCCCTGTACAAAACACTGGGTTACACAATACAAGACAATTAGCCTGCGATATTGTTATTTTTTTTTTTTTTTATGCTTTTGTGAACGTTATTTTGATTGTAAAATGCTGCTGTTATGAAGAAACAAACTGGCCCTATTTGATCCATGGCTTCTATCTTGGGGGGATTGTAATATTAGTGTAAATGTATTCTATAATCATCCCTTTAAAACCCTGCACAAACTGGCTAGATTTCTTAAAAAAAAAAAAAAAAAAAGTGAAGAAGCAACTTCACAAGAAGACAAAAAATTTCCACAACAAAAGAAAAGGAAAAATCTAAAACATAGAAAGTGCTTGAAAAAAGTGCTAAAATGTTAATGTAATTAACTTTAAAAGTATAACTATAATTAAATAATTATTTTCTAATAACTAAAAAAAATATTTTTTTCTCTCTCTATCATTGTATTGATTAATTGATTGATTGATAAATTTATTTTTTTTATTTATTCATACTAGTTTTCAGGACATTTTCTTGTCAGCTTTTCCTAATTTCCTGCAATTATGGGACATCTTTTGTCAAGTTGCTTGTTGAAGTTAAGCCATGTTTTCAAAAGAAATCAAACCAATTTGCCAAAGTTTCAAAGGCTTACACACTTGTGAAAGCCATCCAAATGCAACACATGAAACTGGTGTCAATCCAGAAAATACAGAACATACTTTTGTTTTGACCAGAATTGATTAATCTGTGTTGTTAACCCACACTAAAAAGAGTTTAATATTCTGTGCAAACCATTTAAAAACAATTAAGATACTCCGGAAAATGACGTACGTCAGGTTCTTTTGGATATTGAACTCTGCATTCACAAAATACAGCTTGTTTAATGTGCAACAGCCCAGAATTAACTGATCCTTGGCCAAGTATGGAGTAGAGTAGCAGCAGTATACTGTTTCAAGGTATTCTGTGGTATAAAATAAAAAAAAGTGTTTTATGTCATGTACATTTGCTCATCTGCCATATTGAAAAAAAAACAAAAAAAAACAACACACCCCAACTTTGTTTTGAGACTGTTTAAACATCTTTCCATTTAAAAAAAAAATGGTTTCAGGTTACAGTTCCTGTTTTCGTTCCTTTGAGCATCAGTTCCATTAACCCTAAAATTGCGCAAATTGAAATTGCGAATATAAAACACATCTATTGGACACATTTCGATTTTGGAAAAAACAAAATCCATTTATTGCAAGTTTTTACACTCAGACAATGTAGTATTTCAATTGATTTGAAAAAGCCATATTTCGCAAAACTGCAATAAAACACTCGCTTCTATAGGTCACATAATGCCATGGCTATGTGCTTGTCGGTAGGAACTGGCTCCCTTGGGCATGATGCAGCAGGCGCTACAAGATGTGTTATTGCATCACATAACTCTTTAAAAGTTGAGTGTATCATCCGGACGTTTTAAATCCACAATTCCTCTGTGAAATTGTGGACTATCAGCTCCCAGAATTCCCTCATGCATGGCCGCTCCCACCTATAAAGGCTTGCCTTTGTGTTATCGCTCCATAACACGCCTACATGGAAATAATGATGGCTAGTGTGGTGGCTGCAATAGAAATAAAGCTGCTTTATTATATAAAGTATTGCTCAAATCTGTAATGGAAACCCACCTACTGTAGTTGATAATTAATAATGCTGTTATGCTCTGATGCTGTGGAATTGCAACTTTTTGTGAGACGGTTATCTTGTTGCAAAAGAATGAGACTTTCCCTATAAGATAACCGTCTGAAGATGTGCTAGATGTGCCAGATTTGGAGAAGATTGGATGGGCAGTCTTCTTACTGGCCTTTCCTAAGTACAAGGTGATAACATGTTTGGACAGTATATTGTAAGGACTAAATTTTTCTGAAAAAAGAAAAAAAAAAACTGAAGCACACTGACGACGTCGGTGACAACACAAACTAAAAAGTTTTTTGGGTTTTTTTAATTCATTAACACAGAGATTCAATATTATTTTCTCTGATCCCCTTTGTCCTTTGCAAGAACTAGCTTGCAAAGCAGGTTTTGCATATTTTGTAACATTGCTATAAATCTGTTGTGATGCTAATTGAATATGGCTTAAAATAAGATGTCAAAAAAAGAAAACTCATACCAGGTGAAAAAATGGGACCACTGTGTGTCTTTTGTGGACTGTACCAGATTAATGACTGTCCACAAATGGAAAATTTAGGTTAGAGTATGTGAGTCAAATTAAGGGTGCTATCACACCTATGGTCTTTGGTCTGGACTTTCTGACTTTTCAGTTTGATCTGAACCAAAATGACAGTTGTAAAACCTCCCCTGGACCATTGTCTAGACCAAACAGCCGAACCATGGTCCGAACCAAAAGAGATGGTCTTGGTCCAGATCAAACTGAACCATGGTTCAGTTCATGTACGGTATAAAAGCATTATTTTGAAAGATTTGGACCTTCATACCAATGACAGGAAATTACAGCAGGCTAAAACCATTGTTACCAAAACAAAATGAGCCGGGGGCGCACATGGTGAGAAGAGGAGACCTAATTCCACCTATTCCTCCTTGTACTTCAAATTTGTTCTACCATACTGCAAAGATAGCCTACTTTGTTTCTGCAGTCTTTAGAATTAGGCCCGTTTCACACAGCACATGTCAGCAGTGCGTAATGGCAGCCTCACCGAGCTGCAGTGTTTTTTATGGTGTTCACACATGCAGCGTTGTAACGTCGCTGCTGCGTCACTGCCTGCTGCTGAGTTCTGTATTTCAACATGTATTACAACATGTATTAGTACAAATTCCACTCACTCATCCCATGTTTCAAAATAAAATACCTTGTTTCAGCAACTAATGGGATTCTGCCCACATTGTTAGAGAGCTTTTATTTTGAAAGGGAAGGAAGGATGTTGGAGTAGAAAAGATGTCTTTGTATTTCATCATCTGTGACAGAGAGAGACTTTTAAACTGCAGTAAAAGGTGGTTTAGAGTCAATATAATCATTAAAACACAACTGTCTATTCCTGCTGACAAACATGAGTGGCACCAGTAAAAATCGTCAAGCCACCGTTTCTGTAGACGTGCTGCAGCTGACACACAGCGGGTAGTGTGGTTGCTTTAACTTGATAACACGGGCGCCGAAAAAAAACCCCAAAAAAACGTGTAAATTTAAAGTATAGAGACACGCAACCCATGTAGTTGATGACGATATTATATATGTTTGTCATGTAAAGTCCATTAGCCCGTTCACATTAATTGCAGTGTGAAACCAAAACTGGACCAAATGTATACAATGAAACAAAAATCTGAACCTTGGTCTGGACTTTCTGGCGTGAAAGCACTCTCTAACCATCTAATGGGTATAATGAAAAATTGCTAAAGAAGAGGCAGGACTGTCTGTGAAAACACAAACTGAACACCACAATCAGTCACTTGTGAAGAGTAAATGTGCATACCTAAATGCTAGATATAGACACCTAAGGGTTGCTGGATAATTCACAGTGTCTGACGTGCTTGGGTTGCAGTTATAATAAAGGGCAGCCAGGTGTTTAAGACAGTGGAAATTGTTCAAACACTCAGGCTTAAGCACCTGCAGAGTGCTGTCACATGGAGGAAAACAAAAGAGACAATGTGGAGTGTTTACAAAAAGGCTCAGCAAGACAGTGACATACAAGTTAGAGCAGCAAGGGCAGCATCGCCTCACGAGAAAATGCTAGATACTGTTTGGTCATTGTTTGAAGGACTGTGCTGCTGGCTGTCATGATTGTGGCTATTAGACACAGCTGGGTGATACATGTGATAATTGAGTTTTCATCTGCAACTAATTCAGCTAAAGTACATCATTTGGAACCAGACATTTTTAAGTGAAATGAAATTCAGGTTTAGATCTAGATTTGTGGAAAAGTCATTCTTCAATATTATTATGATTCACGTCTTGAAGCCGGTAAAGGCAATTTTTTAGCGCTGTCAGTTTTTTTTTGTGTTTTTTATTGATAGCGTTTATTTGCAGAATTATATATAGTTAACTGCGATTAATCACATTTTTTAATCATGTTTTCCATTCCATTATTTTGCATTTCAAAATAGTTTTGAAGTCCACATTAACAAGGTAAAGAAATTCTTACCATACTGTCTACATTAGGAATATTTGGTTTCTTGTTTGGGGTCTGCAATAAATTGACCACTTGGAAAAATTGAGATACGTCATCACCTCAATACAAAAATCCAGTATTGCATGAAGGTTTCTTGTAAAATTGATGCACAACATTGCCTAAAACCAGAGCCCAGACCACATTTGTATATGGGGGCCTGTGTGGGCAGTAAATAGGCTGAAAAATGGGCCCTATATGGGATTGTTTAAGGGTACCATCCTGGGCCAATTGCCCACAGTGGGTGAGTTACCCAAGTGGGTCTCCTAGAAAAGATGCCCATTTGGGGCCCATATCCACTTGGTATTAAGGTAGCCCTGGCACCGCCCTTGTGGGGCACACATGGGTAAATCCACTCACTGGGGCAATTGACTTGAGGCCACTATGGATCCCGTATACAATCCCATACAGTAGGATAGGATAGGATACGATATAATACACTTTATTGTCCCCGCAGGGGAAATTTGTCTTGGACTCAGTGCCCTATAGGGCCTATTTTTCAGTCAATTTACAACCCACTTGGCACTCTCCTACAAATTTCGGTTGGGAGATATATAATAAGGAGAGATCTCTAAACAATTTGTAGTGGTTGCAAAATTTCTACAGTCAAACCTAGTGATGGGCACCAAAACTGGCTATTAATTGGGCAGTCCATCTATTCATCCATTGTTGTCCGCTTATCTGAGGCCGGGTTGCAGTGGCAGCAGACTAAGCAAAGCACTCCAGATGTCCCTCTCCCCAGCAATGTTTTCTAGCTCCTCCCGAGGGACCCCAAGGTGTTCCCAGGCCAGACAAGATATGTAATCCCTCCAGCAGGTTCTGGGTCTGCCAGGTGGCCTCCTATCAGTTGGATGTGCCCTGAACTCCTCTAATGGGAGGTGCCCAGGAGGCATCCTGATCAGATGCCTCAACCACCTCAATTGGCCCCTTTTGATGAGAAGGAGCAGCAGCTCTACTACGAGCTCCTCCTGCCCGGACAGCATCAGTCAGCAAGTTGGCCGGACGGAACTTTTCGCAACATCATGATACCCTACTGGTTCAGCCATATGATACGCTGCTGAGGAGCATAAGTTGATAACCTGTCCAGGACATATGGTATGCAGCTGGACAGTGTCAAGTTGAAACGCTGCCAATAATGACATAATACGAGGAGTGCACGTGTCCTTAAAAGATAGGTGGGAGAGGCCTTGATTGGGTCCAACAAGTCCAGCACTTTCTCCCGGGAACTTGGTGTTGTAGAGCCAAACCATGATGTTTTTACCCAAACCTAACCACCCGCTTCTGTTGCCTAAACCCAACCAACTATGCTTTTGTAGCCTAATCCTAAACATGTTTTTTTTTTGTTCACATCCTGGTATTGGTCACCATGTGCTTCTCTTGCGTAAACACAACCACATGCTTTTGTTTTAATCCTAACCATGTGCTTTTGTTGACGTCCTGGCATGATTGTGGCATTCCAAAACTTAACAAGCAGATACAGGTGGATCCCTAGAGCGTAATATGTAGATGTGGAAGTCCACTCAAAAACTGGTGATATGTGACAACTCGGTATAAGAACGTATTGCCTAGACAGATGTGACAGATCTCTGGGCAGGGCCTCAGTGCAGTGATCACACACCCCTCTGCACAGATTCTGGTTCCAAATAATGTCTTCAGTGCAATATGGCAGCACCCTTATCCTCTATCCTGTATCCTGTATTTTTGCTTCATTTCTGTATAGTGGGAGGAAGAGGAGACTCAGATTCACTCACATGAAGCAGTCCATTGAGTGTAATCCCTTTGATGTTCCTCCGCTGCTGGAGGCAGGAGGCAGGAGGCAGTTAGATTAGCATTAAGTCTGGTTGCATGGGAACGGGTTAGCCTGCCTTTTTTACCTAAATCTAATTTTCTGTGACTTTATTGCCTAATCCTAACTATCGTGTAGATCCCTGTTGGTTGCCATAAGCTCATGTTGTGTAAACATAAGGACCCATTCCACCATGTGCATTTGTGTTCATCAACTGACGCCAAAGGAGACCTACAACGTCAAAAGCAGACACAGAAGGTCACTGACAGAGCAGCACCATGTGACGAGTTGGTTGCTTAAACTCACTAATTAACGTGCTATATGTTGTGCTCTATACACAAATAGAAAGTCACAGCACTTAGCCACTGCCTTAAAACTAGTTACAGAATGTGACTCTTTGTTAACCCTTCTGTTTCTTTAAATTCTTTAAAAAAACAGAAAAATGCATAATAATTTGTGAGCATAAAGATGTTAAAGGGTATTTTTTACATTTTTGACATGGCTAGGTTAGCTGTTTCTCTCTGCTTCCGTTCTTTATGCTAAGCTAGGCTAATTCTAATGCCTCGAGCTTTGTTCTTAACACAAAGACACATGAGAGATTTCAGTCTTCGCAGTCAAGCTCTTTGATTAATAGTCATCCCTGCTGAAAAAAAACCCAGCTTGATCAGTTCAAGATTACGCTGATTAACCATCTAGTTTGACCCACTTAAGGTATAATTTTGCACAATTTATGATGGTTTAGCTGGTCCTACCAGCTTGCGATGGTCAAACTAGCTGGTTTATTCATTGAATCTCCTGTAAAATTAAAACCAAGTCAGTGTCCTTGAATCTGGAGAAATAACAGGGAGGGGCAAGAATGAAGAGCAAAGGCCATAAATCCGTTAAATCTTCTGTCAGGGGATATGCATAAAGATAAATCTGCACAGCTTGACACGCTGGTCACACCAGCATGTCCGGCCAGTGGCTCACCCAGCTAAACCATGAGAGACCTGTAAGAACTGGGTCTAAGACCATCTAAGACCATCTTCTACCGGCTAAAACCACATTACAGCATGAGCTGGTTTTTTTTCAGCAGGGATGGATAAGATGATGTTACTTGTGGCTGTGGCTCAGAACAGACAAAGACTTGCTTCTTTGTTGAATATTGAGTGTCCATTCACTTTGCTGCACCAATCAACTGTTTGGGGGCTTTAATAAGCATTTCGAGGCTATGACTAATAGTCATTTTACTTGGTATTAGTAGTGGTGGTTTTACCTCAGTAAGATTTTGAATGCAGGACTGCTTCCTCTAATTTGGAGGGGAGTACTTTTCCACTACAGCATTACAACTTTTAGGTAAAAGAGTTTGAGTACTTCTTCCACCACCGGTAATGGCCAGTGTTCAAATTACCCATGCTTTTGGGGGAATCCTATTTTTAGGGGATAGGAGGGTACTGTACAAACACATGCACATACATTAATGTGCATGCCTACATTGGGAAGCAAGGCACAGGAACTGTACTTGGGCCTTGAGGAGCTGCAGTGGACAAACGGAAACCTCCACTGTACATTTACGACCACACGACAGCTTAACTGCTCATCCACTGTCACTCTTTGTCTTTCTCAACCGTCACATACTCACTAAATGCAGAGCAATTCCTTCAGACAAAATTGACATATGTTAGAATTTGGTAAACTTTAACTGTTGTTTTCTTTTATCTGTCTGCTAAAGTGGCAATTAGACCGCATTTGGCAGGTGGTGGGTGCTAATTTTAAATAATGTAGACCCACTTTATTCCAGACAATTCTGTATTCTGGACACTTGACTTCTAATGTAAATGAAATACATCCAGGCTGGGTCACACATCAATATATGTGTCATGATCACATTTTGACCATCCAAGAAGCATTAGCTTCACTCATTTGAAAGAAAGTAGAGTGAATTTCTAATGTGTGCACCAAATGCTACATGAACACGGCGAGTGGGGAGCATCTCAAGCCAGGTTGCTCCAAGGTGAGGATGGGCCTGTTGTTGGTAATTATGGTTTTACCGGGATGTAAAAACAGAATTGCTAAGAAAATTGTTTTGATTTCTTTCAATGACGCAGGAAGGAGGCAATGAAAGTGCACTCCTCCCCTCTGCATATTAATGCAATGTCTTGATTTCACTGGTTTGAATCACATAAGGTCTTCTTGTGTGCAGTTTAACAGCTGAAGAAAATAAGCAGGTGTGATTTTTTTAAAGATATATCTAGCCACAGCTTTGGGAATTCAAAACAGCAGCTTGTACAAACAATAAAAATATAACTTTAAGCTGGACGGTTACAACCAAACCTGATTTGACATGGCACACGTCACATTGAATTTTTGGCTTTAATCTGCAATTCAGGGTTTAGAAACATTGTTAAAAATATATATATGACATTTGAAATCTGTGAAGAATTTTCAGGCTTTTGTAATATTTGGATTCACAATATGTCATAGCTATAGACAACAACCCTGTAATAAGTCAGACAGAAACATGAGGTGTTCTTTTCCCAAAGCATCAACAGATGTGCCTGTAATCCAAAAACACAAAGTCAAGATGCTCACAGGAGACGTCACGCTGTGTCCATCGTAAAGACAACCCAACTCCACAGATTGAGGAAAACCTTGTGGGAAAGAGGAGGTGGGGAGCTGTGGGAACCATACGGAGATCCAGCGTGGGTGTAAAAAAAAGCAGCAGGACTCAGGAACCACCGGCAACAAAGGTGAGCTGGCGTCACAGCAGGAGACAGGCAGCGTGTGATTGGAAAGGTGTAGGGCACTAAGGGCAGGGAACAAGGCAAACTGTCCAAAGCAGATAAGATAAGAGGGTCACAAAGTCTAAAGTGTCTGCCTCACATCTCCATGTGAGCTTCTTTGGCTGCTGGAGTGTCCTTTAATGAGCCTGAGATGGTATAGAACCTGCAGAGACAGAAAAACAAAAGCACACAAGGACATCACTAAGATGCTTTTGCACTAAAAATCATGTAAATATTCTTTACTACACATTTTGGTAATTATCTTACAACATTATTTGATTAGGCAGTTTCACTTTGGCATCATTGAGCAATCATCCCATAAAAACCCTTGAACATGTTCTAATTCAAGTGGTCAGAGAAAAAAAACAGACTTCTGCCCCTCCTATGTGCAGGCTGTGTGTGCCACTTTTGTCATGCTTTAGAAAATCTTGGCCAATGATACTCAACATATGGCCCACCGGCCAAATCAGGCCTCCAATAGCAGTCCCCCCCCTCCCTAAACATTTTCTTATTCACAATACACATAAAGTGATTCACACCGAAGGCTGTTATTGTACATTTAGTATACAGAAGGTGCCAGAGTGCATCAAATAGCATCAAAATAGAGCTTGGTTATCCAAAGAAAACAAAAAACAAATGCCAGTGAAGAATCTGCCACACCCTGATAGAGGCCTTAGCTAACCCCCAGTGTCCTAAAATCTTAGAAATGTCTCAAAATTCCAGAAATTTCCTGAAACCCTAAACATGTCTTTAAATCCTAGAGATGTTCTAAAATCCTAGAAATGTCCAAAAATCCCAGAAACAACTTAAAATCCTACAAGTGGCCTCCATTCCTAGAAATGTCCTAAAATCCAAGAAAAAATCCTAGAAATGTCCTAAAATCTTGAAAACATCCTGAAATCTTACAATTGTTCTAAAATTCAAGACACATCCTAAACCACGGGTCATTTCAGTGAGAGGGCGCTCCCATTGGCTGCAGATGTGTGTGCTTGTTCCTTCAGATTCCATGGTGGAGATTTCCAAGAGTGCAGTGTGTGTACTGCAGTGTAATGTGTTGTAAAAGTAACCTTCCTATGCAGTGGCACATTAAAATACACAAGAGTAGGAGGTTGTTAATGAGGGACAGGTGACAGCAGAACTAAAGAGGGACGGGTGGAACAAATCAGGTCCCCTCAGGAGATTGACATGCTATTGAACTGCATGTGGGAAGAATTAATATATAAGTCTTTCTATTTTTTATTATAAGATTTCTGTTTCTCTCTCCTTAAGTTTTTTCTATCTACTTTTCTCTCTTTAGAATATCTCTTGTCTCGTCCCTTTGTGTGTAAAATATTCATTCAAGTGCAGATTTGATCAGCTGATTAGCATCACATGAGATGATTTAACACTTACAACTGGTCTCTGAGTTTCTTGGTCATATAAAGCAGAAATGCTCTGTCACAAATTGAATAATTCTCATTAATTCATTAGTTGTAGGTTTGGGTCTGGATAGAACAACATGTGGTTCCAGGCCCGGGGGGGATGGAAAGGGATGGAAGGTTAACAAGAAGTCTATCACCTGTTATTCGGTTCTTTTTGAATTAAACTATATTTACGGCAAAAAAACATTGAACTCAAAAGCTGCACTGCATCGAATTCACTTCAAGTCAGTGAAATTGAGATCAGGGGAATTTTTTGTAGTATTTAAGTAAAAAGAACTTTGATATGAATATTTACAATTGCAGCCAACAGCAAGTTGCTCGAGTCTACAGCAGAGTTACAAGCAAAGCAAATGTCTCTATTTGAGGGCTACGACAGCCCTCACTGTCAGATGACCTTGAGAATGAAAGCTGAATTGCATTGTCAAATTGAAAGCTCTAAATGATGTCTCACTTTATAGTAACCACTGCAGGATAGATGAGTGTAGGTTCATACTGCAGACATTGTTGCATTTGTTGTTTCTGTTTACATAAGGCCAAAACTGTGTTGAATCTTTTGTCTTTGTTGATTATGATTTGGTATTTTAAATGGCCCCACATTCCTTCACTGTCTGCATGCAGGCCCTGGAACAAAGCTCTGATATCTGGTGAGCTAAGATGAAGACCTTGTTGATGTTCAGACTACAATGGTAAACATTGAACCAAAGGTTATGCAACATTGCTCTGATTCCACTAAGGTTGCGTGATTACACAAGGCTCTTTATGATGTTGGAGGTACACTGTATGAGGCCGGATGATTGCTCTGTTGAGTCATTTGGTATGTCTCAGTCCATGCACAATGGCTGTACCAAGAGCCTCTCAGATCCTATAGTGTTGTAATTAAAGTTAAATATTTAAATAACATTAACTTTGGCCTGTTGAGTTTGTTTTATTATTCATCAAAATGAAGAAGAGAGAATAAAGCTTTTCTACATGATTTTGGCTTTGTTGGCGGGCTCCTGATACAGACGGACAATAGATGAGTAACTTGACAGATTCATAGAACAAGAGAAATCTGCACTGAATTGCATATTTGTCGTAAGTAAATGTCAAATAAACATTAGGAGGACATACTCCTGGTACGTAACCTACTGCTAATGCAGGTGTGTTGTGTTAACAACACTTTTTCAGTTTTTAGCATGTCTCTGTTCACGCACACATGCTGAACCAAGAGCTCTTCTAATCTAATTTGTATTGTAATTAAACTTGTATATAATGTATTTTGATTATTCTTAGTACCCTGCTAATCATATTTTCATTTATTGAAAATGGCGTGCCAAACAGAGCATCTGAGTGTTCAATGTTTTCTTCTAGATTCAGATAAAATGGAAGTCACAAAAACAGGAGGTCAAGGAAATCTAGGAAGTGCTTATCTTTGGAGGCAGACCATGATTTGGCAAAGATTTCTAATGGTTGTGTGTGTGTGGCTCAAATATCCTGTGTATTTCCAGAACGTCCTGTATGTTCTCATGTTAAAGATAAATGTGTTTCGTAAGAACGGGGTTTTCCTGACAATCTACACAGCAGCACTCACTATATAAGTCATGCTTTTTCTTTATTTCTTTCTTCAACCATAACAGTATATTTAAGTAAGATCGACTGAAGCTCGTCACATTTATTTTATCATTCATCAAAATAAGGAACGATGAGAGAAAAAGTTTTTCCACATGAATCTGGCATTGTCGGCAGGATCCCAGTAGAGATGTACACTAGGTGAGTATTTTTCTTTTTCTGTATCTTACCCTTGACTGGATCAAAAAACAAGAGAAAGCTGTACTGAGCTGAATAATTAACCCGAGTAAATGTCAGATAAGTAAGTACATGTCATATAAGTAGTAATTAAATTACTCCTGGTACGTTACTTACCAGTAGGATAAGTAGGAACGACAAGAGACAAGCTTTTCCACATGAACCTGGTATTGTCAATAGGATTCATTACATGGACAGAAGGTTAGTAAAGAACAATCTTTTTTTTTTCCTTTATCTTACCCTTTGTGTCACTTGACAGGATCATTGAACAAGAGGAAACCGTACTGAATTTACTTATGCCAAATAAGTAAGTAAATATCAAATAAGCATTATATAATTTACTCCTTGTACGTTACCTACTATTGATGCAGGACTTTTGTTTAAACATTAAGCCTTTGGTGTGTCTCTGTTCATGCACAAATGTACGATGAGCTTATCAGATCTGATTTGTGCTGTAATTAAATATATATATATCCAACTAATTTAACAAAGAACAACTAAGTCTCGAGTTTTATTTTTCTTGTTCTTCAGAATGAAGATTAATAAGGGTTTTTATACATGCTAATTCAATTTGAGACAATCACATTTGCAGTTTTTCATAATTGATTCACAACCAGTGAATGGGCTTTTGATTATAAAGCATGACCGGAACTGCTACCTTAAACTGTGCTTGATCGGCCATTTCAAAGGAATAAATAAAGATAACACAGTCTGTTTTACCTTGACTTTCTACAATGCCTGCGTTTCTTCAGGACCTTAAAGCAGGAGGATTTTGTGCAGGAATTTTTCAGGTCCACCACCTGGTAGATGATGGGGTTGTACATGGCTGCGGACTTAGCCAGTAGCGTGGGAATGACAGACACAGGGATGGGCACCGAGTCTGGCTCACCAAACGCTGACACCACTGACACCACTGCATAAGGGATCCAGGCTATCAAGAAGCCTGCACAGATCAGCATTGCCACCTGGGTGAGGATACAAAGAAATATTCAGATTACTCATGTGTCCCCAACACAGTACCTCTATGAACAATACTGGAATGTCCTCTTTTCTTTACTTTATTTCTTAAACTTTCCCCTAAACTCTCGCACACCTTTGTGAGTTTCATCTCAAGGCTGTGGCTGTTTCTAATGCGAGCATCAAAGTTTGAAATCTCCTTTGCAGAGGACTTGACCTTGAAGATAATCATGACATATGAAAAGACGATGATGCCTGTCGGGAGGATGAGACAGAAGAACAGGATGGCCATGACAAAGCTCTGGCCAGACACAGAGGCCTGTGCCAGCCACCAGTCCAATGTGCAGGAGGTCCCAAAGGGCTCCGGGGCGTAGTTTCCCCAGCCGATCAGAGGCATGGTCGCCCAGAAGGCTGCATACACCCAGACAAAGGCCAGGCACAGGAAGGCGTGGTGTCGTTTTAGCCATGTGCCTAAGAGTAGAAAGTGACAGGAAGAAAGTTTGGCTATTAAATTAAATTTTAAAAAAAGTTTTGTCAAAACTCCAATTCAAGCCAAACTCTGACTCCTACTGATCAGCCAAAACATTAAAACCATTGACAGATGAAGTGGATAACATTGATCATCCCGTTACAGTGCAGTGTTCTGCTGGGAAACCTTGGGTCCAGGAATTCATGTGTATCCTACCTGACGCACTCTGAGTACCCCCCCCCCCCCCCCCCATGGCAACAGCACTTCCAAATGGTAGTCGCACTCTGGCAGACCAATGTGCCATACCTCAAGAATAGACTGAGGAATGTGACAAAGACCTTGCGTATCAACCTGGCTTCTAAACTACCCAGATCCCAATCTGACTGAGAATTGGTGGGACGTGTTTGTACCCAACCTCGTAATCAACAGGACTCAATGGATTGGCTGCCTATGCACCACAGGAAACCCCAGAGGACTGCGTCCATGCCTTGTCACTCAGAGCTAAGTCTGATCCAAGGATGTTCCATTGTGTATCAGGGGTACTTCTGGAGTATTGGGACATCCCACAGATACTTGGAGGCCAGGTCAACACCTTTAGCTCTTTGTCACATTCCTTGGTCCATTCCTAAACCCTTTGTGCAGTGTGGCATGGTGCATTGCCCTCCTGGGGGGGGGGTGCTGCCATCAGGAAGTACTACTGCCATGAGGGGGGTAGTTGGTCTGGAATGGTTTTTGGACAGGTAGAACATGTCAAGTGACATTCACATGAATGTTTTCCAGTAGAACATTGCTTTACAGCAAGATACAGATAGACATATTCTAACTTTGACCTTAGCCGCATGTGTGGATAATTTAACTGTTGAAAGTCAAACTGAAATTTTAACTCTCTTTACTTTTTTGTAATTATAAAGTCATAAAATGTTAATAAATTGAATGTAATTTATGTGAACAGTCACATTGCTTGAATTGGAAAATATATGATTGACCATTGCTTGGATTTGGATGAGTTTTGGCTAACAGTAGAGCTCTATCTTTTCCAGCCCTCTGACTCTGGCTTCATTCCTAAATCCAATCTGATGCTCTGATGCTACAAAGAGCTGTTGTACGACTGTTAACCAAAACTCATCCAAATCCAAGCAATGGTCAATCATATATTTTTCCAATTCAAGCAATATGACTGTTCACATAAATTACATTGAATTTATTACCATTTAATGACTTTATAATTACAAAAAAGTAAAGAGAGTTAAAATTTCAGTTTGACTTTCAATTAAAAGCTCTTGGATCTGAAGTGAAAAATAGACACTCAGAATACGTTTTTAATGTTTGGTGAGTATTTAAAGTGTATAATTAATATTTATATGTGTGCAAGAAACATAAGCCCCTTTTACAGTGTGTGGCTGTAAAAGGCAGGAATATAGTTATGCAGCCTCACTGCTCCATATTAAAGGTACACTTGCAGAATGGGGGGACACAGTTGTCTCACCTTTAAGCTGTCAACAGAAGTATTAATGGCGCAGAATTAAGGTCTTGTTAAAAGGGACAACCAGCAGGACAGGACCATGGGTGGGATGGGTGGCATGTTTTGACAATATGTTTTATGCGCAACCCCCTTGATGGAGATTTAAAAAGCATATGGCATCAGTCGGAGGCTAACCCAAAAAAAAAGAAGAAGAAGCAACCAAAAATGTAGAATTGGGAAGATAATGAGGTCTGCAACCCCTAACCCTCCCAGCAGAGGACAAGATTAGCTACCAAACAACTGGAATGATAAGTGATCATTCTGGCTGTGTTACATCATTGGTATTGTTTAGAAAAGTACTGCCAACATGTATGTTACAAGAGGCCGACATTAAAATCACCCACAGAAGTGGCATGATTCCACCGTTGTTTGGATTTGTGTAAAAATGCAAAAGAGGCTTAGGACAGGACTTAGTTGTGGCCTTAATGCATGATTTTTGTGTACAAAAGGGTTTGGGTAAGTCATGTGATGTCCTGGGGTCCTTGAACAGGTTTGTGGATTTATTTCATTAATTTCTACTCACCATTGACTTCATTTGGAGTACAATAACTACACATCATGTAAGGATGAAAATTCCATTGGGTCTGCTTTGTGGACGAATTTGATTTAAATCAAAAAGCTATACATAAAATCAACAAGCTGGACCATACATACATTTGACGCTGCTGGCAAAAATCTTGAATTTTCAGCCTCCAGTCTGTCTGTGTGGGTGAACATGGAAATCAAATGTTTAGAAGGAGTCTAAAATTCTGACATACCGTATCTGAGATGGCAGATCTTGAGATACCGGTCCAGACTGACCAGGGTCATCGTGATGAGGCTCCCGCAACCAAAGAAGAAGCCCGCCCAGCCGTAGAAACGACAACCCTCCCAGCCAAACAGCCAGCGATGGGAGAAACTAGATACAATGAAAAAGGGCTTTCCTGTCACTGCAGGGACAGAGACAGGGGAGGATGGAGATGCATGACGCAGGAATGGGTAGGGAATGGGAGTGAGGTTGGACAAAGAAAAGAAGAGTTAATTGAAAACATGGTAAAATATAATATCAGTATAAAATCTTGGAGTTAAAGGTTCTTGAATGACTTTTCTACAAAAATCTCTCGGAACCCAAATCACAAACACTTTCTTAATATGTTGCTTGGGAGTTTACATGCATCATAAAAAAGAACCAAAAGTGATCAGACATTAGCCTCAGTCCAAATTTTAAATATTGTCATTTTAGTTTTTTCACAGTTTCCTGATGCTGGGTTGATTTGGGCGTGGTTATCCCCGATCCATATCAGGTCATATGGATAAAGCCAATCAAAAACTCAAAGTCAGTCAATACTATTTCAAGATGCCAAACTGAAATCCCCCATTGTTCTTTTCAATAGGCTGCATTCAAAAACACTTGCTTGTTTGTGCCAGAGTGCACTCTGGCACAAACTGGACCGTTGGTAGACTGGGAGCACTGCCAGAATGTGCCGTCTGGTTATCCAAAGCAGTGCGCTGAACTGAGTGAATGTCTTATATGAACTTAGCCGTTTGTTAATTCATGGAGAAAAAGGCTTTATACAACATCTCTCTCATTTTAGCGCAGAGCATCAGATTGGATTTAGGAATGAAGCCAGAGTCAGAGGGCTGGAACAGATAGAGCTCTACCACGCCGACTCTGCTTTGCTCCATGGCTGTCGTCGTGGAGATGAGAGACAGTTGACAAAGGCGGGATCAATGTAGGTGTCGATCCAAACGTGATCTGACACACACAGAGTCTAGAGAAATGCTGTTATCCTCAAAATGAGCTTTTTTGAACAAGGTTACGCTCTGGGCTGTGACTGAAAGAATGAGATCACGTATACAATCGGATGAAAAGAGTTTCCTCTGGAGGGAGGCTGGTCTCAGCTTTAGAGATAAGGTGAGGAGCTCAGACATTTGGGAGAAACTCTGAATAGAACTGCTGCTCCTTCACATAAAATGGGGGTCAGTCGATGTGGTTCGGGCATCTGATGATGATGCCCCCTGGGTGGCTCCCGCTAGAGATGTATGGGCACTTCCAACTGGTAGGAGACCCCATGGAAGAACCAGAACACGTTGGAGGGATCAAATATCTTGTCTGGCCTTGGAACGCCTTCCACATAAGGACCTGGAAAGCATTGCTTGTGGGAGGGACAGCTGGAGTACTTTGCTCAGCCTGCTTCCCCAGCCATGGATAAATGGATAATGATGGATGGATGGATGAAATAGGTTTTCTAATAGCTGAAAACATTTATTTCTGCTTTAGAGTTCTGTAGATACTCAACTTTGATATAATATGTGCGTTCTTATTATTTCAAGCCACGTTTCCAGGAGGTTAAAGATCTAAGTGAAGATTTTTATTACCATATAGTAAGGTTGGAAACATAATAATGCTGAAGCATCTTTCCACACAACATGTCCTTGAATTCCAGGAATGCCATGTGACAGCACTTGTGAGAACTTGTGAGTGCCTCATTACTAAACATCATAAAAAGGAACTGACAAAGGGGAGAAAAAGCTAAGCTGACTGATGACACCACAAAGCAATACCAGTAATTCTTGTTGTAAACCTTCCTTACAAGCTCATGATCCTGTCTCAAGTGTGAATGCTTTGGTGGCAATGGAATTGTCATGGGACTTTTACTAATCATGTCCCTTAAAATGTTATTTTTAGGAATACCCTTCATAGACAAGGCTCCAGTGTCCTCCTTTATGCAGGAAACCACAGTGATTCCCTGACTGTTGTGGTGTGTGTCAGATGTGGGCACTCTCTTTTGGGAAAGCCGGTCAGGCCAAGGGGACAACTGGCATGCTGCCCAAGCTGTATAAAAGAGACAAACATCCAAACCTCTAGAGGCAAGACTGCATGAGACACGATGAGGCAAATGTTTTCTTGGAATCACTGAAAACCCAGCGGGGCATGCACATGGTTGCTCACATGTTCCGAGGCTTCATAGTATTTATAGATTGTGAGTCATGGCGAAAACAGCAAAGATGCCTTTAACTTTACAAATCAGGCAGTCTTTTTTTTTTTGCCCATTGTCTTGTCTTGCCTGCTCCTTGCAACCATTGCTGTTATTTGTCCTCATATGACAAGGATTGCAGTGTGACTGGAGAGTATGTATACAGAGTTTATCTCCAGGTAGCTCTGAGCCTGTCACTCCCAGCATGCACTCACAGTTTGTTTGGGGAGCGACTAGCCTGGTGCTTTGTCCCCTCTTTACTCAAGGATTGCACCATTTTCTACAAGTCCAAGTCCAAGTTGGTGAAGATTTGCCACAACGTAATATGATGCAAAATAAAAGCATCCACAATAGTCAAAGGTACTAGAATAGGCACTGAGATTGTAATTTTTTTTACCTTATGCCCCACCCTATGTATACGTTTTTGTGTATTTTTATGCATTGATTGCTATAAACTTTGACAAGAGAAAAGTTATTTTTAGAAGTCAGTCTGCAAAAAAAAATTGTTTCTCTAACGTTCTATCTTTAGACCACCGGTGCTCAGAAAGTACCCAAAATTAAGTTGTGTGTCTTTGGCCTACAGTGACACTTCACTGCTCTGGGGTCAAATTAGCTGACATGATCATTACAATATTACTTATGGCTGTATCATAACATCATAAATAACACTTGCCACATGCCTACTATTATGTACCATGCTGGCTTGCTAAATTTGGTTAAGTTGGTTAGTTACAAAGCTTATTATCATTTAATGTTATTATTAGTAACAACGTAATATTATGAAAAATAAAAGCAACCACACCAATTGAATGAAAGGTATGACTAGATGAGCGTGATTTTTGTTTACTTTCTCCAGTAACTTTTGTGTGTTCTGTTTGTGCCTGTTGTGTTTTTTCAAGTCAAGTCAGGTCAATTTTATTTATAGAGCCCATTATCACAAAACATGGTTTGCCTCAGAGGACTTTACAGTGTACAACATCCCTCTGCCCTTAGACCCTCACATCACCCAAGGAAAAACTCCCCAAAAAGAGCCCCTGTAACGGGGAAAAAAAAAAAAAAACCTCAGGAAGAGCGGTAGAGGATGATGAGGGATCCCTCTTCCAGGACGGACAGACGAGCAATAGATGTTGTAAATAACAAATGAAATACAATCATGGCAAAAAGGAAAGAGAAAGAGAGGGGGGGGGAGAGGGAGAGAGGCACAGACATAACAGAAACAGATGCATGTCATATTTCAGTAATGGTAGGTGTGAAATTAGTAATTGCACTCTATGATGATGTTGAGGGTGATGATAAGAGTCTCATGCATATGTTGATAGGGAGGTGTCCAAAGGCAAGATCACAACATCGGCGCAACCAGGACCAGACCACAATCAGGGCGAGTGGGGGGCATCAGTACAGCCACAGCACGAGCACAACCAAAGGCAGGATCACAGCATCAGCACAGCTATCACCACATTCAGGCACAGTCAAGGTTACGGCCAGGATCCAGGGAAACTAGGAAACAAGGGAGCAGGAACGCTCCCTTTTTCTGTCCTTTGTTCTCCCCCCTCCCCTTGTCTACACTACTCCACTCTCTCACACCTGGGGGCCCTCATCAATCAATCACCTGCCTGCAATCAAGCCAGCTACCTTCAAGTGAGCTCGCTCCACAATCATTCACAATCAACTGTTGCAGCACACGGTTTGTGACGTGACACGTCCGGTGCTATTCAGATCTCGCCCAGGTGCAACTTTGTTTTTTTGAAAAAAAACGTTTTTGTCATCTCTGCCAGGATTCCCTTCCAGCCCTTCCTGTCCACACATCCAGCCGAAGAAAACCTCAGAAACACGAATCATCCTTCACCTCACCCGGTCATTAAGTCCATTATTCAACTGCACAGTTCACCTGTTTTAATGAAAGAACTTATTTTTTCTAACATCTGTTTTGTCTGCCTACTTTTAGGTCCGTAGTCCCAAACGTGACACTACATTTGATTAAAAGGCAAGACCTGCACTTTTCAGGTTACCCTTTAAGGAAGACTGGCAGTCACCACTATTTAGACTAAATGTCATGGTAATCTCATTAGAAGTTCTCGAGGCAATTTGCGCCAAACTAAAGTGCTAGATGGACACACAGGCCAACTAAATCAGTCACTGCTATGACCTCATCATCTTTAGGTCCCACGGGGCAAAAAGCAATTTCAATAATGGAGAATATTCATAATGTTGATGTATTTGTCCTATCTTGATCCCGTCTCCATTGGATTATTTTGTGCACTTCTGGACAAAGTTATTGTCAGCTATAACTATCATTATTACTTTCATTCATTCTTTTCAGTAGTTTGGTGCTGAAAAGGTGGCAAAGTGCAATGTGGTTTGAGATGTAATTGGCAGCTTCAGACTTTTTAAGAGACTGGTTTCATTTAGTGTATTATCATTGTCATGATGAGCAGGAAGGGCACACCGTGTCCTTGTTAGCCCACAAAAAGGCTTAATCAGAGAGCAGGTCGACTGGAGGAGGATTAGTGAGGATTACAGCACTGAGGATGAGCACTATGCAAGGTGAGAAATATGCCATTACATGATTTCAGTTGCATAATGTCTTAAAATACATTTTTTTCATGATTAGGAATGTTTTAATTTGTGTCGATATGGTTGCATGGTATGTGATTTACATTCATTAACCCTTTGAAACCTGGGACAACATCACTTTTCATTGCTGAATTCAGACTCCTTCCATGTGCATTTAGACCTTTAAAACTGAAACAAAGGTTTGATTTCATGTCTGAAAGGGTAATGAGCAAGAAATGTCCCATGAATTTAAAAAAAAGAAAAGAAAAGAAAATGGAAAAGGTGACAAGACAATGACCTGAAAAAGTGTTTTAAAAAAGATAAAAAAGAGACAGTTGTCAGTTTTGATTTTTTTAAATAGCAAAAATGTCCAGACAACATATACAGTTCTTATAAATATAGTTTTCTGGACATTCTTTCTATTAAATTAATTCAAAACTGACAACTGTCTCTTTTTTATCTTTTTTAAAACACTTTTTCAGGTCATTGTCTTGTCACCTTTTCCATTTTCTTTTCTTTTCTTTTTTTTAAATTCATGGGTCCAACTCGGACAGTATTATTCCTGCTTCCTGTCTCCTGGCCGCCCTCACCTGGGCCATCGAGGAGTGGGTCAAAGCGGCAGTGGAGGACCAGCCGGGGCCCAGTTCCTGTCCGCCAGGTCGGCTCTTCGTTCCACAAGATCTGAGGTCCGAGGTTCTGCAGTGGGCACACAGTTCTCGGTATATAAATAATATAAATTTGTTTGGTTCATTTTTTTATTTTTATTTTTATTTTTAAACCTTTTATATTTTCTTGTTTTTTGATAAATTTCAGGTCATTTTCTTGTAACTTCTAATTTGTAACTTCTTTCTGTGTTTTTGAAAGAAATCAAGCCAATTAGCTCAGATGTCAAAGGGTTACAATGTGCGTGTGTGTGTGTGTGTGTGTGTGTAAAACCCAAACTTAAATCTGTCATGTATGAAAAATGTTGAGAGGAAAGACACGAACTGCTATGATGCAAAAGCTGGTCTCATAATCAGAAACCCTAAATTACTTTCATGAGCTGTATTAAAATGAAAGAATATCAAGCATTACCCTGCTTAATTTACTGCAATAATATTATAGTAAAATTAAAATTTATCACTGTATGCAAGAAACAATGTACAAACAAATGTTCTCTTATTTTTGCTCATATCCATGGTTTGTTCTTATTTTGTTACCACCCACTAATTTTTGGGATTCACGGAGAAAAACATCTCAACTGCACAATACACAGTGCAACAAAAAGTAAGTTTTATATTTTAAGAACAGTTAAAAATGCATTATATCATTTAATCAAACTTAGGTCATGTTACAGTGTAATGAGTGGTTTATTAAAATACAGTGTGAAAAACATATAATAAACTTGGTCTATTGATCACAATTACTGTGATATCCGTTACTGTGCATCCCTCTGCTGACCAAAGCTGGAATAAAACTAAGTAGATTTACTCAAGTACTACACTTAAGTACAAATCTGAGAAAGTTTAACATTTTTTAATCTCATGCCACTTTCCACTTCTACTCCACTACACTTCAGAGGGACACGTTGCCCTTCTTATTTCATTACTAATATTCAATAGCTGCTTTAAAAATGATGCTTTTTGCACTCAAACCATATGAAAATGTCGTGTACACACTGTGTTGTGTGAGCACAGATGGCAGCTGCAGTGAAGCACGTGAGAGTGTCAGCTTTTAAATGGAAGAGAATTTGATAAAAACAGAATGACCGATCAAAGGTGAAAATTTTCATTTTTAAAGATGTTGAACTTTTTCAAAGAAGAGACTTAACCCTTTGAGACTTGAGCATAGTTGCTTGATTTCTCTCAAAAACATTAGAAGAAGACAATAAGCAATGCAAGAAGAAGTGACCCACAGAAAAAGTAAAAGTAGTAAGAAGTACAAAATTACCTGAAAAATAGTAGACTTGGTCCACAAAAACTAACAAAAAAAAAGACAGCAAAAAAAAAAAAAAAAAAAAGTTAAAAAAAATAATCTGAAACTAAGCACATAAGAGAGTTGGGAAAAAAAAGGAAAGAACAAGCTTTTTTTTCTGTAACATGGTTTTATATGTTTTTTTATAATTACAATAACACTTTTCTGGATTTTTTCCCCCTATTTTTAACATTTTCTAACAGTGCTCCCTTCTTTTTAAAAAAAAAATGCTGTCACGATCCCTGCTCCTCTCCCCCTTCTCAGTACTTTTCTATTCACTCTTCCTCTGCTCCCTCTACCTGCTGACCACGCCCACTCTGCCTGCTCTGCTCACTCACCTCCAGCTGCAGCTCATCAGTAATCAACCCAGTATATAAGCCTGGCACACGCACACACACACTCGTTGCCAGATTGTTCCTTCGCATTATGCAAGACTCTCCAGCATTCTCCTGCCAGATCTCTGAAAGCCGACCCTGCCTGTTCCTGACCTGCTCTCTTCGCCTGATCCCCGGGAAACCTACCTGTCTTCTGTCCCCGACCACGAGTTCCGTTTTGGCGTCCCTGATCTGCTTCGCTGGTAAAGACCTCTCCGCCTGGCCCCGACGATCCTCCTGGTCCATCCCCATCGGTACCGCTGCATCATCGGACTGCTCACTCGGTTTCGGAACCTCCGCCTGTCCCCGACCACGCTTCTGCCTTCTCCTCGACGGTAACTCCACACGTGCTGTCGAGCTGTTGGGCTACGGGGTTTCCTCCGCATCCACGCCGAATGACGTAAGCTTCGGTTCGTTGCTTCGATCTCCCTCCAGAGACTGTGTTGTGGATTCCGACCCGAAGAACGAACTGTGTGCTGAATTACCTCATCTTGCTTCGTGTTTGAATTGTGTTGGTCTGAATAAAAGTCATTACCAACTAATCCTGTTTACCGTTGTACTGCATCTGGGTCCGTACCACACCCGTTACAAATGCTTAGGTAATTTTCTTTTTTTTTCACCTTTACCAGTATGTTGCAATTTGTGTTACATTCCAAGTTGGTAATAGTTGCCCCCGCCCCCCCAGGTTTCAAAGGTTTCAACAGCTTGTGAAGAGGATCTGCACACAGTACAAGAAAAGTGATGCTGATCCAAGTTCCAACATTTATTACCAAGTTGCTCATTACCTTTTTTTCCACCATGAAAGAAATCGTAACACTTTGCTAAGAGTTCAAAGGGTTAAATACATGTGAAAGGCATCTGAAAGCAGTACAAGAGAAGTGATGTTTGAAAGGGTTCATCAAATCAAATAATGCATGGTGAGATCTGATGACGCGTCCCAACAAGACATCGGAAAATGTCGTTAGAGCCTATGAAACAGCACAGCTTGACGTAGCTGGCTAATTAAGGCATTCAGTATTAAAACATGTTCTGACCTGAAGGTAGGATGACCCACTTTGGAATAAAACGCTTCAGTTATCCTCAGTATGCCATCACATGGCATGGTCAACACTTATTTTGCACTTATTTTGAGCCAGCTGCTAATGTAACTGCAGGGCAAACACATGAGCTGATAACCTGCTTTCACTTCCTGGATACAAATGCTCTTTGTTGATTTTGACAGTGTCTGCATAGAGCAGGGGTGAGTACGGGTCAACATCACGCACGGACGTGATATACAGCACACAGTCAGGGATCAGCAAATGATGGTTTGTAGGAATCTACAGATGAAATGCTCTGGAGGTCAAAATGAGGACACAGTGGGCGGCTTTCAGACTGCTGCTGTGTCCCAATTCTCAAGATCTCAAGAGTTTGCCCCACTGTTTTTGCATATTCTGAAATCTGTTTTGGAACTAAACAATTTAATGCTGAATATTACTTAAACCTTATCCTTCAGAGATCTCTGATCAACAGCGTCTCGTGGTTACTTCTGCTGCTCCCAAATCACGTCGGAAACGCCAAAAGGACAAGATGACCTATTACTTCATTTCATCATCTTCCAGTTGTCACGTGGTTGATTTACTGCGGCATCTGCTGCCTCATTGGTTACACACTTCTACATAAAAGATAACTAATCTGCTGGACAATGACAAAACCACAAAACCCAACTCATGTAGGCTAAAGAAATTATGTTAGCAAACTGTTTTTTTTATTCTGTCTGCTGGCTGATTTGTTGGTGTTACGATGTAACGTGAGGCGTTTCAGCAACAGCTCAGAAATGAAAAGTTCTATACAAGCCATTTGCTTGTTTACACACTTGTTTTAACATTATCAAACATTTTTTCGGTGAAAATATGCAACACTTTCTCATCCAAAGTTCTCACATAATGCCGCTTTTTTCAGTGGACTTCCATGTTTACATATTTATTCTACATATTCTTCTGCGTCTGCTGTTAAAATGTTGTGATGTCAGCAAAAGCACATGCTAGGATTACACAACAAAAACACATAATTATGTTTAGGCAACAAAAGCACATTGCAACCAATGCCAGGATGACAACAAAATTACATGATTAGGATTATGCAACAAAAGCGCGGATGGTTAGGTTTTGTCAAAAAGGGCATAAAAAGGATGTAGAAAAAAACATTAACATGTTCAGACTGGAAGCGAACACCGGACTCCCGAACAAAATTCTGGGGTTGGTTGGATCCATCCACCACCCCTCCTGCCCACTCTACAGGGATCTTCATGTTCCTTATATTATGTTTCTACCGGCAGCATCCCTAGCTGAGGCTGCCCGGTGGCATATCGTACAGCTGCAAAAGGTGGCTTTGGCATTCTTACGACAAAATCCCTGCTAAAGCTGTTTCTGCCAATTTAGGAATGAGAACTAGCTGAAATATCAGTGCTGGTTGAGATGAAGGGATCCTTTTCTCTTTCTGTATGTGACACATTTTAGGGTGTTTTCGCACTTAGTCTGTTTCAGCCCTCCAAGCAGACTCAGACCAATGACTCAGCATTTTTTTGCGTATATGAGAGCACTCCAAAGGAACTCAGGCCCCTCTGAAGACTGAAGTCTGTGGTGTGGTTCACTTCATTGTGCATTGTGAGCACAAAGCGTTCTGGGTTTGTTTTGCTTTTTGCTGTTAGATTTTAGCCCTCTAGCCCTCTCATCACATACTATTGCGCTGGGAAGTTCGAAAAACAAACAAACCATGTTGGCTGGTTCTGCTAGCAAGTAGGACAAGGAGTTGATCCGCGGAAGATACTGCAGATATAATGAAGAACATATCAGACGGCAACAGTCAACAATGCACAGAAAGTTTCCCTCCAATTTTCAGTTTATATGAAAGTGAGAGGTCCATTGCAGTGCAAAAAAAAACTATGCCAAATGCACTTAATGACATGCAATTTACCATCTCTCTCCCTCTATGAAAGTATACAGTATATCCACTGCCCTGGTGAACTGTAGTTTAGTGGGTCCCTTTCAAACATTCCACCACTTCGGTGCAGACTCAAGTATCTTGACAATGACTCCAGAGATTACCATGCATTTTTTTTTTTTCTTTTCCAAAAATGACCTTTCTGACAAGACATTCTTCAATTAGTTTCACAGGCTGAGTAGTGTTCTCCATGACAACTCCGTTGACTTTTACATTTAGAATCAGTTTGTCTTCTAGTAGCTGAAGTAAAAAAGTGTAAGCCTGGGTAAGTAATGTGGAAGAGAAACAAATTACTAAAGTTAATAAGAGAGAAAGTCCATTAACACTGACTTTAAATTTGCTGGTGAATTACAGACATTATGAGTTGTAACAATTAAATTGGGGACATTTTGAGATGCTAGATAATGACTGTTTGTTGAAATTAAAAGTCAAAATGAAAAAAAAAAAAACAGATAGGGAGGCCAACAGACAAACATCTGCATCTTATTAAGAGGAGAGACAATTACGGGAGTGGAAATAATGTCATTACATGAGTCAATGAATGGATGAAAACACAGAATAACGTGATGCAACTTGTGGAAAAAAAAACTACATTTAACAAAATGTGTGGCTGTATGGATAGGAAGACCTGTTGAACTGAACACACAAGCCAGTACCTGATATGCCAAAATCGAAGATGGCTAGATTAACAGTCATGAGCTCAGGGGGCCTCAACTTGGTCTTCCGTTTAATGGTCATGTATATGACATAGCCATTCCCTGTTGCAGACATGATTCCTGTAAGAGAGAGAGAGAAAGTTTGATCATCTGCACTCGTCAGATGCCAGTAACAATGTTTACAGACATCTGGATTCATTGTGTGAAGACAACATGAATGCTGAAAGGTACACACAGGTTTTGAAGCAACAAATGCTGCCATCCAGAAGAGGTCTTCTTCAGGGACGTCCCTGCTTATTTCAGCAAGACAATAGACACATTCTGGGCATTTTCCAACATTGGGATTTTGTAGTAAAAGAGTGCAGCAACTAGACTGACCTGCCTGCAGTCCAGACCTTTCCCAGTTGAAAGTGTGTGGAGCAATATGAAGCGCAAAACACAGCAAAAGAGACCCCCGACTATACATATAGCCATACATCAAGCAGGGACGGGAAATAATTTGACTTTCAGAACTTCAACAATTAGTGTCCTCAGGTTCCAAAACACTTACTGAGTGTTGGTTAAGAAAAGTTGATTTAACAAAGTGCTAAACATGCCCCTATCCCAACTTTTTTGGAATGTGTCGCAAACCTGAAAGTCAGAATGAGTGTATATTTACAAAAAATTTTTAAAAAATCATGTTTTACAGAAATCCCAACTTTCTGGAATTGTGGTTGTAAATCATCTCCTGACAAATTTCAACCATATCCCAGAAAATCGTTATTATGTTTATTTCACATATTTCTTTGAGGAACATGACAGTGTCCTCATGGTGCCAAATAAATCTTATGAGCATCAGTCTAAGCCATATACTTCAAGTATGTCATGATTTATTTACTTAGTCTGTTTCCATTTCACTTTTTTTTTTTTTAAATGTCTTTATATTTATACACCATCTTTTCCACCCCAGCCATACTTTTTTTTCCAAAATAAAAATATGCATAAAAATGGTTTATAGAAACATACTGAAGACACTAAGTAGTTTTCACTTACACCTTTTTTTTTATCATCACTGACAAATCACACAGTACAGAAATCTACTATAAAATAAGACACATTGCATTGTGGGACTGCAGAAAGTAGTGGACATGTTATTGACTACATTTCACACTCTGGGAAAAGAGGGAACTAGAGGGAAACACTATAAAAATAGTGCACCTTTGAAGAGTCTCTCTCAATGAAGCCACATGGACAAAGAAACTCCAGCAATGTCAACACATAATGTAACAAACTGTGGTATAATTTAAATGTTTCATTCTTCAGATGAATTTCTTTTCAAAAGGCAAACAAACCTAGAGGTATAACAGCATTTTTGTTCTTTGACAACTAAAATGCTTTAGTGTAAATGAAAAATGAGCACGCTTCAGGTGCGACCATTCCCATTTGGCAGTCAGCACCCATTGCCAGTGCATCAAATCATCACTTTATAAGGGACTACTGTATATATATATAATGAGAATCAAAAAGGTCCTTTTCCAGTGCATACTTTAATATATCCATAAGTAGGGAGAGAAATATGACAGCATGATAATGAAGCCTCTGCCCCGTCTGCATTCTGCATCCACACTTAACACTCAGCTATCAATGAAGAACAGGAGCCACCATCTAATGGCCTGACACCCTACACAGCAGCTACATTAATTCTCAGACCTGTTGTGTGCTCAGTTAGCTCTGTGATTACAGCTCATAAAACAGTTCAGTTGCGGTGCACCATAGTGAGAATGCAGCAGTGTGAAGGGACAAGCGTATGACATTTTCAGATTCCATAGATGCAAAGCATCTCTCAGTACAATGAACACAATATGTTGTAAAGTGGATGAACACAGTAAAATGTGAGAAACGTTTGTCTCGTTCTTGGAGAACTCAAGTGTAAAATTGTGCTCTGAAAATACAGTATGTTGACCTGCTTTATGCTGCTTTATATAACTGTGTAATTATGTGACAGTGTGAGAGGGGGCATTCATGGAGCTGGAAAGCTCTGCTCCCGGTCCCTCATATTCACCTTCTCATCATCTTAAGGAAAACTAACTTCCCATTCATGAAAATAAAGCAAACTTCGTACATATGTTAAAGCCCATGCTAAACTTTCTCAACAGGAATTGGGGTCCAATAGTCCTAATGTTGGTGCTACAGCAGCTGTTTAAAGTTAAAAACATTGAAAATTCATAACAAATCACCTGTATGACCCATGGCTTTGCAACTTTCACTTAACTGTAGGTCCAATCATGAAGACAATTATAAACTCCAGCCTTGTGCAAATGATGATCATCACTCTCATCACGTTCTTTTCATCAAAAACTGTAAAACTAATTAAACCTATATCCTCCCACATTTTTGCTAAATTCACACCGCACTCACGACACAGTGTCTTCAGACTATCCTACACACACATTTTACACAGATTTTAAAAATCGAGCCCACGGTGTATCAAAATATGTCACAACAGCTACTGCAAGTTCATGCTAAATAAAGCTTCAATGTTCATGATAAAGGACAATATTTTGCTGTCGGGGCAGATGAAGTGTGTTTGATTTCAAAAGCTGTATAACTGTCAACATTTTGAATTCTGCCATTATGTAGCCTATAGCATGAAATACACACATATGGATCAATTATTTTTTGTAAAGAGACCTTCCAGATGTTTTCTATGTTGTCTAGATGAATTATGCAAATTCTCAGAATTTGACCTTAATTGTGACACTATCTGACTGTAAATACGTGTATAGCGGTTATGCTGTAACCTGGTGGTTTGCGCTATAATAGTAAGAAGTCACCTCTAACTTCCATACTGGTGAGGTAGCTCAACTTGATAAAAACTTGCCATTGGTGCCTTGTTGCGCCTCAAAAGGCCCGAGCCCAACCCATTGCTCTTCAGCAGCTAGGAGAAAGGGGTCATTCACATTAACAAACCCACAGAGAACTGTCAACTACCTTAGCATCTTGAGGCTCTCTTTTAAAGAAATATATAAGATCCTTAAAATCGACTGTGTGTATTGTGCAATTTTATTGCCACTCGGATTGACCTCATTTCCTACAGATGAATGTTCAGGAAACAAGAACTCTTATGAAACCTACAGCACCACACTATGGACAGAAAAAACATGGCAATTAGCTGGTTAAAATACATATAGCAAGCTTAGGAATCAGGTATTTTTCTCACGAGTTCTATAATAATGTTAATTGCTCCGTGTCTGTTGGATTTGTAAATAGGCATTTGTTTGCTGCTGTAAGCCATAACAACTTTATAAGACATTGTTGTAAAGCTCACACATTAGCCATAACACTGTTACAGGAAATCCCTGGAATGAGTCATAAGACCTGGAAATGAGTTAGCACTCCTGGTTCCCTCATCTTAAAGTTAATGGGTTTTTGAATGAGTTTTTCAGTATATGCCTTAAAAAAGGTCTGTGGGTAACACAAGACTTTCTATGTTTTGTTCTATGACATAAATATTTCAGTATATTCCCCACTGTGAACTTTGAAGCTAACAAGTGGCTAAATGAGACCTCAGAGCGTCATTGACCTGAACTACGCCAAACAGCCTTATTTAAGCTCTACAGCCTAATCGATGTGGCAACGTTAATAATGCGACTGTGGTGTAGTTCATCAATGGCTTAATTGGTGGTGTTAATTTGCAGAAGTGCAAACTCATCAGGGCGAAAAGGTGAACCTTAGTAACGCTTGAACCGTAGGAACAACCTCCGAACATGTTTTCTTGTCCCTGTTGAGTCTGCTGGCCAACTTGTGCTTATGCTTTCTAGAGATCACGGGGTTTCCCAAACTTAATAAATACACCAAATAGAAACACAGAAATGCTCAGCTTGCCCAGTTTGTTACAACTAAGATATCTGCTGACAAAAACTCCCCAAATCCCTTGTGACTGCTCTGACCTCCACACATTTAATTCTCACCTCAAGACCCATATTTTTAAATCTACTTAATTAATCTACTTAATTACTTAATTAATATTTGATTAATGCATATTTCTTGCTTGTATTGCTTTTACTGATCATGTTTTGATTTATTCTGTTTAGTTTTACTGACCTTAACTGACATTGTTTGTTTCTGTTAAGCATCTTTGAGTATTGTGAATAGCGCTCTATAAATAAAATGTATTATTATTTATTATAATAGTTAAAATCATTTTTACATTTAGGTAGATTTAGATTTAGCTATTACATCCCCAAGCTTTATCTGGATTTTGAAGCTCAGCTGATGGAGGATGCCAAAGGATGACAAATGTTTCCAATTAACTGAAGAGCAAGGTGAAGTCAAGTCAAAATTAATGAAAAAGACAGAGGTATCATCATTTCCAAAATTCACAACATATTGTTATCTAACAGAATGTGCTGCTTCAATACAAATTTGATGCCATTTAGGCTTTCAAAATGTTTTCACTGCGGTTCCAATCACTTAAATTTATATATTACATTTCCCATCATGCCTAGTGCTTAACTGAGTAGTTTCAGTTTTCAGTTAAATTTGCTGTTCTATGTTAACAAACACAATGTCACTATTTGTCAGTGTTTATAATATTATTATAGTTCATACCATTAGTGAGTTGGCTGTCACTTTTCGTAATTTGAAGCTGCTGTTTTAGACTGTCATAACGATGTTAAGTGTTGGATGTCACAAAATTACCTGCAATCTAAACTGTTCTCATCCCCAAACCCTAGCAACCACATAGTGAATGCTCTTGGTCCCCTTTCCATTAATCTGAGTAACCTGGGAGTAACATTTGATTCTGTTATAACCTTTCACCCACATATAAAAAAAAAAATGTTTAGTCCTGCTTCCTCCAGTTAAAATGAATCTCTAAAATCAAATCAACACTATCACGCTCAGACCTTAAAATAGTCATTCATGCACTGATTTTGTCTAAACTCAATTACCGTGACTCATTCTTCACACACACACACACACACACACACACACACACACAACAACATATATATATATATATATATATATATATATATATATATATATGCTATAAATTCACAGGGCAATACATCATCTTAGTCTGTTCTATACTATCTTGCCCTCTACAACAGAAATCAATGCAGGTACATTGTCAAAATGTGCGTCTGTACAACATCACCATTACTACCGCAACCTGACCACTGAGCAGCGCTGCAGCAGATGGAAAAACATGACTAATTTTCTCACAGTTTTCTATCATTTATTCATCTATTTATTACCATGGCCCAGGGTTAACAATTCAGCTTTCCCTCATAAACCTGCTGTCCCTCCAGCTGCTTCTCATTCCCCCTGTCTGAGCCGCAGAAATATCTCTGTCACTCCTGAATAAACCTGATTTCATCCCAAGTGTTTATGAAGCACTCAAATCAAAATAATAAACAGCACAATGAGCATACTGTGGGCCTCCTAATTCCCATGCACTCATATGATGCACCGCGTCAGGAGAAGAAGCATAGAATCTGAGCCAAAAATGGGCTCTTGGAGCGTTCCCACAGCGAGAAAAAAAACTACAGAAAATTGATTCATTATTTCACAAAACATGTCACACTGCCCCCTCTTCCTCTCTGCATCTATTTCTCGTCATATTTTATGGAACTGCTCTATTTTTTTTTTTTTTTTTTTTTAGATTTGGTGGTTTAGATTTTAAATGAGACATTGTGTTTTAAGGAGGTTGAAGCATGACACACAGTAATGGGAACAACAGCGGCCATCAGCTGATCCTCCCAGACATCCCTCACATTACCCTCCTGGTACAATCACACGTCCTGTTTGGTGGTGTAGCCCTGTGGTTTTCTAGCTCTCACTAAAACCTTTTCACTTTCCAGTTTAAACCAGCATTTAACAGCACAGGGGCATTTCCAAAATGCACTGACAGAACAATGTGCTCAAACAGTTCCATCACTTTTACTGCAAAACAAGACTGATCTAACCCACATTCACACACATCCGTCCCTCACAGCCTCCTGCTGTATACAGGTTTTGTGTTCCTGTCCACTCAGAAATAAAGGTTCCAACAGGGTCCATCCTGAGGACTGAGGTTCTACCCAGACCCATTTGCTTTGGAAGAACCCTTTTGTGAAGACATTGCTCTCTGAAAACTAGGGTTCCATTAAAAACTAAAAGCATGTTCAGTGGGAGGGAATTCTGAGGGTACTGTGGTCAGTTAGTATTTCTAGAGCCCCTTATTTGGGTTCTAGATGAAAACCTTCGAATATAAATAAGGTCTCAGTAGAATCCCGTAGGGCCGTTTTGGATTTAACGCTTAAAATAAAAGGATCCTCGATAGAACCCCCTGGGTGTGTTCTAAATTAAAAACTTGGATATAAACTAGGTGGGTTCTGGATTAAACCCTTGTAATAAAAGTGTTCTCGATAGCACCCCCTGGGTTTGTTCTCGATTAAACTCTTGTAATATGAATGGTTTTCGTTAGAACTCTGTGGGGTGGTTTCTGGAATAAACATATATAAGTGTTCTGGGTATCCCTAGGTGTGGTTTAGATTGAAATATACAAGGGTTCTCTGAAGAACCCCATGGTTAGGTTCTAGATTAAACCCTTGGGATGTAAAATGGTTCTCAATAGAGCTCCACTCTGTGTTCTAGATTAAATACTTGTTATATAGATGGGTTCTCAATAAAAATCCCTGGGATATATGTATAAGGGATCTGTATAGAACCCCCTAGGCACATTTTAGATTCAACACATGGCATATACAAGGGTTCATGGAAGAATCCCCTGGGAATTTAACTAGGTTCTCCGGAAAATCCTTTGGGTGCAATATATATGAAACACTTCCTGGGTAGGCTTCTTTTCAGGATCCTTAGAAGGTGTAAAGGTTTTGGGTAGAAACCTCAGAGAGAGTTCTGGATGGAACCATTTTACCATAGAGGGATTCTCTAGAACCTCTCATTGGAGGTTTTGGGTGGAACCTTTCACTGATGGTTGTAGGTATTACCTGTTATGTTAGGTACTAGGTAGATCCCTCTGCTAGGGATCCATTAGAATATTAATAAATGGTTCTATGAGAAACCAAAAAGCATTCTTCTATGGGAACAAGCCAAAAAAACCCAATATGGCCATAGTTAGCACCTTTATTTCTAAGTCCTGCCTGTGTCTCCACAGAGACACCATCCAGGGTTACTGGGAGGCAGAGGACATGTGAGTGTGTTCAGGCTTCATACTGCAGTCATTTGATTTACCATGCTTCATATGTACAGCCTCTACACGTCATACAGAGTCTTTATACCCCGACAGCAGGGGAATACACGAGCGTGTGATTGTTAATCAGAGTTCCACCACCTTCACTCAGCCCACTGACACACACACACACACACACACACACACACACGCTCACAGCCCTGTGATTTCATGAAGCCATAATCCTGCTCATTACTGACTCTTCATTGATACAAATAACACAGGAGACTGCATACCCCTAAAAGAAAAAGAAAATTGGTGCACTGGCGTAATCAATCTTTAAAATTGTAATTGTTTGTAATTGAAAAAATATATTTTATTTAATGAAATCCTACATATTTTTTTTCTATAACCACAGTCCTTGATATTAGTCTATCCAGCAAAGTTACTTTTGATTTGTTGGGGAAAACATTATTTTTTCTCAGTGTCAAATTTAATTTCCTCAATATTTTTAGAAAAGAAAAATGTTTAGAATTTGCTAACTTTAAAGTTTAACTATGTATTTTGAAGGAAATAAAAGAAGTCTTTGTGGAAATCAGATATCCATTAGGTGAGAGAATAGGAACAGACAGTTTGTCTGCAGTTTATGGAGGTCACCTCTTTGATAAACAGGATGCAAGGATGCATTCCCCTCTTGGAAATTTCTTTAAAAAATATAAAAAAGTACATTTGCAGAAATACTCAAAAAAAAAACAACCTCAAAAGTATATTTGCTTTTCTATTTTTACCCACTTAGATCGGGTACCAAGACAGACTCTTGTTGACATTATTGGCGTGTGTGTATGTGTGAGACATATGGTGCAAATTATGTTATACTTTCTGATGATACCTGTATTTTAAGAGTGTTCAAGTTGAACTGAACTTCAAACACTCCAAGGAAAGTGGATTCATTTGTATTTCTTCTCTTAATGTGATAGAAAACCATCCTCAAATATTAAGACGTGCAAATATCTTAACTTAAAACATAAAATCTGTCTATACAATAAAAAAGCCTGATCAGATACATTAGTGAGCTGTGGAGCCAGACTAGAGTGTGCTTCTGCTGGTCCAAGTCATGCTGACTGAATTTTAATGCCTTCACACCACATTCATATTCTCTGGGGGTCAAACAAAGCCTGTCACTGGTTTCTCCAATCCTAACACAAACATATGCATGTACACTTGTACGCCCACGCACATGCACACAAACACACACACAGACCAACACACGCACACACACACACATACGCGCGCGCGCACACACACACACACACACACACACACACACACATATATGAGGCCCTAATGTCCTGAAATCCTAGATCCTTGCTTAAGTCCTAGAAATACCTTAAAATTCTAGAAATATCCTCAAATCCTAGGAATGTAATAAAATTCTCGAAATGCCCTAAAATCCTAGAAATCTCCTAAAATCCCAGAAATCTCCTTAATTCCTAGAACTCTCCTATAATCATAGAAACTTTCTAGAAACATCCTGAAATCCCAGAAACATGTGGAGTGCCCCCCAAGCAAAGCAGGTTGAGTATTCCTGATCTAGGAGGTGAAAATCGGGGAACATTTTTATTAGGAGGCATAAGTGACATAAGTCTTCCTTGAGCTGCCAGAGTTACGGACCGTCTCATTTTTAGAATTTTGTCTGGATTGGTGCTCCCTTAACTAAGAAACTATTGGGGGGAGCCAATACACAGAAAATGGCTATGGATCCAGAAGCTGGCAAAGTGGAGAGGTGTGTCAGGAGGGCAGAAAGTTCATTTAAAAAGACCTTGTGAAGCTTGGGGGGACGGCAGACTGTGGCAATGATTGTGGGGGTGGGTCTGGATAGTTTACAGGCAAGGCATTCTAGCGAGGAGAGGGAGGGGACAGAGACTGGCAGGACCTTCCACTTCTTGCGGTGGAGTATCACGAGACCACCTCCGCAACCCGAGCCGTGAGGTTTGCAAATGTAAACAAACCCGAGAGGGGTAGAGTCATTAAGTTGGGAAAAGTCACCAGGAAGTTGCCAAGTCTCAGTTAAACAAAGAAAGTCAAGCTTGTGGTCCGTAAGGATATTCTGGTCGAGATGTCCTTTGCTAGTGAGGGAGCGGATGTTCAACAGACCAAAGTTGACACCGGTGTTGTCGCTGCTGAGAGGAGCATTAGCCGACCTAGCCAGACTGGCTAACATACTGTGGTTCACAGTCCGGCTGGTGTTTCTGGGTGGGCGACGAGTGGAGGACCAAAAGGAGGTAATCTCCTCGGAGCCGCCGAAGTGGAACCCATGTCGAGACCCACGGTGGATGTACCTCCGGCAAGGCAGGAGGGAGATGTCCGGGTGGAAGTGTAGAGCCGGTGGAGATCGGGACCGCTGAGTGCAAAGCCTGAGGAGCTCCGTGGCCGAATACTGGAGGAGTCCATCCACAGGTGGATGGAGGAGCGACAGGACAGTCCAGACAAGCAGAGACCACATATAGACCCTGCTGATCGACATTGTAAGGCGCGGCGGACAGGTGATGACACACAGCTGGGCGGTGAGCTGTGCAGGTAGGGTAAAGAAAGCCAACAATCATGTGACCACGGAGCCACAGCAGCACAGAGGTAGAAAGGGAGGTTTAAAATTCCCAGTTTAGAGTAGAGGCACGGTCATAAATTGGCTGGAGAACCGTAAAAATGTGTTAAAAGTTGCCGGTGAGTAGCGGCAGCAAAACACGCCAGCTTTCACTCAGACCGGAGCTATTATGGCTTCAACTTTAAGAATGTGCTCTCAGTTTAGATTTACCCTTTGATTACAGAGATTGGAAACACAGCCCCATTTGCAATAACCATTTCTTTCTCCATCCCAGCTCTGATATGGCCTTTACAGTCTTCATGTCCTCTGTAGTTTCAGTGAACTTCCAAGTCCGTAGCTTTGTTAAATTAAATGATGTCTTTTTCTCCATGTTCCTTTTAATATAGTAATGGAGTCAATTTTGGACATTCCTGTAAATCAGACAGGCCTCATGAATGCACATTTTACCTCCCCATCTCACAGAGGCCTCTCTTACTACAATACAAAAAAAAGACAGTACGTCTTGTTCTGTCTCAATCTAATACAACTTTAAGACTGTCCATCTCATCTATCGTACCAACTCCAGACTCTCCAGAATGTTCCAGTGTAACAGATATCAGTAATATATGTCACATGTCACCAGCAAACACAACACGCTTTGTTTTTACCACGTCATCAAATGCCAAGTCATCAAATAATGAGAAAGAAAAAAATAATAATAGCCTATTACCTTTGCAACCTCATCAGCATGTAAAAGGAGATTGTTGGAGTTTGAGGGGTCAAGGATTTTTTTAAAATCTGTTTGGGGCCCTATGCTCAATTATATAGTTAAATTCAAGACACTACAGGAAAACCTGAAGCGCTCACCACTGATGTGCACTTTGTCATATTTTACAGAGCCATCTATTTGCCTGTTCTTATGTTCTATCATTGACTAAACTATGTCAAAGATGAAGGGTTGATTGTTGATTATCATCTTTGACTGATTTAGTATTTTTTGTAGAAATTAGTATTTTAGTAATTATCATCTCTTTATTATTTATTAGTATTATTATTAGTAGTAGTTGTAGTAGTAGTACTACTAGTAGTAGTAGTTGTTTTTAAATACATTTATTGATATATGTATTATTCTTTATTCTGCGTTCACAGAAATTTTATAGGTGAAGGTGGGTGTAAAAAAAAATCAACCTTGATGTTTTTTAATTCATTTATTTTTTTAAGAATGTGGTCTTAATTTATTCATGTTAATAGGGAATGCAATAACATTCAGTACTAAACTTACACTGTAACAATGACCGTATTTGTAATCCTGTCTATGCTGAGCTGCCAGGAATTGTAAGTAACTTGATTTACATTTATTACATTACTAAATCATTTCTGTTCTGGAATGTAACATTTGTTTGCACCAATTTAGAGGAAAATAATATTAAACAATTACTCAATCATATTTAATCATATGTTTAGAGGTTGTTGGAGATGTTTTATTGTCCACATAGCTCCTTATAAATAAAAAAGCTACAATAAATTCACTTTTTAATTCAGTTGTGACATTACACTGTTCATAGTTTCAGAAGTACTTCTTAACTGTAGCTGCTATCAGTTAGCTGCACACTTGCCAATGTATAGCTAACTGTTAATGCATTGCAACTTAAACAATAAAAGGTGTCCAATGATGGACAGTCTAATATAAATTAATATAATTCAGGTTTATTTAGATTTTGAATGGAAATATGTGAATGTGCTTTGGATTATGCCTGTTCCTGCTGTTATCTTTGACTTCCATATTCTTTGTTAAAAAACTGTCGAACATGTTACTTTGTATGTATGAATTACAGAACTGGAAAGCAAAAATTTCTGCACATACTTTTTTCCTCTGAGATTAAAGAAAATCAATCTGTCCTCATGATATTTGCTCACAATATCTGCTTATTATTCATAATTTCCCTTCAAAGTTCTTTTAACTGTCCATCTCTCATACTTTTTGCTCATTATTGCCTCCATCTGGACATTATGTGCCACAGGACATACTGTACTATTTTTCATCTCATACAGCACACATACATGGTGTTGCAGAATTCCTATTTGCTTAGGAACCATTGTACACTTCCAATACAGTCACACCCAGTGTTGCCAACTCCTTTGTGAGGGAAGTAGCTATTGGCTCTCCCAAAAGTAGCTAGATGATGTAATCAACTAATTTGCATAATTCTGACAGAAGCAAAATTAATAGAAAAGGCTGGCCAGGTAGTCTACAAACTAACTATTTAGGAGAGACACAGAAGGGAGAGCAAATATAAAGAAACATTCGTGATGTTAATCAAAATGTCACACATTGACACATGTTGGAGCAAGGTTACATCATCAGCTCCAGAAAATGTATTTGTCATTATGCTACATAATGTGGAAGGTCATCCACAGGGCAGTACTGTAACAATTTTATCACATCCAACAAAATTTCATGACTTTTTTCAAAACTTTTAAATGATTTTAACTTATTCTATACCTTTTCCATGTTTGGAAAATGTGATTGGGAATTTTCATGACTTTTCCAGGTTTTCCATGACCGTTGGAACCCTGTCCTTATATTACCTTGTGTTTTAATTTGCAGCAGGTGCCATCCAGCTGTGTATCGTAGCAGGTGCCGTCCAACAAGATGCTGTCCAGTGGCGTATTATTACTCTGCAAACAATTCTGTCCGGCTGCATTCTCAGCTGATGCTGCCTACCGGCATATCATCGGCAAAAGATGGCTTTTGGTGTCACAATCTAACACCAAAAGCATGTGAGGCTGCTGAACAAGGCACCTCATAAGAATCTAGCAAGCGCTTATTCAAACTTTATTCCCGTCTGTGAGCACTGCCTTCAGGAGCAGGGTCTTGCCCAAGGACACTGACACATGTGGACTGGAGGAGCTGCAGATCGAGTTGTTGATCATCTGATTAGTGGAGCCACAGCTCCACTTCACTCAGTATATTTCCATGCACAGTTAAGTGAAGATGTGGTTATTGCTCCATTAGGTCATTTAAATGGACTACTGTCTTTGTTCCAGTACACAAGCAGAGGGGGAGAATTCATTTATTGGCAGAATATATGTCAGACTCCACCGTGGTAGGTGGAGATATGCCAACTTTCAGCTAATTGCTATTGGACCTCTTGACCTCTTACTGTGGTAGTATGAATATTGTGTGTTTTTTAATACATTTTTCCTGTACATTTTGCCGTGTTTTCTGCTGCTGTTTGTGTGGCTGTCAGACGCTGGGCGTGGCTTCGTGCTGCTGAGCTCTGCATGCACACCTGCTGCTTGACCCACACTCATCAACTGCAGCTTAAAAACCTGCTCTGTCTCCTCCATGCTGCCAAATTGTTCCTGCTCTTCATAGTGGCTCATCTTCAGTGTTGTTTTCAGTGAACATTCTTCCAGTTTGTTGTGCAAGTTTATTCAGTAGGATAAACCCCCCTTGAGATGAACCATCTTGTTTTCGGGGGGGTCCAGTTTGATTCTTCAGTGTTATTTGTTCATGACAATTCCATCTTCTCCGTTACAAGTGCCTCTCTTCTCCGAGCTCCAGCCCCAGCCACACTTCAGTCAGCCTGCTTCATTCACATGCTGAAATAATACAATAAACTCCTTTTGATCCCTCTTCCTTCTTGTCTTGTGGTCTTGCTATTGGGTCCAGTTTAAAACCGCTAGAAACCATTCCAATTACGTCACATACCAAACGTGTCAGCAAACAACAAATGGGTTGCATGTCCAACTCAGAAAAAATTAATAACTTTTTGGTGCTGTACATTATTGATTGATTTTATTATATTATTGTGTCATGCATAAACAATATGCCCAGCCCAAACAGGCTTACAAGACACCATCATTACTACAAAGAGACCAAAAACCGAAGTAGGTGCTTTACAATAATATACTAACAAAACAAATCATCCTGATGTTCCTTCCACGTTTTAGCCACAAAAGTGGCCAGCTTCTTAAAATTAAAAGTAAACTATCATTTAATACTGTCATCAGTACTACAAAACATCAAAGGTGTTCATCAAAGAAGGGACATATAAAAGAAAACAGGGTTTATTTTAAGTTCACACAGTATTTTCCTCTTCAAGAGCCAAAGGAAGGATTTCTGTTCATAACTGACTGACCAAAGTTCTCTGACTTCTGTTCAGTTTGTTTTGACATAAAATTTAGTGACATATTTATGCTTGGTTTGAATATATGTCTGTAATTTGGGTTTTAACAAGATGTCATTAAACCATTTTTCCTCAGATCTAGCAACTTTTCTCTTATTGTGCTCATGCCACATGGTGGATTATTTCTATAAATGTAATGTAATTCAGCTACTCCAAAGACAGCATAAAGTTTTACTCTAAAGAAAAACTTTTATTGATCCTATTACACAATATATTAATAAAACGATTCCAAAGTCTAATCATTTCACATTTTGTACGTACTCTACGCTTTACTTTTAACCTTGGCCTTGTTTTGTTTTCTCTCCTTCTTCTTCTTTTGTGTTTCCTGGCTTCTTCTACAAAGTTATGCAGTTTGACTTCTGAGTCAAAGACGGCACGGGGTCTATGGAGCATGCTCAGAACATCTAGACCAGTTCAGGTCCAATTGAGGTATATACATGAAAGAGAAAATCGACCCCCAACAGCGTTATCTAGGTGTGTTGGTCTGACTTTGAGTTGTTTGACTTAGTATGATTTCAGTTAGACTAACGTGTTTAAATCTATTTAAAAAGTGCAGTTCTACTCAAACTACCACAATAATTTAACTTTTTCCAACCTTATGTAAATGTACTGACTGACTCACCAACATTTCGACAGTTTAACCAACACACATGTAAAATGAAATATTACATTGAAAAGCCCTCAGTGGTCTGATCAAATTGTACATCTTTTCTGATATTATGGTACAAGAGTCACTTCAATGTTTACTGCATGCCACGGGCTTTTATCTTTTCTTTCTCCCATTGCGTCACAGTGAGATGTTTTTGAAAACACACCTTAATATTTAGCCTGACTGCAGCAATGCTTGATGTAACTTTCAGCTGAGAGAAGTGAAATATAACCATTTATGCAGAAAAAGCAATCTCTGCAATCAGACTGACCTATGATACAGATGTAAAAGGCTGCAACGATATCCGCCTCTCTGGAGAGCCTCGAAGCGAACGGGTCACCATGGAGGAGATAATGTGGGATATACAGAGAGTGCGGCCACGTCTCGTTCTCCATCACTGACATCAGTGGGGAAGGCCCTGTGGAGCGGAGGAAAAGGCTGAGACAATGAAGCTGCTCATTGATATCTAAAACTGTTTATACACACACAGGCAGCAGGTAAACATGTGGTAATAGCAAGAATATACCTATAAATGTAGCGTAGGAGATGCAAAGACATATATGCAGGTGTAGAATAACCTATGACACCTGACAGTGTGTGACTGGGTAATCCCTAGTGGAGCACTGACTTAAGCCTCCTGAAGACTGAGATTTTTTCAATGTTACAGGTTTAGTGCAAGCCACACTGTGCGACATGGATCTGAATAAACTTGCTGTTCTCTCCTGCTCGGTGTGCCAGATGTTCAGTTACTCCTCTGCCTCCCTTAGTGATAGTGGTACTAAGTAATAAGTGTGGTTTATTTGCTGTGTTGGAGGCGAGGCTTAGCGATCTGGATGCGCAGCTCTGCACCATGGAAAATCCCTTTGTAGCTGTGGTAGTTGGAAAGACCCCTGTAGCCGGTGCAGACCGACATAGCGTATCCCCTGCAAGCTGTCCCCCAGCAACCCCCGGGTGACTGTTCGAGCAAAGCATGGTAAGCAGAAGCCCATGGTACACCACCCTCCCTTCATGTTTCATATAAGTACTCCCCGCTCAGCGGCACACCCACTGAGGACACAACTGTGGTAACTGGTAGCTCTGTTTTGCAAAACGTGAAGTTAATGACACCTGGGGCCATTGTCAAATGCATCCCTGGGGCCAGAGCGGGCAACGTCAAGTTAAATTTAAGTTGCTGACTGAGGCTAAGCATAAATTTGGTAAGATCATTATTCATGTCGGCGACAATGACATCCAATCAGAGGTCACTAAAATTAATGTAGAGTTAGTGTGTGAGTACTCAAAAATGATGTCGGACACTGTAATTTTCTCTGGACCTCTCCCCAATGTGAGCGGTGATGACATGTTTAGCCGCATGTCATCATTCAACTGCTGGTTGTCGAGGTGGTGTCCAGCAAACAACGTGGGCTTCATAGATAATTGACATTCTTTTTGGGGAAAACTGGTCTAATCGGGGGGATTGCATCCATCCCACTTTGGATGGAGCCGTTCTCCTCTCTAGGAATCTGGCCCAGTTTATTAGAGGCCCAAAGTCATGACAATCCAGAGTTAGGACCAGGGGGCAGAGTCACAGTCTTACACGCTTCTCTGAGCTTCCTCTAGCCAAGTCACACACCCATAACGTTAAAAAACTGCTAAGATTTGAAAGAAACTGACGTTCAACCAACCTGGAAGAGTCCCGTTTAGTCTGGCAGAACGGTCTTAAAATGTATAAAAAGGCCCTCCGCCATGCCAGAGCAAACTATTATTCATCATTAATTGAGGAAAATAAAAACAATCCCAGGTTTCTTTTTAACACTGTAGCCAGGCTGACTCAGAGGCATAGCTCTATAGAGCCCTGTATTCCTTTGGCCCTCAGCAGTGACAACTTTATTTGAATTTCTTTAATGATAAAATTGTAACTATTCGAAATAAAATCCATCACCTCTTGCCCTTAACTGACCTGACCTTGGATACGGGTAGCTTGGATAAGGCAACATGTCCTGGAATTTATTTGGACCATTTTTCCCCCATTGACCTTTGCCGACTCTCTAATTTGATTTCTGTATCCAAGCCATCGACTTGTCTGTTAGACCCCATCCCAACTTGGCTACTTAAGGAAGTTTTACCCTTAATAGACAATTCTTTATTCGATATAATCAATGTGTCTTTATTAACGGGGTATGTTCCACAGTCCTTTAAAGTAGCTGTCATTAAACCTCTTCTAAAGAAGCCCACTCTCAATCCAGAGGTTTTAGCTAACTATAGGCCAATATTTAATCTACCTTTTATTTCTAAAATCCTTGAGAAAGTGGTTGATCATCAACTTTGTGACTTTCTCAAAGATAATAGTTTATTCGAGGGCTTTCGTTTGGGTTTCAGAGTCCATCATGATACAGTGACGGCACTTGTAAAAATTTCTAACGACTAATTGATTGCCTCTGATAAAAGTCTGGTCTCTGTTTTAATCCTATTAGATCTCAGTGCCACATTTGACACCATTGACCATCAAATCTTACTGCACAGACTAGAACATTTAATTGGCACTAAGTTGGTTCAAATCATACTTATCAGATTGTTCCCAGTTTGTTCACATCAATGATCAATCCTCCGTGCATACTAAGGTCTGTGCCACAAGGATCTGTGCTCTGACCAATCCTTGTTTCTTTATATATGCCTCCCCTAGGCAACATAATTAGAAATCACTCTGTAAATTTCCATTGTTATGCTGATGATATGCAACTGTATCTATCTGTGAAACCAGATGAGACTGATCAGTAATCTAGACTTTAAACAATAATATCTTGATGTTGTATTCAGACAAAACTTAAGTTATTGTTCTTGGCCCCAAACACCTCAGAAACTCCTTTTCTAAGGCTGTAATTTCTCTTGATTGCATTACCTTGGCCTTGAGCAAGATTGTAAGGAAACTCGGAGTTTTATTCGATCAAGATCTATCTTTTGCCTCGCATATAAAACAAACTTCTAGGACGGCTTTCTTTCATTTATGTAACATCGCAAAAATTAGATATATCCTCTCCCAAACAGATGCTGAAAAATTAGTACATGCATTTGTCACCTCTAGGCTGGATTACTGTAATTCCCTATTATTTGGTTGTCCCAACAAATCTCTTAGGTCTCTCCAACTGGTGCAGAACGCTGCTGCACATGTTCTAACAGGAACCAAGAAAGGGACCATGTTTCTTCTGTTTTAGCTTCTTTGCACTGGCTCCCTGTAAAATCCAGGATTGAATTTAAAATCCATAAAATGGTCAGGCTCCATCCTATCTGTCACAGCTCATAGTTCCCTACCAACCCTCAAGATCGCTGCATTCTGAAAGCGCAGGGTTACTTGTGGTTCCCAAAGTATCCAAATGTAGGATGAGAGCCAGAGCTTTCTGCTACTATGCTCCTCTTTTATGAAACCATCTTCAAGTTTCAGTCAGGGAGGCAGACACACATTTCCACTTTTAAGGGTAGACTTAAGACTTTCCTCTTTGATAAAGCTTGTAATTAGGGCTGGCTTAGGTTGCTTGGACCAGCCCCTAGTTAGGCTGATGCGGGTTAATCTCCCAGGGGACTTTCTATGATACACTGAGCTCCTTTTTCCTTCTTTTGCTCCCTCAATCTGAAAACACTCGTGTGTTTACTGCAATACGCTAACTCTGTTGCCTCTCTAGAGCATTCCTGCTCCCTTGTTTCCAAGGTTTCCTGGATCCTGGCTGCAATCTTGGCTGCGCCTGATTGTGGTGATAGCTGTGCTGGTGCTGTGATCCTGCCTTTGGTCGTGCCCATGCTGTTGCTGCACTAATACTGTACCCTCGGCTCGCTCCGATCGTGGTCTTGGTTTGCCATTGCTGTGGTCCTGTCTGAAGCCACACCTGTGTTTGTGCTTGCCGCAACCTTCTATGACCATTATTATGAGCCACACCTTCACCATCACGATACGCATGGGACTCTTACACCTACAATATTATCATAGAGTGCATTTAGTATTTTTTACACCTACTGTTATTGTAATATGAAATGCATCTGTTTCCATTATTGCTGTGCATCTCCTCCCCTTTCTTCCCCTCTCTTCCCCTCTCTCTTTCTCTTTCCTTTTTCTCATAATTGTAATTCAATTGTTATTTACAACATCTATTGCACGTCTGTCCATCCTGGAAGAGGGATCCCTCATCATCCTCTTCATTTTGTGCCCCATTACAGGGGTTTTTCAGGAGTTTTTCCTTAAGTGATGTGAGGGTCTAAGGACAGAGGGATGTCATATGCTGTAAAGCCCCCTGAGGCAAACAGTGTTTTTGAAGTGTTGATGTGTGTAGGCTGTGCGATGAAATCACTTAATGAATCGCAGGCTACGACATACAACAGAGGGTCGTCAGCGGGCTCATTCATCTACACCACTGTCGTTGTAGAGAAAAATGTTAACAAACAAATTAAGCCTTTGCTGCAGCGGCATTTATGTGTGTCCTAAACAAATCTAGAGAAGAGGAGGGGGAGAATGTTGACGTGGTCATGGCTGGGGAAAAAAGGCCAACTTTGCACGCCAATTTTGCAACGAGAGCTCAAAGTATTAGCATCTATTGGCATTCAGCAGTGTCAGGCTGTTCAGTGCGTCATTTCATGCTGCATTTCTGTTGTTTGGTCAGTGGATGTAGGTGGCAACAGCAGTCACACTGTGAGATTCTCATCCCAAATTTCTGACACTGTCAGATATTTATCCCAAACTGTCTTTGATTGCACAACCGTGACAACGGCCATCCTTGCACCTCTCTTATTAATTAACCCTCCCTGTCTCCCATAGTAACTCTGATCGCATCGATCAATCATCCGACTCTTTCATCCATCTTCCATTGGTTGAATATTTTAATTTAAAAGATAGATAGTCCTACCAATCACAACACAATATAGCACCATACAAAAGAAGCTTTCCTTTAATCCTTGATTCTTTTAGTCCTCCGAAAGAAACTGTACTTCCAAAATTAGGCAACATACAAACAAAACAATGCCATTCAAAAGTACCAACAAAATTACAATGAATAGCCTACCCTAGTGATACTCAACTCAACAGTCCGTGGGCCAAATCTGGCCACTGTCAGGGTGCCTGGTGGGTCTGAAAATCCTGAAAATGCACTAAAATCCTTTAAATATCTTTAAATCTTAGAAAATACCTAAATCCTAATATCCCTGAAATGCCCTTAAATTCTAGAAATTTGCTAAAATACTTGAAACATCCTTAAATCCTAGACACATCCTAAAATCCTAGAAACCAAACGGATGAAGCGCCTCAGCAACCTGCCACTCCTTTACTGCTAAGGACAAACACTACTTGTGGACACACACCATTAAGTTGCCACACAGAAATCAGCTCTGACATTTTCAGGTGACTCTGTACATGATTCCAGGGAGAGGGGTCAGTGTATTTGAACACTTTCAGACCTTGTTCTGTTCTATCGTTAAGGGCATCTGTAGAAAATGAGAACTCAGGCCTCTAACCCTTTTAGCTTTCACTGGATAAGATGTCTATCACTAGCCAATTACATGCTTGAAAGATAATGCAAATGGAACGACTATTTCCTTCCTTTTGTACAGCATAGAATAAGATTTACAGTACATACATATATATATGATAATAATAAAAATAAACTTTAAAAATAATAAAAAATTAATAATGATGCACAGAAATTAAACTTTTGAGTTTTAATCAAACGCTGTTGCCAAAATTACGAATTATTCGCCATAAAACTGGAAGCACATTTTTTAGGGGCGAAGCATGCACCCAAACTCACCAAAAATGGCTCTGTAGCGCCCCCTCCAGATTTCAATGAAGCACCCCCTGTGGTACATTTCACCTAGAGCTACAAAACTTGGGAGGCATGTGTAACAGCCCAAGACCTACAAAAAAGTCCCTTGGACCCATACCCTAAACCCAACAGGAAGTCGGCCATTTTGAATTGAAAGTCCAATTTTAGTGTATTTTAGGCCATTTTCAGGGCTTGCAATTTTTCGATCTTCTCCTACAGATTTCATCCGATTGACTTCAAAATTTAAAAAAAACTCTCAGAAGGCCTGGGACATCAAATGTTATTACATTTTTCAGTTTTCGTCACATCGTGTGGGTGTTACTGGGCCAATCATTTCCATGTCTCACCATTAACCAGGAAGTAGTTTATAACTCAGGTACATAGTCCAATCTTCACCAAACTTCATGTTTGATGACTGTCTTGCAACATGAAATGTCATGGAAATTACATGCTTTCTTCTTTGATCGAATGCTCCTACAGATTGTATACGATTGACTTCAAATCTGGTGACAAAACCTTTAACACCTTAATGATGCCTCCCTCTGAAGTATAGGTTTTCCATGAGCGCTGTTGCCATGGAGACCCAGTGGTGGCCGTCAAAAAGGAAGTTGTTGTAATTTCACTTTACATCGACCAATTGGCCCCAGATTTCACAGTTGTGGTCAGGCTGCAGCCCTGAACACATCAACATGTCCTGAAATATGATACTCACTGAGCCACCTACTGTCAACAGGAAGGACGCCTCGTACCACAACTATCCTTTGATTTTCATGAAGTTTACATGTTTTGTTTGACAAATGATGTAGACCAAGATGCAACAGTTTTTGTGCGTCCAAAGGAAGTAATTCACCATCGTTGCCATGGCCACGAGATCTTTGCCACCAAACAGGAAGTTGTTGTAACTTCACTTTGCATCAACCGATTGGCCCCAGATTTTACAGTTGGGATCAAGGTGCAGCCCTGAAAACATCCACATGTTAATTAAGTCTGATAATGACAGCGCCACCAACTGGCAAAAGGAAGTAAGCCTCTCAACATAGTTATACTGTGATTTACATGACATTTACATGGTTTGGTCTACAAATGATGTAGACCAAGATGACATGCATTTTGTGGTCTCCAGCGCCACCTAGTGGCCACAGGAAGTATTACCCCATACGTAATATCTAACTATAGGATCGAAACTCTATGCCTGCTTGTTCCCATTTGTGAAGATCATATATTTTCTTTGAACGTTGTTGCCTTGGCAATGCAGTATTCGCCACAAAACAGGAAACTTCTGTAACTTCAGTTTGCAATAACTGATTGGCCCCAAACTTTACATGTGATACTCAATGCTCCTACTGACAACAGGAAGTACGCTGTGTAACAATATCATCATTTGATTTACATGCAATTTACATGGTTTGGTCTAAATATGATGTAGACCAGGATGATGTAAATTTTGTGGGGTTTTTTGTGAATTGCATTGTGTGAAATATCTTACTCAATGGTCCAAACTTTCTGCATGCATTTTCTGGCTTACACTACAATTAAAGATTGGGGCAGCTGGAGTCACACCAGTTACCCTGAGTTGCGTGGGGATGCGAAGGCCCATTCATCGCTGCTTGCAGCTTTAATTCTTTATGTAATTGTCTTAACTGCATTATGTGTGCAATAATCCAACAACAGCACACCTCTGTGCAATTATTCAAAAGTGCAAAATTCTTTCAACTCTTATATGTAGGCTCTATTTAGTGTGTTACTTATATTGTATATATTGTATTTATTCTTGCTTTAATTCTTACTAACGTATGTATCTGTTGTACAATGTAGCATAACACAAATATTTAATATTTTTACATATATAGTAGTTTTATATTTTACACACTTTACACACTCAGCACATTATACATTTCACTAATTTGAATATTCAAATACTAGTGCTGATTGTTTGTTACTGTATCTCTTTATCTTTTATATTTTCTCACACTTTACAGTCCCAGAACATTATGCATACTTATATTTTTAAATATTTACATACTAGTGCTAAATATGCTTACTATTACTGTATTCCTACTATATATTTTACATACTTTGTGCTGTTTTTTTTATTTCTGCTTGTAATAATTCTCTATGCTGAAATCAGAGCGACTTACGATTAACCGCAATTTCCCTCCGGAGATCAACAAAGTATTTATGATGTGGGCGTGTCTGGTGGCTTAGTGGATATAGCAGGCGCCCCTTCAATAATGGCACTGTCCGTGCCGCTGCAGCCGCAGGTTCAAGTCCAGTTTGCGGCCCTTTGCTGCACGTCATCCCCTCTCTCTCCCCCTTTCACACTGCTGATCTGTTCTATCTAATAAAGGCAAAAATGCCAAAAAAATACTCTAAAAAATAAAAAGTATTTCTGATGTGTAAGGAATTATTTCACAACAGGCTGCAGGTCAGGTGGTATTCTTTGACGAAATCATGGATAGACGATACTTTGAAACACTATCATCACAGAAGGTGCAGCATCATACACCAGGGCTACTGTGGGTTGGATCATTATTTCTTCTCATACAATGACCCAAAGCAAACTGCTGCTGCAACTTGAACTGCACCAGAGGGAATAAACTGTATAAGGACATGGACTTCAGCCCTAACAAGCACTTGAAAGGGTTTATCTGAAAAAAAAGTAAGGCAGGCCCACAGTAAGAGCTTGTCTGAGTCATAGAGAACTCCTGGGAGACAAAACTGATGGCTGATCACAAGTACAGACACAGGTACAGAAGAAAGCATAGCTGTATTTTCATTCAATTTCATTATTTTGACTTGTGCTTTGTTGATAATATTTTTGGAAGCGACATATCAGTTCATTATCAGTCAAGTGTCAGAATCATTGACAGCTTCGGGCCAGCAGGGAGAAAGAAAGACAGAGCTTCCTCACTTACTGCACTGAGACATAACTAGGGTTCTAAGCGTTACCACGTTTATCGCCATGCAGGTAAAGTTTGTGCATAACGCGTTATTATATTTTAATCATGAGGATCCAGGCTTCAATCCCTGTCTCTAAGAGTCTCTACCCGGCTGAGTTTTAAAGCTGGAGTGATGATCCTGGTATCATGAAAGTAGAGGACCCGAGGAATCCAGTTGTTCCAACCACGTCATACTAGCTTCTCAGAGAGGCATGCTACATAACAGAGTTAGTCTAAGTTATGGCAAGGAAAAATGGCATGGTCATTTCCCAGGGGTTCTTTGACCTCTGACCTCAAAATATCTGAATAATAATGGGTTCTATGGGTACCAATGAGTCTCCCCTTTACAGACATGCCCACTACATGCTAAAGCCAGGTAGTTGGGGGCAAAAACCCACCAAGCAGTTTTTTTGTATGCCGTAGAGCTGGGCAATATAACAACCATGTACGATATAACAATATCTTTTAGAGCAGTTTATAGATATAGACAATATCATATATTTATTGATATTGTGTTATATGCCGTTGCATAACACTGTTCATCCAAAAAACCATGCCAGTGTGCTTACTTTCTCTCTCACACTATGCACAGCTCCGCCCCACTCAAAGCTTCACCCACTCACAGCTCCACCCACTCACTCACTGACTCGTTCTCTAGCAACAATAGGAAAGACACCATGCTTTTTTTCTTAATGTGTCTGTTCAATCTACAGTGCAACATGAGTCATCAGTTCTTCTTAGAAGCTGTAGTTTATCGTGTGACACAGAGACAAATGTGTTAAAAAAGAAAAATGCAGTGATAACACAGACAAAAGTGTCACAGTGGGGCATTTTCAAGGCTCCACACCAGGACTATTTGATTGCATTTTGCACCATCGAACACCACTGCGACTTGCAAATGCTGTAAATATATGAACAGGAGAGCTTACAGTGATTAAAGCTCCAGACTTAACAGCTGTAACAGTGGTAGTGGTGGTAGTGTGAGTAAGTGAGGTTGTGCTTTTGCATTTATTTGTAATTTTAATTTTAGCTCTTATTCAGGTAATATCCTGTTTTTGTTATTTTACCATTCTTTTTTTTGTTTTTGCTAATTTAAGGTAATTTTTTGTAACTTTTCACTAATTTCTTACTAATTCTTGTTCTTTCCATGTTTTTGAAAGAAATCAAGCCAATTTGTTTGGGTTTCAAAGGGTTAAACTCATGAAACACCAAGCATGATCACATAAAATAAATTAATAATAAAATAAAAAAAACAGATGTGTGGATTACAGAGTATAATGCTTCAAATGTGACGAATGACGTAATGTTGTCAGAGGGAGGGCGGCTTTTCTCCTGAGGATTTAATTAGTCTGTTAAGGAGTACCTGTCAATACCATGACAGTCGAATGCACAGTGAAATACTCTGTGGTTGCAAAAGAGGGCTTGAAGCCAGTGCTTTAGCAACATCTACCCGATCTTAGCAGAAACACACACACACACACACACACACACACACACACACACACACACATACAAGCAAGAATGCACACTCACACACTCTGCCAATCAAACATCTAAAGGGGAAGGATTTCTCTGGCTTCCATGTGTATACTTGTGACCTAAAATACAAAATACTTTCCCTCAAAAACTATTATATGTACATATTATACTGTATATTAAATATCTTTCCAATTCTTGTTTAATATACGACTTCTGTTGCTGTTGTTGTATTTTGTGCTTCATAATGTGCAGCACATTTTTAATGTGAGACAGGTCTGGACTGCAGCAAGGCCAGTCTAGTACGTGAATTGTTTGACTAAGAAGCCACCCTGTTGTAAAATATAGAGTATGGGTCTTGACATTGTCTCACTGCAGGGATGTCAATGATAGAGACCTCCTCTGGATGGCAGCATATGTTGCCTTTCAGAATCCATGGTGCCTTTACAGATATGAAGGTTACTCATGATGGCATGGGCACCAACACACCCCCATACCACCACAGCTGCTGGCTCTGAGCTTTGAGCTGGTTACAGTCTGGATGATCCTTTTCTTCTTTAGTCCAGAGGACACGATGTCTATGATTTTCTAAAACATTAAAGCAATTGTGTGTTGAGAAACATTCTTGAACTGTTGGACTGCGTGTCCACACAGATTTTTACATCTTGATCACCCTTGCTTGAGTCTTTTGAGGATGTCCCTTGCATATTCAATAATAATAGCATTATCCATTAGAATATTCTAAACAGGTGTTTTTTGAGCATCCCAACCTTTTTGTCCCAATTTTTTTACAGCTTGCTGCAAGCATCAAATTTAGAACGAGTGTATACTTACAAAAAAAAAAAAATCAAGTTTTCACTTTGGACATTTAATATCTTGTCTTTGTACTTTATTTAACTTAATATAGGTCAAGAAAGATTTGCAAATCATTGCAGTCTGTTTTTCATTTATGTTTTACACAGCGTCCCGACTTTCTGGGAATTGTGGTTGGACATTCGACAAAAAAAAAGAAAACAGGGGGACCAGACAGTAACTATGTACATAGGGTATCCTTTCATGACAATGTTCCTTCATTGTTGTTATTTTTGTTTCTTGTATCTAATGCCTTTGCAGTGTTTTATCACCTTGTTTAAAATCCATCCTTTTTAATTATCATCATCTTGCTGTATCCATCTGTACGGTAAAATGTGATGAACATTAAACATGGTTGGAGATTTCCAACAGTGCTCTTTTAGCCCACCCCCCCTTGTGGTGACTACATTGACCTGGTGATCGTTAATTGAGGTTGAGACAGTTTTTGAATACTGGTATATAGCTAACGGTACAATGGTGAAATGGGGGGACAGAATTCTTGCCTTCAAGCCGGCAAGGCGGTAGTAATGCCATTAAAACAGTGTCTATGTAAAAGGACAGCAGGCAGGACGTGTGTTGTGTTGTTTTGACGGTGTGTTATGTGCGTGACCTATTGCAGGGGATTTAACATGCAGCTCATAGCAGTAAACCGCACTAAACCTGTTGCTAATATTGCAGCTGGACAGAACCTGTCACGTCTGCATGATACACTGCTGGACAGTATCACGTAGAAAGGCCTCTAGTAATGACATAATATAAGGAGCATACACGGGACGGGTAGTGTATAGGTCTAACAAACCTCAGACTTTCACCCAGGAGGTCTGTGTTTGCTTCCCATCTTCTTCTTCTACATTTCACCATTTGCTTTTTTTTGCCATAATCTAACCATCTGTACCCTTGTTGTATAATCCTAAGAATTTGCCAAAGCCACATGCTTTTGTAGTGTAATCCCACCATGTGCTTTTGTTGACATCTTAGCATCAAAGTGCATCCCAGAATGTCAATAGCAGACGCAAAAGGATACCTAGAGTGTAGTAAGTAGACCACTGACTAAGCGGCAATATATGCAGACTTGAGATGAGACTTTGGGACTTTGGGAGTCCCTTACCCTCTGACCAGACAATGACATCAACCACCATATAACTGACACAGTAAATTGTCATGTTATGCCATTATTGTTGGTTATATGTCACATTAGAGGCTGATTCTGTTGTGTTACATGTCAGGCCAGTCATATCTCTTTTGATCCCACAATGCCAGCATTCTGTCTAAAATAACATACTGAAACGATGCTGCTGATGTTCGGTTCTGTGTAAAAATGTAAAGACGGCATAAAATAATGGACTTTGCAGAGGCTCTATAGCACCATCTCAGTATAAATTATTTGAAACTAACATGTTTGATGTTTTCTAAGCAACTCTTTAGTTAATGGGAGCATTAAAGGAAAACCAACATTTAATGGTCTCTATCATTCTTTCTCACAGTAAATGAAGCATTCATACTTTGATTTAATGCGATGAGAATCAAAGGCCTCTCTCATGATATGATGAAATTCTCTCAGAATTTGCCTAAAGCAAAACCACTGGTACTGCACATAAAAGCAGACATTTTAATGACTTCAAAAGGGAAAAAAACTCAGCTATTCTTTGGTCATCAAATTAGCTGAGGCTGACATCAGAGATTAGCCCTTTGAAACCTGGGCAATTTGGCCCAATTTCTTAAAAATATGGGAAGAAGGTCATGAGCAACCTTAGAAGAAATAACCAAGAAATTAGTAAATAGTACAAGTAAATTAGTTGAAAATTAGCAAAACAATCAAACACAAAGAAGGGAAAAGAAAAACTGAATAAATACAAAATAAAAAAATAAGGACATGACCTGATAAATTGCTTGAAAAGTAGAAAAATTCTCTAAAATAATCAAAAATACCAAGTTCCTTTTTGCTTTTTTTTCCATGTTTCTGAAAGAAAGCAAACCTATTTGCTGAGCATTCAGTGGTTTAAATCTTGTGAAAGGTGTCTGAAAGTATCACAACGAAAGTAATATCACTCCAGGTCAAAGGGTTAAAATACTTTCTTCTGTGTACATGTGCATGTAACCTTTTCAAATTACATGCACTAAATTATTTACTGCAGGGTGCATCATTTGATGTATTAGTACTTCCACCACTGCCGTATCCAAGCAAAGATATCCAACATTGAGTGATGCAACATTTTCTTCATCATGACACTTCAAATATTAGAATATTTTCAATGTGTTATTGTCACAGCTCAGGTTTCTTAGGTTGTTTTCATTCATTCATGTTGTTTCCTGTTTTACTTTGAAACTCACATCTCCTCTCATTTCAGATCACTTCACTTCCTGCCCCTGTGTGTTTTCCCTCCCTTTTGATGGCTTCACCTGTGTCTGATTGTCTGTCCTGCCCTGATTAGGCTCACCTGTGCCTTGTTATCCCTCCCCTCACCACAGTATTTAGTGTGTGTCTTGTTTCCTCTCTGTGCCAGTTTGTCTTAGCCTCCCTGTGTGTCGACGGTCCAGCCTTTTGTTTCCCTTGTGTCTCTTTGTTGGTTTTTTGGACTTCGCCTGTTTTTTGACTTTGCCTCCGCCGTGCCCCTTTTGGATACTTTTGCCTCAATTGATCATCCTGTGTGTACCAAAGCTGTTTCGTCCAGTAAAGACTTCTTATTTACCAGAACTGTCTTCTGAGTCGTGCGTTTGAGTCCATTTTCTCCTGGTTCACCAGTTGTAACAGTTATCATGTATTTGAGCTAAATTTCCCTTCGATTTTCTCAAAAACAATCTCAATAACTTTGTCTATATATGACAGTTAAAAAGCAGAAAACTTGCAATGTGTTAATAAATCATTGGATCTGTCCTTCCTTTAGCAGTAATGTGTTGTGAAACTACTTCAGATTTTATAGAGTCATAAGAACATTTTGGGCAGAAATCCACTGTACTTCCCAGAAAACAAAATTGTTTTTATCATCTTAGAACTCCTGTGGTGGTGTCACATATTCAACAAGACCGAGTGAAAAAAATGATGGGCCTTATGCAAGAAATGATATGCAAACAAATGTTCTTTTATTTTTGCTTGTATCCAGGATTTGTTCTTATTTTGTTAGTACCCATTGATTTTTGGGATTCACCAATGTTATCTAAGTTTTGCTCTTCTCTTCAGTAAGAGAACATTTTACGAGTGGTTGAGAGCACTCTTTCCAAGATAAGAGAAAAATATCTTGTTTTCACAGGCCACAAATTGTTGTCCAACACAAGTAAAAATAAATGTTATATTTGAAGAACACAAAAAAAACTGTGTTTATAAATTTCATTAAATTTAATTTGTGTGCTAGAGTAATTATAATGACTGGATTATTACATTTCAGGGCTAAAGAAATACTGCTACACTTGGTGCATTGATCGCAATTACTGAAATTTCAGTTACTGTGCGTCCCTCTGCTGAGCAGAGCTGGAATGTAACCATGTGCGATTACTCAATTACTGTACTTAAGTACAAGTCTGAGGAACTTTAACGTTACTTGAGGATCTTAATCTCATGCCACTTTCTACTTCTACTCCACAAGACTTTAGAGGGAATTATGGTTCTTTTTATACTCCAATATGTTTGATTGTTAGATGACTACTTTAACAATTAAGATTTTTGTGCACAAACAAAAACTATGAAAATATACAAGTGCAGTGAAACATGCAGTGTGAAACATTTAGTCGATTAAGTATTTCAATTATTTAGATTTATTCAATTATTTAAACCTTTTTGCATGCATACTTTTACTTTTAATACTTCAATACATTTCCCTGAAATCACACTTACTTTTACTTCGTTTCTATTTATTTAACAAAACATAAATTTCACTACTGCAGAAGCTCTTCTTCTTGCCTCTTATAGCCTTCTTTGGTGCCATGGCTCTGGTCCATGTGCCAGAGTCTTTGCACATAGCACTGAACCTGCCCTTATATATAGTGTTTAGGGGATGATCAGTGGGATTCATCATTGAGCACATCTGGTCAGAGCAGATTGGGGTTGTTAAGAGCATTTGGTGCATCTGGAATTGACTTCTCTTATATTATCTCTTAACAGAAATTTTTTTTAAAAAGATCATTTTAATTGTACCATACAAGCAGCTGTGCATCTAAAGAATTTTGTGCACAGCTCAATTTTTACATGCACTACCATGCACATTCACATGCTATTTTGAGCACTGTGCACACACTGTCACTGCAGATTAAATTACAGTGACCACCTGCAACTTTTTAGCTGTCGATCAGCTTTCCTAATACAAAATTTAAGCATTTCAACTTGCTCTCCCTTTCAATAATATAAGACATGGGTCCGAATTAGATATAGTGTCTCTCTCCATCTTGTTAGAAAATCTTCCTCAGGGGATTAAGTGTTGAGCTCCAGAGGCATGCTGATGAATATCTGCTGGTATAAAGCTGTGGAGTGTAAATTCGTACATTTACTCAAGATTTTGAGGTACTTTTAATGTTTCTATCATATACCAGGGGATACTTCTGCGCTACCATGTTGCTGTGCTTTTTACTCTACAATATTTGACAGCTGACGATGATCTGCTTCTGAAATATAAGACATTATTCAGTAAGCTTTTAAAAAGTAAAGAAATTGAATTTCAACTAACATCAAAGTTTCATTTTTCATAACTCTAGTTCAGCAACTAATCTCTTTCTGTCTGTTTTTATTACAGCTATGATAACCATTTTATACATGTTGAATTTACCCTTTCAAAATCAATTCAAAAAATCAATTTTCTTGTGCTGCTTCAGACCCCTTTGAGCAACTATTTAACCCTTTGAATTCTGAGCAAATAGGTGTGGTTTCTTCAAAAACATTAAAAAAAAAAAGGAATGAAGCATCTTGGTAAGAAATGTCCCACAAATTGCAAGAAATAAGTAGGTTTTTGAAAAGGCTAGGGGAAAAAATGTTGAGGAAAAATTAGTTAGTTTTTTTTTGATTTCTTATTATTTTTTTGTTTGTTTGGGTTTTTTTTTTTTTATTATTTTTAGGTAAGTTTCTTGCACTTTTCAATTTTCCTGGAAATTTTTGGGTCATTTCTTTTTTTGTTTCTCATGCCTTCCTCTCATTGTTTGGTCATTTGTTCAACATGGTTTTCCAACATGGTGGAAAATCTATACATCTAAAAACTAAACACTTTCACTGTGCTAATACAAACTCTGCTCCTGAAATGCACTACAAGAAAATTGATGTTAATCCAGGTGTTGAGGGGTTAATCCCCATGATGGAGCATCTTTTTTTTTCTCCTGATGTTATTAGAATTGCTTATGGGCAAATATGTTTTTGAAAAAAAATGCAGGATTTAAAAGTCCATTACAGAATGAAGGAATTAGTTGAGCTCGAGGCTGTTGGTGAATGCAGCTGCAGAGCAGTTCCATAATGGATGTTCATAATCAGGCTCTAAATCTGATTGGTGTTGACACACAGCTCTGCTCCTCCCAGGTGACCAGTAAGTCCACTTGCCATGTTACTTAGACTATATGTATCCAGTTTGCTCATCAGAGGTCTAACATGGAGAATTAGATCTCTAATGTACTTTTATTGTACTTGTACTTTTGTTGATCTGTTCTGTAAACACCACATCTATTGCATGTCTGTCCATCTTAGAGGGGGGATCTATCCTCAGTCGCTCTTCAGAGGTTTCCTCGTTAAAGGAGTTTTTTTGGGGGGGTTTCCATAGTTGTGGTGAGGGTCCATGGACAGAGGGATGGCGTACGCTGTAAGGCTCTCTCAGGCAAACAGTGATTTGTCACAGTGGGCCTCATAAAAAATGAAATGCATGAATGCATCCTAGGTTTGTTTATTTCAAATCATTTAAAATAACCTTTCTATCTCCTAGACCTTTTGTCTGTACTTTTTCTTAATTTTAATTCTTAAATCATTTAGCATGTAATCTTACATTTTATATATTATCTCTTTACTCTTTTATTGTAAATATGTGTACTTTATTATGTTTTTTTATATTTTATTGCTCTGTAAAGCATGTTGAGTACCCTGTTGTACCATGTTGAGTACCCTGTTGAGTACCTTGTATGAAATGTGATATAAAAATAAAGCTGCCTTGCCTTACCATAGATTATAACAAAAAAAATGTATTTAATAATCGGTGTAATGGGGCGGCAGTAGCTCAGTCAGTCCATAGGGACTTGGCTTGGAAACACCTAACCCCCGCAAATGCTCAGGGCACCTCTTCATGGGCAGCCCCTTCACTCTGACATTCCTCTATTTGTTGCATGTATAGGTCTGTTTGTGCATTTGTGCACAAGAGCGAAAAAAATTGAATTTCCCCCCGGGATGGATAAAGTACATCATCTTCGTCTTCTTATAGCAATGCATTAAGGCCATTTCTGCATTCTGCTACCGTCATCAAATATGCAGTTCCAGATTGTAGCAGATACCACTGCAATACTACTCTGTTGTTTCAAAATGCATATGAGAAAGGACAAGTATATCTATTAACCCTTTGAAACTTGAGCAAATGGACTTGATTTCTTTAAAAATCATGGGAAGGAGGCAAAAAGCAACAAAAGAAGAAATTACCCAAATGACACAAATGACACAAATGACACAAAAACAAAAGACCAAGGAAATTAAAAAGTGCTTATAATATAATAATTCTGTAACATTTTTTTGAATGTGTAGTAATAATTATAAATATAGTTTTTCTCCAGATTTTTATTTTTTTTTTCATTTGACATTTTCCCCCATTTTTCAAAATCAGTTTTTTACATTTAATAATTTCTTGCAATTTGCGGAACACTTTTTTACAGAGTTGCTCATTTCCTTTTCCCAATGTTGTTGTTGTTGTTGTTGTTGTTTTAAGGAATCATACCAATTTGCTCCAGGTTCAAAGATACAAATTCCTGTGAAAGATGCTGTAAGTAAAACCAGAAAAGTGATGTTTCTTCAGGTTTAAAAGGCTCATAACTATTGTCATTGTTTCTTAAGAAGCGATGATGTGTAGTTGATGAAGGAACCGCCGCTGACACCGACTTGGTTGCATAAGAATTAATTCATTACAACAAAGTTCAGCATCCACCAGGCACCATGGTCTACCTGGGAGAAGATTCGGGACCAATGTGAATCTCTCCCTTACAACTCATGCATGTCTCTTATATAGGTACAAGCATCTACACATTCATCAGTGAACATTCCTCACCTATTGTATTTAATCACAAAAATAACCCCCAAGGGCCACAGTCCATATCATGTAAGCCTAGTATCAATATTCTACTCATCTGACTCCGAGACGTAATCATCCCTAGACCTCTGACCTCAAGATAAGACCCATATGAACAGAGCATAATACACCTCACTATTGTAATTAAATATTGAATATATATACAAATAAGCAGTTTCCTCTGTGAGACTCCAATAATTCATTAATTACCAATTACGAGGTTCTCCCTGTACATCAGCATATGATTTAATTATTTTTACATTAAAAAAAACATATTTTGACAGTATTCCTTGTCTCAACCTGTCTGCACATCTTACTCTCATTTCGGTGTCCCCTTGTACCTGAGAGGTTAAACTCAGGGCGAAGAAAGCCTAGAGGTATCCTCACTGTTTAACAGTACAGTGTTTATTTTTGTGCCCACCTGAAGGCGATCCGGCGGGTAGTATCAGCTGATCCATCACACCCGAGCCTGTTTCAGTCTGGATCTCGCGACTGAGCACCATACTTGTTGAGAATAAACATTAAAAGTCAGAAGGAGGTGTTTTGAGTGTGGAGACTGACGCTGTGTCTGCGCTCACACTCGCAGCACATTCAGTTATAGCTGTTGTTTTGGGGTTTTTTTTGTTTTTTTTATTTATATATATATTTGAGCAACATGTAGCCTACCCTAATGGGAGACATGCCACACAAAGAGCGCAGAAATTCCGCTGCACCAAACACGCAGAAAATCCTTAAGAGAAGGTTTGCTTCATGTCTCACCTTGTGTTCATCGGTCATCAGTCATCCTCGGCGGATTTTAATTCCCATAAATAAAGTGTTCCTCTGAAGACGCCGTGCTGTCCAGTCCTGTAGTAAAATATTCCTGAGGTTCAGCAGCTTCTCCTGTGCGCCGCAGAGACGCTCTGACTCCACTGCTGAGCGGCAGCATCGACTCAGTGCGCCCGCCTCCCTGATCACTTACTTTTACAGTCCGCACACCCCGTCAAGTGAGAAGAATCATAACTTCCGGTCTAATCTTTCACAATAAACTCCACCCAATCTTATTGCTTTGCAGAGCTGTCATTGATGACAGAGAGTGACTCAGGCCACATGGAAACATTGAGGTCTGAACAGACAGGACTGTCACTGTGAATGTGTGGGAGAACTCATTGTAGGCTTATTGACAGTTTATATTTTTCTCTGGTGCTGATCAATAAACCAGATGAGCACTTTTTGCTTCTCTCAGTTTTCTTGGCGGATTTCCATTACAAATTTGCACAAAATTCTAGCGATATTCTCTAAATGTTGATAAAACACAATTGTGACATGCGTTTCCTTTGAGTGATGTTTGAGTGATGTTCTCCGACGATAACTTTCCAAAAAGCATGGTGATGGATGTTCAAAACATGAGCAGCTTTAATTCTATTGCAGCCACGCAGAGTTATGTGATGTTAAAACACCACCTGTAGCTCCTGCTGCATCATGAGGGAGCCAGTTCTGACTGACAGGCACATGGCCATAGCATCATGTGACCTAGAAAAGCCAAGAAGGTGTTTCCATTGCAGTTTTGGGAATTATGGCTTTTTCAAATTACCTGAAATACCACCTTATTACTTTTCTTCATAGAACATAACAACAGTATGTGAGAACAGTCTGCTTTTTCAGGTCCAACAGAAAAAATAACAACGTCTTTTTGGCGCTTTATTAAACTGATTAATCCAACAATGGGGCACAAAAGGCCAGGATATATATTTTATAAGAACACAAAACAGAACCATAAAGTTTAGCATAGCTTTGGCCTTTTGAAATAGAAATGGGAAGGAAGTATCACAGTGTAAAACAGTATAATATATGCTGTATACATAACAATAGATATGTATACGTGTTGCGGCTACCAACATTTACGTTAGCCGCCGGAGAGTTTGAGGTTGGATCCTTGGATTTGTATTTGTGTGACGCGCTATAGTTTATTATGACACATAACGCTGAGATCCAAAATGCTTTTCCGTGCATTTATTGTGCAGAAAACACCAGGCTATCACAGCGCTACAAGTTCGATATATGGAAGAAACGGAAACCAGCGGATTTAACTGATAAAAATGTGATGAATGAGTGAATAAAATGGCAAGAGCGGTAAACAAAAAATTACGGCTGCCAACCCTGACTCTCTCTCTCATCTGGACCACCCGGTGAGCGCGCACCTTTACGCACACACACACACACACACACGCCCACTCCCGTGGGAACCACCCCGAACCCACACACACTCAAACACCGTGATCCTCAGCTTCTATCTGTATGTCTCTTACAATACGTATCAAATGTTTAACCCACACTTGACCCACTAACTTTCAGACTGCAGCTGTCAGCATTCACAGACTCCCCTCTGCTGTCCCACTGACTTCCCACTGACTGGAAGAATAAACCTTCCGGATGTGAAGATAACATCAGATCAAAGTGTGTGCCTCTTCTATTCTTTATCACAGCACTGAGAGGACAGAACAACAGTTGCCCTTCTGACTGCAAAGTTAGGGAGGCAACACATACTCAAATACGTGCGAACCCCATAGTATATAGGGAGGTGGACTCCCACCTTTATGCACGCTTCACTCTCTCCAGCTAGCAGTGGTGCAGTAACAGGGCCCCTAGGTAGAGGGCTCTGCCTAAGCTAATAGAACTACAGTTACAACATTGTAACCTTCATCTATCTCACAAAGGCTCTGTCCTCTACTGGACTCTTTGGGTAGAACTGGTGGAGCTCGATGACACAGCATAACATCAAACCACTACACTGAAGACCCTGGGTCTTCAAGGATCACAAAAATATGCTGGGGTATTTAGGAGAGAGATAGTGAGTGAGGAGAAACACAGCTAACATACACCCAAATCAGTGTGCTGCTTGCTGTTGCTAGAGAGAAGAAGACAAGAGTTTTTCTTGTCTTTCTTGTTGTGATTAGAAGAGCATTTCCCAAACAGTCCAGCAGAGGGTGGAGCCTGTGTAAGACAAAACAAGAGAGGTGATGACACAGGTGGCAGATACAGTGAGGTGTCCATTAACAGGAATCAATGAACTATGGGGAGGCCAGGGATGCCAGAGTATCCAGAGTCGCTGTGACACTCCCAGAGTGTGCTGCTCTGGATAACCAAACGGTACATCCTAATAGTGCTCCAAATCTACCAACAGTGCAGTTTGTGTGCTCCGACACTCAGGTTGAGTGTTTCTGAACATACCTAACTGAAAAAAGCATTGAGGGATTTCAGTTTGGCATGTTAAATAGTTTCAACTGACAGCTGACTATGAATTTTCAATTGGCTTTATCCATATTAGGTAATATAGGGGATAACCACTTCCAAATCAACCCAGCTTCAGGAAACTGTGGAAAAAAAAAACTAAAATTAATTTCAAATTTGGATTGAGGCTAATGTTTGGTCATTTTTGGTACTTTTTACTATGCATGTAGGACCCTAAATTGCAAATAAGTTTTGGGTGATTTGGGTTCGCATTGGCTTTAATGTAGCTACCGTTACTGCCCTCTCATACACAGTGATAATTACTGTTTTTTGTTGGTTTTTTGTCAACTACCACAGGTGATTATATGTAATTTGGCTTGGAGCAGTGATGTCCTCGATTTAATGCATATGTAGATCACAACAGATGGAAGTAATATGTCCCTATCAGTCATGTCCAAAAAAAATTACCTGTCCTGTTCTTCTGATAGCAGACATGTGTATGTCGTAAATCTACGTATCAAATGTTTAACCCACACTTGACCCACTAACTTTTAGACTGCAGCTGTCAGCATTCACAGGATCCCCTCTGCTGTCCCACTGACTTCACTGATAAACCACAGAATTACAAGGAATTGCATTATGTAACTAAGAATATAGCTGCTCTCTGTTGCTCTCTCTGTCATGGGTACTTGACATCATAACATAATGATAAGAATGATGATTTAAATGATAATATGTTTTATCATAGAGCACTTAGTACAAAATATTCTAACATGCTTAACTGGCAAGTTATGTAAAGATAATGATCATAAACATTGTTAAATTAACCTCCACATCTGCGACATCATACACACTATACATGATGTGTGTGTTTTCACACTTGCCATCCTTCAACTTCTCCAGCATCAAATTCATCTGATCTTTAAAAATGGCTCAGATGGGACTCATACCACGGCTGACCGTACAGGACATTTCAGAGACGTGAGATTTACCAGAGACATCTTTGTCAACAAGTTTAAATACTTTGGACTGTAATAGACTGTATATAAAAATGGACGACACACCACTGCTTAACCACACTTACCTCCTCTATGCTGAAGTGAGGTTAAAATATCTGAGTTACAGGCGTTGCCATTTTGCTAAAGTGATGTCATTGAGAGCTAGATTCTGTGCAGTAGTGATAAAAACAAATTACACTTTGGGGGAGCTGTCATGTTGCCCATC